>NC_057861.1:457803829-458114579 GCF_019393635.1 Dromiciops gliroides
TAAAGATATTTTAAGATATACTTCAGTGCCTTGGCACGTATCATAGGGAACATGCAAACTTTTCAAAAATGCTTCTGATACAAACCCATTAAATATATATATTTTTCAAAAGGTGGCTTTGTATTAGATCATCTCTAAAGTCTCTTCTAACTATAAGATTCTATTGTTCGAGGTTCCAGGTTCCAGGCATGAACTTCCACTGACCTACATACAATATGCCTCTAACTATTTTGAGGTAGAGTTGTATTACTAGTTTTTTGTTCTTGACCAGGGATGTGCTGGAGTTGGCTCTCATTACTTTCAGAAGAGCCAATGTTAAATTTTCAGTGTGATCATTTATACCTTGGAAATTGGATGTTACAAATCAGGGCTTGATTTATCCTTTTGTTGATTGTTTAGACTTTCAAAAGTAATGGAGAATATATTATTAATGCAGATTAAACTTAAAAGTATGTCACACAGTGGATAGAGCACTGGCCCTGGATTCAGGAGAACCTGAGTTCAAATATGGCCTCAGATACTTTACACACTTACTAGCTGTGTGACCCTGGGCAAGTCACTTAACCCCAATTGCCTCACCAAAAAAAAAAAAAAAAAGAAAAAAAAAGTATGTCATGCATACAAGTGTTAAATATTTACCAGCATAAATTTATAAACTTAGCTACTTCACAGAATTATTAGTGGCTTAAACCCTCCCTAACACTACCTATCCCATAGAAACAACTAAGGCAGATCTAGTTCAAACGCTCATGCAGAGACAAAGCTTATAACACTTATCAAACTGCTCCTTCCTACAAGATAGAATACAGGGATAGAGTACAGGGCCTTGAGTCAGGAAGACTCATCTTCCTGGGTTCAAATCTTGTCTCAGACACTAATTAGCTGTATGACCTTGGGCAAGTCACTTTTTAACCTTGTTTGCTTTAGTTTCCTCATCTGTAAAATGAACTGGAGAAGGAAATAACACTGCTCCAGTATCTTTGTCAAGAAAACCCCAGATGAAGTATAGAGTCAGACATGACTGAAAACAACTGAACAACAGAAATGTAAAAAGCTTTACAAACTTTAATCAATGTGAGCTATTAAATTTTAATGACATCACAGAAATTGTCAACCAAATGTTTTGCTTAAAGATTTGGAGAAAACTTAAAAGCGGGAATGGGATAAACAGACAAATTAGTGTTCTTGAGTAAAATAAGAAAGTTCATGGGGCAGCTAGGTGGCACAATAGATAAAGCACAGGCCCTGGATTCAGGAGGACCTGAGTTCAAATCTGTCCTCAGACACTTAACACTTACTAGCTGTATGACCCTGGGTAAGTCACTTAACCCTCATTGCCTGGCAAATTTTTTTTTTTAATTGCAGGACATACTTCCAAGCTACATGAACACAGCCCACACTTTTAACATTCATAAAGATCTAAGAGCCAGAGGGGACAAGGAGCAGAAAGCTCATCTAGCCAAAACATCTTTATTTTACAAATAAGGAAGCTCAAACTTCTATTAGGGCACAGAGATTTACAAGAAAGGAATACTAGTATTCTAGAATCATTATAGATATATCAAAAGCTGTACCAATGCTTAGTAAGTAGATAAAATGAATCAGGGATCTTGTAAGAGGTCACTTAAGTGGTATTATATATTTTCCCTTGGTCAAGAGGAATGTTCACTGGAATACTTGGGGAGGGAGTGGTGCCTTACTATCAACCTTCCTGCTCATTTTTCTCCTGAGGGGAGTAGAAATCACAAGGTAGTACTAGGAATCTGAAGGAGATTGATCTAGTGGGAAAATTCTACCATTCAGAGAGTGAGGAGAATTGTATTATTATTTATGGTCTATTTATATGTTTTTTTTGATTCACTTATGGTCTCCACATTTGTGTTTTTTGCTTTTCCTGTATAGTGAAACAAACACTGTCCTATGCCTGATCCCATTGTTACCTTCAATGCTTAGATAGGAGCTGGGGACTCTGTTCCATTTGTGGAATATATTCAAAGACTTCCTTGAATAAATTCAGGGTAGAGATACTTAGATAAATCCTCTAGATCAGTGTAGTCCATATAAGCCCAGAGATGGGTGACTCTGAATCACTGGTTACAAAGAAGGAAGCATCCTTGAACATTTCCTCTAGTTACATTTATCTATCTCTTCATTCAATAAGCATTTGTGAATCACCTACTATGTGAAAGGTGCTATGTTAGGTGTGAGTGGTGTCAAACTGAAATATAAAATATGAACCATACATAAGGCTCCCTGTGGGCTTCATATTGACTTAGTTTTAAAAAGCGATATTATCTATGATTTCTATTATTTTTGTTTATTAAATATTTCTCAATTATATTTTAATTTAGTTCAAGTCCACTAGGGATTATTGTAGACCACATGCAGCCTGGAGGCCACATGTTTGGTAATGTTGCTATGAGATACACACATACACAGGTGCAACTCCCTCTAGTAGAAATTGAATAAGAAAATGACACGTCAAGGCTAAAATTACCTTTCATAGTAGCTTTTGATCTCCCTGAATTTGCAAATAGATATAAACATATATACGAAAAAAAATACTAACCATTTGTAATGGGAGGTTGCACTAGATGACTCCCAAATCAGGCTAGAGCAAGGGTAAAAACCACCCAAAAATTTTGAAAAGAAAATACAGTGCTCCATGCCAAGATCAGAAGCACATATGAATCGAACTCTTATGTTTCTCCAAGGTGTAGTTCCTTCTCTGCCACCACTCCCTTGGAAAATAAAATATCCTCTGCAGACTTTGGGGTATATAATGCCTTCATTTCCCCCTTAAAACCAGTAAATATCTCATCTAAAACAGGGCTTTTTAAAACTTTTTCCACTCATGACCCCTTTTTACCCGAGAAATTTTTACGTGACCCTGAGTATATATGTATATGAAATAGGTATACATAACCTTTGACTGTTGCCAAATTTTTCCTGACCCCCACATTCAGTTATGTGACCCCGTCCGGGGTTGTGACCCACAGTTTAAGAAGCTTTGATCTAAAACACTGTGAGATCTCCCAAATGAGAGAGATGCTAAACTGGGCAAAATGAACACTATACCATTTACTAATGTGATAAATGAAAGCACCATATTAACAGACTATTAATAAAAGCATAACATTAAATGGATGTACATCCACTTATTTAGCCTGTCTTTAAAAAACAAATAAGTAAACCCATTGGTAAAAGCTCCTATCAGTCACCTAACAGGACCAAGATGACTCAACCAGGGAGATTTAAACCTATTCTAAAGTAGAGATAAAGTAAGGCAAATCTTCAAGAGGCTTTCAAATGTTTGTCAGGAAATCTAAAGCACAATTACTGAACTACTATCTTAAGAGTTTGTCGTCTCCGCTTGTGCCAATTTAATTTTCAAAATGCCAAAACATTATTAGTCCGTAAAAGCAACAAGCAGCCTACCTCACACTCTCTGCAAACCAGCTGTGAGCCTGATGTGCAAGAATTGCACAAAGAAGGCCTAGAGAATGGGCCTCTTCATTTGCAAAACTCAAACTGTTCCCACACTGCACAAACATGTAATTGGATACGCACAATTGCTCCACAAATGGGCAGCCAGAACCACCCAATACAACAATTTATTTTTAAATTTGGCAGAAAAGTGTTGTCTTAGGGAGACTGCCTTTGTGTGGAGTTTCAGCTCTCCAAAGAGTTTTTAACGCCAAGTTATAAACCCCTAAAAATAGGGATTTTTAATGCAGATGACACCCTGCTGATACCTTCACAATAGCCTCACAATGGATATTATCATCCCATTTGATCTGTATGCCCCAGGGGCACAAAGGTGCTTTACAAATCCCATGGGGAGGTATAAATATTCTCCCGGGGAGTCACTGTGGCACAGGTAAAGTTTGGAGTGCCTTGAAAAGAAGATTCAATTAGAGTTTTACAATTAACTACAATACTCATTCTCTGCCTACCCCCCTTCCCCATTTCTGAGCAGAGTATTCAGATTTCTAAAAGGCACAAGGGCTGTTGGCCCCAAATTTCAGAGAGACTTAAGGATGGAAACATGGTTATTGACAATGGATCTCTAGATTTTTCTGGTACCCTGAAATAAACGGCTCTGAGGCCAAGAGTTTTCCTTAACGTCCTTTATACTCCAAAACCTGGGCTAAGCCAAAACTGGGTGACTAGAAATGACAAGTTGAGCTCTTCCAAACAGACCACAAAATAACCTGTGAAGAAAAAGCACCACAATGTAATGATTGTACAAAACTGTAACCTTGTCCACAGAATTCATATAGCACATGCTTTTTACAAGTAGAGTGCTTGAGTTAAATATTTTGCTAAGGAAAACAAATGAAAAAATGATCGCCATTCTCAAATTCTAGGCTTCTCCTAGTTAAATGAATCTGAAGTAAACACTATCCACCTAGTTTGGTTTTTAGGAGTAAATGAAAAACTAATCAAATCTTTGTCAGTAACGATACTACAAAAATATGGTATTTCTTTGGAGATAGAATGCTATTTTCCAATAACAATGAACTGAAAAGAGGAATGATACATTGTGTTAAACAAGGTCTATTTATAAAAGTTTTCAGGGGGAAAAAAATCTTAGAACCTCTCTAGAATTTTCTCTCCAAATTATGCTTCCTGATACCTTGCTTCAAATCAAGTAGCATTAATCAAACAAAGGAAGGGCACCAGGGAAATCAGAAAGATCTAATGCAAGCAGTTAAAAGTGACATGACCTTCTGTAATGTCACTTGTCACAGACTTATATGCCACACAGTGGAAGAAGGTCTTGAAAGAAACTGATTCTTGGTACTATTCCTTGAATGTAATACTAATACAGATGACATTTTAAAAAACACACGTAGAAGGCCTCAAATGTGGAATGGCAGCTATATTATGTCCAAATAGTAGGCAGAGCTCATTTAAAATTAAAGCAAAATATTTATTTTTTTGTTCTCAGCATTTGTGTAAAAATAGTTGCTTGTCAAAAAAAAATGTGCATAGCAGAACTTCTGACAACAAATGAAAAGGTTCCTTAAAAATTGAATTCAGTTCACATTCAGAAATATAGCCTGTGACCTGTACTAGAGCATTCCTTGTTAGTAGTCATTTTTGCAGCATTCCTGTCTAGCTGATGGCTCTTATTTTTCAAAGGAATGAAACTTAATTTTAATGGAAAGCCTGAGAAATGAAGTTGACAAGTCCATGAGGAAAAAAACCCAGATATTTGTGAAGGGGGGAGCTGCAGGAGAGGATGAGACTGAGGAAAAAGCTGAAGGAGGTGTCTAAAAGTAACCCCTAGGACCAAGGCAAGAGACTCCAATTCCAGATCCTTAATATCACTTTAGAAGGGTATAATTTTTTTCAAAACTAAGTTAAGAGACAAAATGGAGTTATAAGATCTATAAATAATCTTTAAAACTCCTTCTGCTATGATTTTTCTTAGGGAGAAAGTCCTCTCCTAAATTTGTGCTCTTTAAGTGAAAAGTGTCAAAGGGAATGGCGTCTTAAGATCATCACATTTTGGATATCTTAGGAAAAGAGGTATTCATTATAGTTCAACGACGATACTACAAAATTGGAATGTGGAGTGAGGGGGTGGGGCCAGTGGGAGTAGAAACTGAGTCTCTCTGGTCTTGCTTACTTTTCCCAGCAGAAATAATCCGTATATTAAAGGGTATTTTGCTATGTTCTTAGTGAATACGTGCACATTTCAAATTGTTTTATTCTAAGAGAAAATGTAAAGAAATAACATCTGAAGGAAAGATGAAACCACTTTTTCCAGATGTGTTTAACTGATTTTTTTTTAATCAAGAAAAATTGCTGCACAGGAAAGAGATTTTACATGTGGTGAATATAGACCATTCAAATGTATATAGATGTAATATTTGGAAATGTTAGAAATTAAATGAATAAGCTAGCTCACTGCTCAGATATGAAGGAATTTTGCGAGAGTGGTATTCTTCAGCATAGCCTGGAGTTCATTTAGTTCACTCTGTCTGCACATAGCTTAACCACAACATGCATTTGTGTGTCAATGGATTTACTATACTTGTGTGCAAATGTAATATAAAATTATTGAATGTGTATGGATTGAGAGGATGCATTAAACCACTAAGACTATTTCAGGTCACTTGAAAGTACCTGGGGTCAAGCCGAAGACTTTCCTAGTCAATAAGCCTGTTATAACCGTGTTTATGTGGTCATTTCCCCATCAGGACACCTGCTTCTTGCCAGACTTTTGAGGAGGAATTCTGGTGAAATGAATAATTCAATTAAACTGTGCACGGAATTCACACCAAATTTACAATAAAAATAAGAATCATAAACAGGTTTGCAATGTAAGTTCTCATCTGCTATCTCTCAAAAACAACTGCATGGATGATGGCCGCTTAGTTTGATTCACACTATTAAGGATTTGACCTTGGAGCATTTCAGCTACAGTAGTCATCAAGATAACTGAAGCACTAGATGTAATAATAATTAGTGCGATAGGCTTGCCAGTAAGACGGAATATATTGCAGTACAAAAGAAGGCAGATGAAAAAAAGAAAAGCATTAGTACTTTACTGCTAAAAGACTTCCTGATTTTTACAGAGACACTCAAATACAATTATTTCTCCTTGCAAAATGCATTTCCTTGGCTCATTCTGGGAAGTGCTCATGTTGTAATTTAGTCTGATTCTTAATAGGAAATGTGGCTTTAATGTGGCTATCAGATGCCTTTTGATGCATGCCACTGATTACATGCAGCCCTGTACTCTGAATCATCAACAACAGAATTCTTATATGCAGAATAATATGCTTTGCTGAAAGGTGCCAGGACAGTAAATTTACTTTATTGGCCAACAGCACGGAACCTTTTTCCTTTAAGTGTCAGCTCAATATAGGAAAAACCAAACACCTCAGCAGTTAAAGATAGGCTAAATAATAACTAATAAAAATTATATAATAAGTATAAACATTTTAGATCTATTTCTTTTCATATTCCATCCTCATTGCGCCTAAATAATTTTCCTGATATTTACACAAAGCTCTGTGAACAGGATACTTGCGTTTATTTGAACTATGTCTCCATCTAAAGGCATGATACTGTATTGTAATTTATTTATTTATTTAGCTTCCAGGCAAAATTCTAATGTTGTTGCCTTTAGGATACAGTATTTTTAAATTTAATTTAGTAGGGAAAAAAAAGCAAAAAACAAAACAAAACAAAACAACCCCAAAACACATTATATTTACTTAAGCCCCACCTACAATAAGCTTTTATAATATTAATGTTTTCCTGGAGTTACATTATTTCATCAACCAGAACAGTTTCTAAAAAATCATTTAATCGTTCAACTTGGGGTTTTCTAATAGAATTAAAAGATGGTTGTAATTGAATATTGACCTCTTTTAATTAATCAAGTTTAACAATTTTTGCTGACAAAATATTTTTACCAAATTAATAGTATATTTCATTTAAATAAAATTAAAACAACTATCTCAAGGCAAGGTATTTTAAGCAAGGATGAGAAATTCATTCACCAATTGTGTTGTTAAGGCAGAAAGGGCACCATTTTATATGATTTAAAACTAACAATCTTAAGACTACTTAATTTCTAAATTATGCCAGTGACTACCTGATTTGTATAAAAACAGGCATGATAAGCACTTGAATATATATCCTCTCTAAGACGTGTGTCCATCTTCTGATGTATATGTATTTCTTTATATATTTTGTTATGATCAGATCAGAAATATTTCTAACTAGTGGAAACTTTGTAAGCAAGAAGTTGTCTTTAGGAAAAATACATTAATTTTGTTCATGTGTTAGAGGGAAAGCATTTTTGAAACCACCATACTTGTTCTTTGTATAGTTTGGGTCTTCCGAGAGTTGATTTGAAAACATTAGACCATTTAGCTTTGTTGAGAAATTAACGTTGCATTTCTAGAGCCACATCAATTGGTTGGGCTGCATCGAGGACTATAAAAATTCTTTTAAAATTCTTTTTAAAAAGCCCAAGTTTGTGAAGGGAAAAAATTGCAGTGAGAAAATTTTCTGACAATGATTTTTTTCTTTTGCCTAGAATATTTTGAGGCATCATGAGAACATTTTGTAAAAATTTTAACTTTAAAAATGGAGTATGTTTTGAATGTCAAAAAATTATGCAACCAGAAGACTTCTGTTCTTCCCTTAAACCCTTATTCCTAAGAATAATAAATGAAAAAGATTATGATTTTTTTCTTTGTAAAAAAGAAAACAACACAAAACAACAACAACCATGCCTAACCCCCAAAGGACATATTGCTGAGTTCAGACCCACAATGCCACACTGTGACTCGAGTGAATTTCTGTGTTGGATACCAGTATAAAAGCTAGAATGTAAATGATTATAATGAAACTTCAGGCAAAACCTGCTTAACAATTGTCATGAGTTTCTCCCTAACAGAGAGCATCCCTCTGCAGTCTAGGAAAAGATCAGCTAGCCAACTTACCATTTCTTCTTTATGTAGTGTACTATGCTAAATTAGGGCATAATGCATTTACAATATTTATAGTACCAACATTTAGTTAAATAACCTTTATGTAAGATTTATGTTGATATTTTTTATTTCTCATTTAATGGCAAATTATGAAGAACATGTTTCATAAAGATAATTCTCCATTTAAATTCATCAGCCCATTAAATATTAAAATTATGTTTCTGATGCAATCTAGAACAAATTTGTCCAGCTTCAGTGATTATTTGCACTCATAAAAATTAGGCTTGATTAATAAAATTTAAATGCTTGATTAAGTTGACATTTTCATGTTTCATCCTGATTTATTAAAATGAGTCCCTCTCTCCTGGTCTGGCACAGTGATGGGAGTTTACCTTTCCCTTTCTTATATGCCAGATCTTGAATAAAGTAGGGTAGGCATAAGCTCTTAGGTTCTGGAAAATGGTGGTTTTTAGTAGAATATTTTATCCTTAAGTTCTTGTTGCATCTGTTTTTCATGTTCTCACAAAGCCCAAAATGAAGGTTTGATTATAACATGTCTAGAAAGGTTTCCCTTTCCAGTCACTTATGGCTGTGAGCATGAGCTGCAAGACAGAATGTATTTATCATATTTCTGCAAAACTCAAAAGCCAAGAAGCTTTAAACTGTGGGAGAAGACTACTTTTGCAAGAGAACCTTTATAAACTTTGCTGACTGAATCTCTCTCTTCCTGTCCATTTCCACTGCAACCATTTTACTTCAAGCTCTCATCTCTTTCCCCTTATTACACTATGCAATAGCCATCTAATTAGTATTGTGACTTCCAGTGCATCTCTACTTCCCTCATACTATTGCCAGATGTTTTCTCATAGGACTGTTCCCATCATGTAAAGCTAGAAAAATGAAAATCAAAAACTTCAGTGACTTCCCACTGCCTACTGAATATAATAGCAACTCTTGATATTGGCATTTGATATACTCTTTTTTTTTTGGCAGGGTTATGGCAGTTAAGTGACTTGCCCAGGGTCACACAGCTAGTAAGGGCATTTCATATACTCTTGAGATCTGGATCAAAATACCTTTTCCAACACCATCTCCTACCATATTTTATGTCTTCTACATTCCAGCCATAGTAGACATTCCCTTTCCTCTTGTCTTATCTTTCCTTCTCTCATCTCTGTCCATTTGATGTCCTCCTCCAAGCTTTGGGAGGGATTTCCATCAATGTCTACTGAGGTATCTCCTTTTCCCTTGGCATTAAGCTGAGGGGCCACCTCCTCTAGAAAGAAGTTCCTAATGTCTCTTTCAGGTAAAAGAACTGATCCTTCCTCCCTCAGCTGTCTTGAAACTCTTTTAGGACCTTTTTAATGAACTTATACCACTCCCCCTTCTATCATAGTCATGTCTCTGACTCCCCTTTCTTTCTACATTAGATTTTAAGGTCCTTGACAGCAGGTCTTTGTTATTTTTTTGGTGGGGGGAGGCAAGGTGATCCTAAAGGCTCAGACCTGTGCCTTGAATGTAGTAGATAATTTTCTGAATTGACTTGGAAAAAAACCAAACAAACGAACCTATTTTTTGAGTTCTGGGCCCCTATGGGACATAGAGAGAGGCTTATGGTCATATATAAGCCTTATTCACCTGTGTATTCTTTTGAAATAGCTTATTAATAGTGCTTTCTATTTTTCACATTATTGTTATGTATCAATGACCTCCCCCACACACAAGTCAAGACAACAAACATTTATTAAGTGCCTACTATATGCTCCAGGAACTGAGGTAAGCACTAGGCATGCAAAAGCAAAAAATGTTGTCCCTGCCCACAAGGAGCTCAGAATCTATTGGACCCTCTGTTAAAACATAAATCAAGAAAAATGAATCAATACATTGGTGATGTCTGAAAGAGCAAGGCTCATTCCACAACCAGAACACCAGAACCAATCTACTATGGTTCAGCTGCATTGTGTGTACCACTCTTTCATCCCTTTCTCTGGGGTGAAATCAAATCAATATTACCATCACCCCTGGGAGGGATGTGACAATCTACTACCCTCCTCTGATTCCTACATTTCCTTAGACCAAAGCTCTCTGACCTGGTCACTACTCTCCACTCCCTTGTACTCATTCATATCAGCCCTATCTACCTACCAATCTCCAGTTCATATTCATTTCTTTTTTTCTTTTTCTTTTTTGTGGGGCAACAAGGATTAAGTGATTTGCCCAAGGTCACATAGCTAGTAAGTGTTAAGTGTCTGAGGTTGGATTTGAACTCAGGTCCTTCTAAATCCAGGGCCAGTGCTTTATCCACTGTGCCCCTTAGCTGCCCCCCATATTCACTTCTACTATACCCATCTTTTGGGTCAGCTTATTTATGTCTAGGCTGATTGCACATTATTCCTCATTCGCTTATTCTTCTTCTCCATATAAGACAGAACATATTCCATCTCTTCATCTTTGCATATACTGTTCCCTAAAACTAGAACTTCTCCTTTTTTACCTCCATCTCTTAGAAGCCCTAGGGAAGGTTCAATTCAAGTGCCACCTCCTCTTCAAAAGGCCCCAATCATTAGTGCTTTTCTCATCCTTTTTTGGGAGGCATGTGGCCTATATTTACTTATATAATAATAGCTAGCATTTATAGAGGGCTTTGAGGTTTGCAAAGTGCTTTGCAAATAGTATTTCATTTTATCCTCACAACTGCATTGTGAGGTAGGTGCTATTTTTAATCCCATTTTGCACATGAGGAAACTGAAGCAGACAAAAGTTAAATGACTTACCTAAGATCATAGAGTTACCCAAGGATTTTTATGAACATGTTGTCCCACTCTAATAGAGTGTGACAGGGACTATGTCTCTCTTGTATTTGTATTCCAAAAACCTGCCACTGTGCTTGGTAAATAATAGATAATAAATGATTGTTGATTGAATGGTTGTTTGGTCATTTCACTGATCAGAGTTCTGAAGTTTTTCCACTATTGTTTTCTTTTACATAATTATTTGAACATTGGTTTGGTTTGTGTGTGTGTGTGTGTGTGTGTGTGTGTGTGTGTGTGTGTGTGTGTGTGTGTGAGGCAATTGGGGTTAAGGGACTTGACCAGGGTCACACAGCTGAACTTTGTTTTTAAACATGCTAATAATGGTGGTCTTCTTAGCAAAGAGAAACCTTTATAAATTTACTCAGTAAGGTAGGAAGCAAATCACCAAAACTTACATGCCAACCTCTATTTAATAGAGGTTCCCCTGTTCAATTGCAAGCTCCTTGAGGGCAGGGACTGTTTTTCTTTTTCTTATTTATATACTAAGTGTTTATCAGAGTGCCTGACACATAGTAGGTGCTTAATAAATGTTTATTGAATTGAACTGAAATAATGCCATCCAGTCAACCAGTCAATAAGCATTTATTTATCTACCATGTTCCAGGCACTGTGCTAAATACCAGGAATACAAAAAGGGGCAAAAATGGTCCTTAATTTCAGTTAGCTCAGAGTCTAAGGACGCAGACAAACATGAACACAGCTACGTATATACAAAATATCTACAGTGTAAATGGGAGGCAATTTTCCATTTTCAATGAGGATTGGGAGTGGGAAAAGACTGGGAAAAGCCTCTTGTAGAAGGAGATATTGACTCTAGCATAGGTTCATGACCCTATATCCTACAAAGGAGCATAACTGGTTGGAAATGGAAAAAAAAAATTGTCAAAAAGCATGGGATGGTGGCAAGACTTTTTTGTAAAGATTTTATAGAGTCTATGACAATATTACTTATAAATTCCCCACCACTAATGACTTGACTAGTAAAGCAATAGTTAAGGGCTGCACAGGAAAATGTGACTTCATTTTTATCAGCATTTTTCAAACTTTTGGGTGCCAGGACCTCTTTACATAAGGACTCAAAGAACTTTTTGTTTATGTGGGCTAAATCTATCAATATTTACTATATTAGAAACAAAAGTGATAGTTTTATAATATTTATGAATTGATTTAAAATAAAAATAACAAGGTCATTACACATTAACACAAATGCTATATCTTTATGAAAATAATTATTTTCTAAGAATGGAATTATTTTGCACATTTTTGAAAATATCTTTAATGGTTGGCTTAATAGAAGACATCTGGATTCTCATATCTGTTTTTTTTAATTCAATCTGTTGTGATATGTTGTTTTAGTTGAAGTATATGAAGAACATCCAGCCTCACACAAATATGTAGGTGGAAAAGGGGGGGGGGATATTTCAATAGGCAGATAACATCTTAGTGTTAATATGAAAATAGTTTTGACCTCGCAGACCTCCTGAAAGGGTGGTCCCCCAGAGGGCCATGGATCATACTTTGAGAATGGCTGACAATGTTATAAGGAAAATGCCTACTGTAAAGTATTGGTGGTTTCTGTGTGTGTATGCGTGAGCACACACATATTGGGATGAATACAGAAGCAAGTAACAGATTGGATAGTTTCAGATGTCGTTTCTTTTGCTAAGTGACAAATGCCATGCATGTGTAGGGGTGGGGTAAGAGAGCTTTAAATTAGGAGTTATTTCCTATCAAAAAAACACACCTCATGCATTCTGATTACAAAACTCTTGAAGTTATTAGATTCCTAATAATAGTTCTCATTTAGAGACACTTCCCTGGGCTGACAAAGTCCTATCATTTGGTTTCTACTTCTGCTCTTTTAATTGAGGCTTTCCAATTTCTTGTCACCTTTCCAAAGCAGGGACAATAAGTTTCTGCAAAGATCTTATGAAAACCTTTGCCATTACCACCCACTACACAAAGCTCTGTGCCCACATTGGTAATGTGAACTAGTCATGAGGCCATGAGTCAGCTAGAAGTAGCATTTGTAAGTGTGCCTTTTGGTGCAAAATCTCTCTTTTGAGTGATCACTTAACTAAAGCAAATTGTCTCTTTCAGAGAATTAATATACGGGCCTTAAAGAGTCTCTTTACTCCTTATGATTTTTTTTCTGTTAAAAAGTGACACCATTGATGTACAGTTATCCCTTCCACATCACAGGGTTCAGGGGAACAGTGGCCCCTCGATCTGGAAAATGCTAGTAAAATTTTTTTGGCCCTCCCTTCATACGAGAGAAGATGTTTGGATTTTTAATTTTCTTTTATGGAGTGTTTACAGTACCTTAAAATTTGGGGTAAGCATTTTTCCATGCTGTCTTAGGCTTCTGTAAAACTCCCCAAAACTTCCCTTTTAATTTTTTTTTTAATTCTTTTTTTTTCAGGCCAATGAGGGTTAATTGACTTGCCCAGGGTGAGTAGCTAGTAAGTGTCAAGTGCCTGAGGCCAGATTTGAACTCAGGTAGTCCTGTATCCAGGGCCGATGCTTTATCCCTTTTAATTTATTATGCTAACCTGCCATATATCAAAACTGCAATGGGGAAAGTTGCAATGTGGAAGGGCTAACTATATATTGTTTTTCTTCTATTATGCTAAAACTTAAATTTTTTTTTGAGGGGCAATTGGGGTTAAGTGACTTGCCCAGGGTCACACAGCTAGTAAGTGTTATAAAACTTAATTTTTAAAAAAATTGTTAGCACAGATTCTGTTGAGGATTAGGGTAAGGGGGGGGGTTCACTATGCTCTTGAATATTAAAGGTTAACCTAGGGATAGGGACTGTGCTTGTGACTATATGGGTATAGTTAACCCCCAGTTAGGAAACTCCACATATTAATGTAGGCTGGCGCCTTCCTTGCAACTTCTAGTCTTAGAGAAATGTCAAGAGCATTAAGAAGTTAGAATAAGTTGCTTAAGGTCACACAGACAGGATGTGTCAGGGGCAGGTCTTGAACAGGCTGGCTCTGTGGATAGATTTTAGGAGGTCCATAAACTAGGATGGGGAAAAAAATGACATCTTTACTTCAGTCTAAGTAGTTTCCTTTGTAGTCCTAGGTATTTTCTGTATTTAAAAACATCATTCTGAGAAGGGGTCCATAGTCTTTGCCAGATTGCTAAAGAGGTCCAGGAGCCCAAATGGTTAGGAACCCCTGCCCTACAATCATGCTGATGCTTAAAAACTGACACAATGCTTTCAGATTCCAGGTACAAACTAAAGTATGTGCAAGCTTCACCGAAACAAGTGGAAACATGTAAATGGGCAGCTTATTTTTCTTTCCTTACCCATACATGTGTGCTCATGTGTGTGTGCTCATGGGTACACACACACACACACACACACACATGCAAGTGGAAAACAAATATGCACAGAAGAGGAAGATTGGACTGAATGAGTGAAAGTTTGTACATATATGTATATATATATATACATCATTTATATATACATGTATCCAACATATTGGTAATAAATAAAGAAAACATGGTAAAAACCATTCATAGGAAGGAAGGAAGGACTGAATCCAGGGATGGAACATGCAGAATGAATCCTTTATTAGGATATAAGCAAGGAGAAAATATATCTAAGAAGTAAGAGCATAAATATCAACTTGAATCTTTACTTTCCTCTTTAAAAACATTCATCTTTGGATAACAAATGGTTTGATATTACCTGGGACCTAAAGTTAGAATGGCCCTTGGAGGGCATTTATTCCAAAAACCCTTATTTTACATGTGGGGAAATTGAGGTCCAGATAAATTAGTGACTGGTCTGAGGACCCACAAGTTCTCTGTCCACTATACTGTGTTGTCTCCTTTTTTGATAATTGGGTTGAGTATCCAGGACCATATTGTCCCTATGGACAAGAATTGCATAAAAAAAGCTTTTCAGAGAGAAAGTAGAAAGAAAAGAAATATAGTGTAACTGCTCACTTGCTTCTGCAGGTGATGGGTATTGGTTTCTTTGTGTTAGGTTAATGATCATGCTGGAAACCCCCAAATCTGATTCTTTTTTGAAAGGGGTTGGGCTCCCTGTTTAACTTTTGTTTTGGAAAAGTAAAGAAGGGCAATTAGGTGGTGCAGTGGATAAAGAACTGGCCCTGGAGTTTGAACCTGAGTTCAAACACTTCACACTCATTAGCTGTGTGACCCTGGGCAAGTCACTTAACTCTCATTGTCCCACAAAAAAAAAAAAAAGAAAAGAAAGAAAGAAAAGAAAAGAAAAAGAAAAAACCCTCAAAATAAAGAAGATTGCTTGTCAACCAGACATGAAGAAGGAAATAATAGTAATTGACAAGTATATTATATTTTGCAGTTTACAAGGGCAGCTAGGTAGGGTGACGGATAGAATGGCAGGCTTGGAGTCAGGAAGACTCCTCTTCTTGAGTTCAAATCCAGTCCCAGACACTTGCTAGTTGTATGACCTGGGCAAGTCAGTTAACCTTGTTTGCCTCATTTTTCCTCATCTGTAAAATGAGTTGGAGAAGGAAGTGACAAACCTCTTCAGTATATTTACCAAGAAATCCCCAAATGGGGTCACAAAGAGTCGGACACAACTGAACAACAACAACATTACAGTTTACAAGGTTTATAATCCCACAACCCTGTGATATAAAAGGCACAAGTACCATTATCTCTTTTTTATTGGCTACTGGGGGCTCTGATGATGATTTCAAGCAATGCTGCCTCATTTAAATCCAATTTATGCTCAAGTCAAAAGGCATCACCCCATG
Source organism: Dromiciops gliroides (assembly GCF_019393635.1). NCBI lineage: Eukaryota > Metazoa > Chordata > Mammalia > Microbiotheria > Microbiotheriidae > Dromiciops > Dromiciops gliroides. Next base: position 457,819,868 of record NC_057861.1, read on the forward strand.
ATGTCATTTTGATACTTTTGGAGCACAAAGGACAAACAATAACAATGACAAAATTGAAAATGGAACCCCAGAGAAGTGAAAGGACTTACTCAAGATCCCAAAATAAGGGAGCAAAAGTAGGACATGAACCCAGGTTTTTTGTCTCAATTCAACTCATCATTCCATAATACTACATTGTTTTTCTGAAAGGAAAGAGTGAATATTCATTTTTAGATAAATTTGCCGAGCTCAGTGCTTTCATCTGGAATTTTTTGACCTTGACACATGTATATAGGAGACTTATGGTCCTTGCTGCTTTCAAGTATTGAAAAATTCTGATTGATTTCAGGAAGGACTAGCAGCATTTATTTTTTTCCCTTTTTATTGTGAACTTGACAATCATCAACAAGCACAAAACAAAGAGTTAATGGATCAGAGATGCAGGATTTAATATATATCCTCTTGCATGACCAATATGGAGACTTGTTTTGCTTGGACTATACATATTTGTTCCAACATAAGGCTTTTTTTTTTGGAGGGGCAATGAGGGTTAAGTGACTTGCCCAGGGTCACACAGCTAGTGTCAAGTGTCTGAGGCTGGATTTGAACTCAGGTCCTCCTGAATCCAGGGCAGGTGCTCCTAGTTGCCCCCAAGGCTTTTCTTTAGGTATGGGCTGTGGGAGGGAGGCAACTGATTTCTGCATAATGATAGATACATAAAAAAAGAACATCAACTAGCATCATTTTCCCAAGTGCTTTGCAAGTAGAGGCCACTGCTACACAAGAGACATGTCATAGAAAATCTTTGAAAAGTTCATCAGGACTGTGAGGGACACTTCAAGCATTTGTTACCCCAAATATTCAAAGTTGGAGCTCCTTGAAAATGAGTTTTGCCCATCATTGCACACATAATGACCAAGCCAGTCATGTGTATAGTTATGAGAGTGTGGTCAGTGACTTGGATTATCAATTCAAATTACAGTTAATCAACAAAGTTTATGATGACAAGAGTCTTCAGTTATCAGTACTCTGGGCACTGTCAATCTAGAGATGAGTGCTCTACTTAAAGTAGCAAATAGATCTATTGATAAGAAAGGAACAACTTTTAGCATGTTCAATGAGGGGCAGTGAAGGACTCCACTATCCCTGAGTACCAGGAAAATATTTATTTTCTAAGGTGTATTAACAAGGGTGGATGTAGCTTGATTCATCATCTGTCATAGTAAGATGTTAAGTCAGTGAATGATTTCATTGATTCACATTAAGGTTTAGTCTTTTACGCTTCAATTCATTAGGCAATTAAGATTGTTTTATAGGCAGAATAACAATAGCAAAGAAAATTGAGGAGCAAACTTTTCAAGGAGTGGATGTGGTGGTCAGGCATGTATATGTATGTTCATTTGCTGATGAATTTCAATAGTTTTCACATGTTAGAGAAATCTGAAAAATGTTTCTCCACTAATGTGGTTCTTATATGTAGCTCTGCTTAGCCAGAGCAGGGATTCTGAGTTCTCCCATCTTCCTTACCCTTGTTGATTTAGATGAATTGCAGGTAGCCCTCTGGGACATACATTAAGTGCTTCTTTTGACCACAGCTTCACTTACCTTTGGGAAGTGGTGACCTGTACTTGTCACTGACGGCACTAAGGGTGTTAATAGTTGCTAGCCAGTGCCTCATAAGGCTAAATCAGGGGACAGCTGGGGTTGTTTTATTAGTCTTAATAACCTTTGGACAAATAGGAAGTGGTACGTTGACGATTTAAATTTTTTTCATCTGGATAAGTGATTTCATTGAAGCAGGGAACAGTGATGACACTTCCTCCACCAGAACAGATGAGTAACTACTCTGCATTTTAGTCTTAGAGATTGCCTAGGGCAATCAGAATTTGTCACATGCCCAGTTACTAGTTACAAATAGCCAGCATGTGTTAGAGGTGGTTCTTGAGCCCTGGTGTTTTTGATTAAGAGGCTGGCTTTCCAGCCAAACTGCTTCTTATATTGAAGATACAATCTTCAGTTTCATCATCTTCTGGAAGTCCTTACTTGGGGACTATTTTTCTTTCCCCCTGGGGAAAGAGCACTGGATTAGGGCTCAGAAGAATTGGCATCTAGAGTCTCTTTTCTGCCACTGTCTTGCTGTGACTATGGTCAAGTTCCAAGGTCTCAGTTTCATTATCTGTAAAATGAGGGAGTTGAGCTTGATGATCTTTAAAGGTGATTTCCACAACTCTATTATGAGTTCATAAGGTAGGCTGAACACTAGAGTGGGGTGTTATTAATCAGTCACATTGTCTTTTTTTTTGGTGGGGCAATGAGGGTTAAGTGACTTGCCCAGGGCCATCCAGCTAGTAAGTTGCAAGTGTCTGAGGTTGGATTTGAACTCAGGTCCTCCTGAATCCAGGGCTGGTGCTTTATCCACTGCACCACCTAGCTGCCCCCAATATTGTCTTTTAATAGAGTCAGTTTTGCTGGCTTTTCTGTAGATCAGGAAGGTTCAAGCTGTATTTCAAAAGGGAGAATAAGGTGTTCCATCCTGAAAGGAAATAAAGTCACCCCAATACCTGGGTAAATTTCTGTGTATGCAGAGGCAGGAGAACTATAAAATAGTTAGAGAAGCCTAAAGAGAGGGAGTTCCTGCTTTGGTACATTATTGACAGAAGAGCCATAATTATCATCAGATCATTCCTTGGCTCTCTCAAAATTTGTTGACTCATATCTAGAGGGCTTGGGACAAACAATGTGCTGAAGACGCTACACCAAGAAGAAGCCAGTCCCATTGAGCAGAGGACAGGACAGACAATGAAGATCTCACCAATGAAAGGTGCAGAGCAGGCAACACCAATGGGCTATAACAATAGGGCAGTGAGTGATGTGCACACAGCATCCTAACCAAATTCAAATTAGTAGAAAGAGGTATTGTTGGCTTATTGAGAAAGGCTCATGCCAATATATGGCCAGTCAAATATAACAAAAATGGAAAATATTGGATGTTGGAGGGGATGTGGGAAAGCTGGGACACTAATCTACCATTGGTATAATCATGAATAGATCCAACCATTCTGGAGAGCAATTGGGAACTATGCCCAAAGGGTTATAGAACTGTGCATACCCTTTGATTCAGCAACACCACGGCTAGGTTTATATCCCCAAAACATCCCCCCCCCAAAAAGAAAAAGACCTATTTGTACAAAACTATTTATAGCAGCTCTTTTTGTGGTGGCTAACAATTGGAAATTAAAGGAATGCCCATCATTTGGGGAATGGCTAAACAAGCTGTGGTATATGATGGTGATGGAATATTATTGTGCTATAAAAAAATGACAAGCAGGATGATTTCAGAAAGGCATGGAAAGACTTGTATGAACTGATATGTAGTGAAGTGAGCAGAACCAGGAGAACATTGTGCACAGTGACAGCAATATTGTTTGATGAAGAACTGTGAATGACTTAACTATTCTCAGCCATACAATGATCTAAAACAATCCCAAAAGACCAATTATGAAGCATACTATCTTCCTCCTGAGAAAGAACTGATATTGATTGAACACAGACTGAAGCATGCTATTTCTCCCTTTCTTTCATTTTTTCTTTTATTCAAGTTTTCTTACTAAAATAGTAATGTTTTACATAATCTTACATGTATAACCCATATCTGATTGCTTACTACCTCAGGGAGGAGGAGGGGGAGGGAGGGAAGGAGGGATAAAAATTGGAACCCCAAACTATAAATAAAAATGTTTGTTACTTTAAAAAATAAAATGAATTTTAAAAAATAGATGGCCAGTGACAGTATGCAAGAACTCCTACTCATATGACTTTTGGGGGTGGGGGTGGGGCAATGAGGGTTAAGTGACTTGCCCAGGGTCACACAGCTAGTAAGTGTCAAGTGCCTGAGGTCAGATTTGAACTCAGGGCCTCCTGAATCCAGGGCCATTGTTTCATCCACTGCACCACCTAGCTGCTCCTCATATGACTTTAGGATACTGTGATTTGGCTGCTATAGAATTAGTGACCTTTCTTTTTTGCATGAATGGAGGGGGGGCTAGGAAGGGGAGCATGTATCAATATATTGGACTAGCCTGTGGAGGGATTTCTCAGGTTTTGTGAGGATAGTTCTTATCTACATAAATATGACACCTTTACATGATAAACCAGCCCTTTTATGCAAAAAGAATTTCTTGATTCATTACCTATGTAATGCTGACTAAAACAAAAGGCCATACATTCCAGTCTCTGAAATTTCTTTCTTTCTTTCTTTCTTTTTGGTGGGTCAATGAGGGTTAAGTGACTTGCCCAGGGTCACACAGCTAGTAAGTGTCAAGTGTCTGAGGCTGGATTTGAACTCAGGTCCTCCTGAATCCAGGGCCGGTGCTTTATCCACTATGCCACCTAGCTGCTCCCAAACCTCTGACATTTCAATGAAATAATCAAGGAGTAATTCTCATTCATCAAGTTTTAGATTCATAAATAGATGAGCTTTTTTAAAAAAAGCAATTCAAACTAGGAAAAGAAGGTTGTTAGTACTCAATCTTGAACATGCTTCTGTCTTGCCTACTACCAGTGCCATATTTGTGTCTATGGGAATGAATGTTTCTCTTATATTGTCCCCAGTGAGTTCAGGTAGGCACAGAAAGATAAGATGTATTCAGTAACCATTATAATCTATTTCTCTCATTAAGTTGCTATTAAAAGGAATGATGATAGAAAAGCAGTGAATTTTTGAATCTCCCATGATTTGAAAAATCTCCCAGAAAGATTGAAACGCCTCATCCTGTAAATGATCATAATGCTAAATGACTCATTCTATTGGATATCATAATCTAACAACTAACGTGGTAACAGTGGAACATTTATCCATCTCTCTATTTCTCATCTCTTATATAAGCTTCCTCCTCCTTCCTTCTTTTTTGCAACATTACTCTCCCTATTGTCTCTCACATATATAAAGTTAAAGGGCATTTGGATTTGTTCCTCTCCTACCTCCTCTCAACGATCTTATATTATTCATTCAACTACCTCGGCATCTTAAGAATCATATTTTTAGCCATTGCGATGGAAGACTTTATTTTTCATGAAAAACAAAAATAGATGTTAACTTCTCTAGTAGAAATTCCCTTAAAAGACTTCTCAAAAGAAAGGCCCCTGGCTTTAGATCAGATAACTGCTTCCCATTCTTCAGATTTTATCTCCCCCTCATGTATCTACTGACAGGGCTTGACAATAGTTTGGGGGAGGGCACTTGAGGATCTATTGGTCAAATATAACCTTGTGATTTGCTATGCAAGGGGGGCAGCTAGGTAGTGCAGTGGATAAAGCAGGGGCCCTGGATTCAGGAAGACCTGAGTTCAAATTCAGCCTCAGATACTCACTTACTAGCTGTGGGACCCTCATTGCCCCACAAAAAAAAATAGAATTAAGATTTGCCATGCACGGGTCTATCTCTTCTCTATTGTATGGCTACCTACATTCACAGTATGCCAGTGAGTAATATGGCTGATAAATGTTGAATGAAAAATGGAAACTACACCATGGAGCAGAACAAAGAATGTGGTTTCTAAATTTTGTGTGTTTTGAGGGATATCTGGAACTAGTGTGGGACGGACTTCTTTGTGAGCCACGAGTTCAAATGCACAATTGGGTTTGCCAGAAAACGTATAATTAGATAAATAGGATTTAAGAGTTACGTAAGGTCTCAGCTGCGCCAGTGTCTGAGAAGCTGAATGAAACTTTGTGACTACAGCGCTGAGTGTCTGGAAAGCAGAGAAATGGATATGTGTGTTTTGGGCAAGTAAGAGGCAATTACTAGGAGTTATGGAGTGTAGTTGGCATTCCATGAGAGTTAGACTGCAGAGTCCTACCCAGGGGCTGTGCAGTGGAATAAAATAATGTCCGAGGCACTTTGGAAAAGAGGGAGCCTGTCAGAACAAATGTGTTAGCAGGAAAAGATTTAGGAAATCCTACTTTGTTGCTATATTTTACACAAAACAATGTGGCAGTCTCATAATTCATGTTAATTTGAACCTTTCAATAGGCTTAGGAGAAAGCCTCAGGATTTTATGGGACTGTATAGAGGATATACAATGAATTACTCTAGAAGGGAAGCCGAGGCTGAGTGCCTTTTGGAGGTGAGGGCTAGCTAGGAAAGAAAACCTGTATTGCCAGTATTTCTCATTTGAAACACTTAAAAGAATTTCTGTAAGGAAGCTCTTTCCTGGGATAAAAAAGCTCAAACTTAATTATCAAAATTGTGGGTTTTTTTCTTCTTTCTTTCTTTCTTTCTTTCTTTCTTTCTTTCCTTCCTTCCTTCCTTCTTTCTTTCTCTCTCTCTCTCTTTCCTTCCTTCCTTCCTTCCTTCCTTCCTTCCTTCCTTCCTTCCTTCCTCCCTCCCTCCCTCCCTTTCCTTCTTTCTTTCTTTCTTTCTTTCTTTCTTTCTTTCTTTCTTTCTTTCTTTCTTTCTTCTTTCTTTCTTTCTTTCTTTCTTTCTTTCTTTCTTTCTTTCTTCCTTTCTTTCTTTTTGCAAATAACTCCAAATCTTGTAGGAACTCAGAAAAATGTGCTGGTTTGGGAATCTAAAAATTTGGATCAATCTGGTTATGATAACATTAAATAAATGGCTTGACTTTGGGTTTATCATTTCATCTTTCTCAGCCTGTGTTTTCACACCTTTAAAATGAGGGGATTTGTATTGGATGATCTCTAAGGGCCTCCAAGTTCTACCATTTTGATTCTATAAGTCCATGTGGAATTGCCTCTTTTCTTTTCAACTAACCAACTAATTGGAAATGGAAATGGAAACCAACTAACCAAGTAATTAGGACAGTATTGAAAATAGCTCCTATTTCCTTCAAGAAACTTTTTGAATTACACAAGCATTTACTGACCTCTGTAATCCCAACATTTACCTGAGAAGCAGCATGGTGGACTAGAAAGAGCACTGTACCTGAATGTTAGAAGACTTGAATGGGTCCCTGATCTGCTACTTACAAAGGTTAGTGATTTGGGGCATTTAACCTAAGTTTTCAGAGAGTTTTGGTTTCCTCACCTGAAAAAGGGAATAAGAATACTTTTACTATTTACCTTATAGGGTTTTTTTCTTATAGGGTTGTTTTAAAGGAAAACCTTTAGAAATGATAAAGTTTTGCATAAATGTTGTTCTCCGGGGTTAGCAACAATCTAATCTTTTAACTGCTAAATCCACTGGGTGTTTTCTTGACCTCTGCAGCTTTTGCTACCCTTTTTGGAAATTCTTTCTCTCAGTCCTGGATTTTTGTGACATGTGCCCTTTCATGTCATCCAGCCTTTGCTGGATCCTCATCCTCTTCTCATTAAGTATAAACATCACCCTAGGCTCTTTGCTGGGCTCTCTGCTTTTCTTTCTTTAAACACTTTCTCTTGATGATATCATAAATTCTTAGGGGTTAACTTATCATCTCTATGCACTAGACTCCCAAATTTATATATCCAGTCCTGACTCTCCTGAGCACCATTCCCGCATGACCAACTATCTTTTGGATATCCCACCAGGATTTATCATAGACATCTCAAAATCAACATGTTTAAAACAGTACTCACTGAGTTTCTTTCCAAACTTATCTCTCAAACTTTCTCTATTTCTGTTGATGGTCCCAACATTCTTTCAATCAACAAGTTTGTAACATTGGAGACGTTGTTGTCTTTTCCTTTTCCCTTAACAGCCATATTTAATTGTTTGCCAAATCTTGTTGATCCTCCTTCCATAGCATCTCTCATATCCTCACTTTCTCTTCACTTACTTGCTTCTACTCTAGTTCAGGTGCTCAATATTTCTCATCCGGATGATTGTAACATCCTTCTAGTTGGTTTACCTGTATTGTCTCTCCTCTCTCCAATTCACACTCCACAATATTACAAACTGATTTTCTTGAGACACACAACTAATCACGTCTCCTAACTTACTAAAAAATCTTCAGTGCATTGGCATTCTGTTGTCTCTAGTAAAAGAACAACAATCATAATAAATAGCTAACATATATGTAGTGCATTAAAATTTGCAAAGTGTTTTATGTATAAAGTACAAAACATTTCATTCTGTCATTTAAAGACCTAAGAAATCTGACTCACCCACCTTTTTATTCTTAATTTATATTGCTCCTTCTTGCATACCTACCATTCAAATCAAACAGGCCAGCTAGCACTTTCTTGTATATAACATTCCATCTATATAATATTATTCCATCTATATAACATTACATCTATATATCTTGTATATAACATCTCCTCTTTTGCACGAGACAGAGAGGAGAATGTTAATCACAGTGGTGGTGAGGGGCAGTAATAAGGAAAGGATTGGTGTAGATGGTGGCATTTGAATTGTCCTTACAGGAAACTAGGGATTCTTTGGGGAGAAGGATGCATTCTAGGGGCAGAGGACAATTCGTGCAAAGCATGAAGTTTAAAATGGCATGTTGTTTATGGAGAATGGGTAGTAGTCCAGTTTGTCTGGAATGAAGATTTGTGAAAGGGTATGATATGGAATGAGACTGGGAGAGAAGGTGGAAGCCAGATTATGTGTATATGTGGGGGCATCTTCAACTGCCAGGATGTGGTTTGTTTTTTATTCTAGTAGCAAGAGGGAACCATTAAAATTTTTCAGTAGGGAGTAGAATGCAGTGACATGATTAATGTTTTGGGAATAGTAATTTAGAAGTTTTTTGGAGGATGGTAAGGGACAAGATGTAGAGGCCAATTAGGAGGCTACCTCAATAGTCCAGGAGAGAAAAGATGAGTGTATAAATGATGTTAGGGATTCTTTGAATGGTCAGAAGGGAGCAAATGCAAGGGAGGTTACACAGAGAGAATTGACAAAACTTGCTAACTGACTAGAAATGGGGGTTGATGGAGAAGGAAGAGTTAAGGCTCAGTCAATCTATCAACAAGCATCTAATAAGCACCTAGTATGCTAACTCTAAGGTTACAGACCTTGGTGACTGAAAGATAGTAGTGCTATCAGCTAAAAATGTCAAGATTTGAGAGATTGGGTATTCAAGGAAGTATAATGAGTTCTGTTATAGACATGTTGAGTTTGAGGTCCCTATGCCACATACAGTTAGGGGGTGAAGTGGATACAATTCCAGGCTTGGATGAGTTCAAATTTGGTCTCAGATACTTACTAGCTGTATGACCCCAGGCAAGTTACTTAATCCTGCTTGCCTCAGTTTCCTCATCTATAAAATGAGCCAAAGAAGGAAATGACAAGCCATTCCAGTATCTTTACCAAAAGAGGTCACAAAGAATCAGACATGACTAAAAAAAGACTAAACAACAACAAAGGAGATATTGAAGATGAGAGAAAGAAAGATTAAGGTAGGAGAAGGCCTCCTAACTCATTAAAGACTAGAACAAATGAGGACAGAATAGAGATAAAGAGGACTTTTGAGGTGTGTAGTTGGGAAGAAAATGGATCTCATACCTATTTTATTTTCTTTTTTTTTTTGTGGGGCAATGAGGGTTAAGTGACTTGCCCAGGGTCACACAGCTAATAAGTGTCAAGTGTCTGAGGCCGGATTTGAACTCAGGTCCTCCTGAATCCAGGGCCGGTGCTTTATCCACTGTGCCACCTAGCCGCCCCCATACCTATTTTCTTAATAAAGTAGGAGGCAACGTCTTTCATTGAGAGGGAAGAGAGAAGAAATGTATGAGGTCTGAAGAAAGAGGAGAGCATTTAAACTAATGTATGTGGAAAGTATATCAGAGAATAAATAATATAAGGATTACTGGGCAGCAGTGAGAGCCCAGTTGAAATTAGATTATACAAATATGTATTGAACCCATGTTTGAGACTTTGTCTAGTAGTATTCAACAGTCTGTGAATAGAAAGAGAGAAGGCAGATTTATTCTGCTTAGTCCCAAAAGAGAGAGAGTGTTTAAGTGACTGTTCCTAATTATACATCAATTAAGTGTCAGAGGTGGGGAAATTAAATGAGATTTCTCCAGACTTTGGGCAACTAACCTTATTTTCCTGTAAAATTATGGGGTTTATACTAGATAATGAAAAATAACCAACTAAACCAATAAGCTCTAGTTCTCTACCACATAGTGTCTTCAGATTAAAACAGTATCTTAATTTATTCATTTTGTCTTGCTGTTAAAGGTATCTGAAACCAGAATTAGTCACAATGAGGTTTTTTTTCCTTTCTTATATTGAAATGAAATCTATCTGCTAATAGTTTCTACCCACTAATCCTAGCTAACTCCCTGGGGACTAAGTATATAGAATATGTCTAAGACCTCCTCTACATAAAGATATCCATAAATATTTGAAGATAACTATCATGAACCCACAAGTTTTCAAGGGATTTTAGTATGGCATGGTTTCTAGTCCCTTCTTCATCCTTATCATCCTCCTCTAAATTGTTAATGTCCTTTCTAAAACATGGAATTCAGAACTGATCACAATGTTTTAAGTATTATTTGAGCTATTCTGGAGTGGACCAGAATAGAATAAAGCACATCTCTCCTATCACTCATCTTGTATGCTATACTATTATTCTTACAAGACTTTAAGACCTTTTTTTTAGCTACTTGTACTGCTGCTTCATGCAATTTATTAAAAATCCTAACTCTATTTCATGTTTTTGTTGAATTTTTTCAGTCATATCTGAGTCTTCATGAGCCATTTGGGGTTTTCTTGGCAAAGATACTGGAGTGGTTTGTCTTGTCCTTCTCCAGATTATTTTACAGATGAGGAAGTAAGGGAAATAAGGGTAATTGACTTGCCCAGGTGCATACAGCTAGTGAATGTTTGAGGTCAGATTTGAACTCATGAGGATGAGTCTTCCTGATTCCAAACCCACCATTCTATTTACTGCACCATCTAGTTGCCCATACTCTATTTCATATGAACCACTTTATAGTCATGTCTTACCCAATCTGCATAGGCCTGCATATTTATACTACTAAATTTTAGCTTGCTGACTTCATTACACAGTTCCATTACATCAAGGTGATTTGGGGGGGGTGGTTAATTCTAGCATATTAGCTACACTTTCTTGTTTTGTGTCATCCACAAATTTAATAAACGTGTTATTGATACCCTTATCTGTGCCACTGACAAAAAAGTTGAAGAGAATAGGACCAAGTACAGAGTCAGAGAGCCCAACATTAGAAACCTGCCCTTTATCCTGAAACCAATCCATTCATTCAACAAACTTTAGGTCTAGCCAGTTTCTTTTATTATACACTTTGTGAGTATTCACTTTTGGTCTATGTTTCTTTTAAAGTGAATTCTCTTTTGCCCCCAAGTAAAACTGTCCTTAGGGGAAAAAAGTTGATATGAATCTAAACAAGATTGTGAGTTCCTTGAGGGAAGAGACTTTTACTTCTGTATCCCCAGGGTTTACCACAGTGTTTGACATATACTGAGTGTTTAATAAATGCTTGTTGACTTGACTTGAAGATGTTATTAGTTGATCATATTATCTTACTGCATTTGTGGTTCTAGGAAGTTTATGAAAATGTTAACTTTAAATCAGAAGGAGACCCTTGATGGGGAAGGCATCTCTTCAGAGTCTGATGAGTTCTAAAATGGATTCTTTTGTTGCAGAGATGCTCAGATTCCTCAGAACAGCACTATTCTACCTGCCTGGTTAATAAATTAACATATTTTCTGTCTAAAAGAGGTCCCATCTATATTGAAGTTTGGGGGAAAATTTTTTTCTGACAATAGAGATTTTCACAGTAGTTCTGTAGAGTAAGACATCAGCCAAACCAAGAAGAAAAGATTAATGTTTGCTGTAAGGTAAGAACACTATACAAGAATTATAGAGTATGACATCATTTGCTTTTGCTTTTGCAACTAAAACGTCCTTAATAGTAAGTTCAAGTCAATGAGCATTTATCAAGTGCCTCCTATATGCCAGGCACTAGGGACACCAAAACAAAACCATGCAATTACCTGACTTCAGGGAGCTTACTTTTTATTGGGGGTTAATAACATATTCACATATAAGTAAATATAAAAAATGTACATAATATATGCAAAATAATCTTGGAGAGGAAAAAGCCACAACTGGAAAAATCTGGAAAGGCCTCTTGAAAGAGTTGATGCTTGATCCTTGAAAGGAATAAAAAGTTCTAAGAGAGAAGGGAGACCATGCCAGATTTAGTGAATGGTCTATAGAAAGGTACAGAGATAGAAAGACCCTCCAAACATGTTCTGCAGTTTTCAAAAAGATAAGTGGAAAGGAGGAGGGATGAGATTTGGTTCAGCTTTCCTGGGGTCAAATTATTCTAAGTTATATCCTTAAGCCATTTGCGTCACTAGTTTTTAATCTACTGAGAACTAGGGAGAGTATAATGTACCTTCCAAGGTGCTTTATGGAATCTCCTAAGCCGATAGCAATGATTCTCTTTCTCTAGGACAGAATCAAAAAAGAATCGTGGAGAGAAAAATGGATCTAGTTTGTATTTCCATGAATCATTTGGGAGAAATTAAATGTTCTCCCTGCTGTCCCTTCAGCTCCTAGAATTATATGCACTTTTGTGTTAGCATTCAGTAAGACAGGAAAAATCAAGAAGGGAAGAGAAATGCTCTTCTTCTATGCACATTTCAAATGAAAACCAGCTTCTTATAAATAAAAACCAGGATCTAGTGCATTCTCCAGTATGTGTTTTCCATTTTAGTTTCAACCAAACAGAGAAAGTAAATGGAACACATGCAAACTTTTCACTGTGGAGAGAAGGAAGAACTGACAAAATTTTTGCCTGACTTCAGTCTTTACAGACAGAAATTCCGTTTTAAAAACCAAATTCATTGCTGGTCTCATTGCACAGGAGAGCAAAAAGAGCCGAAGAGTGGAAGTAAAGACCTACCGTGTCACGTTGCCGGTTATCTTTCCCTGATTTTATCAAGAAGTAGTTCCACGTCAGTAGCAACAACAAAACCAGGGGTATCATGTAGAGCTCAAAGTTCCAAACCACAAAGAGGAAGAGCTGGAGGAGACAGGAGGGAGAAAAAGAGATGAGTCAATTTTGAATGTCATTAAATGGATTCTCTTATTCACGCTCCACTTCAAAAACACAAACTCAAAAGTTTTAGAATGGGAGGATTTATCTCGAAAACAAAGTCATGAAGACTCATTAAGCATTTTCTGAAAGCAGAACAGAACCCTGGAAGGCCATTGTTAGGAGTCTGCATTGGTTTTTACTTGGTTTAATTCCTCTTAAGAAAAAAAAGGTGATATTACATTGTCAGAGAGGTGATTTTAATTCGTCTTCTCTAATGAAGGTATCATTAAGTTGGACAAAATAAGGTAAAAAAGAAAAGAGCATCAAAGTTTTGCTGCATGGTCAAAAATAGCCCTATTTTCCTTAATGATAAGGAATGAATCACCATTTGTTATTAGGGACTTTCATCTTACTAATATAATACAATGTAACAAGCATAAGATGTGGATGGAATTATGAAGCCTACACAAGAATATTGAAAAGAATTCACCTCTCAGAACATAAAAAATGCTGGAAATGCTTCACAAAAGTGGAATAAGACCTTCATTAACATAACATTGGGATAAAATCAGTCAGCCATAAATCAAAATGAAAGTAATTGGATCATAGGAAGTGAGAAAAGTTCTATTACAATATTTTAAAATAATAATTAAAAAATAAAATAATCACACATATTTCTGGACTTTGTGTATCCCTGGAAGGCAATAGTTGGAATTGTCTAAATATAAATTGACTTGATATTATATAATTTTGAAAGTGACCAGGATGCTAAACTGATTATCCACTAGTAAAATGAGACAAACAGGCAGCAAAATGGTTAGAGTAATGAATTTCGAGTCTGGAAGACCTCAGTTTGAATCCTGTTTTAGACATTTACTAGGGCTTAACCTCTGTCAACCTTAGTTTCTTCATCTTTAATAAGGACAAGAATAACACCTAACTCACAGAGTTATTGTGAGGACCAGATGAGATGATATAAGAAAAACACTTTGGAAACCATTTATGTGCTACATAAATGCTAACTATTATTAGTTTTTTCATTACTATATTGGGCATTAAATCCTACATCTTTGTCACACTCAGAAAGTAACCTAACATATATCTCACTTACATCCTTAAATAAAGATCATTATAGATGACTGCCTTTCCAACACTATCTTAAGGATTAACTAATTTTTTTAATACAATTGCTTACATGTTTTTCCTTAGATTCTAGCACTTACTTGCATTTGAACCCATTCGATGTTATAGTTTTTTACTCAAAGGGACTATCAGTAGTGAGCTTTTGCCTCTCAAATTCCATAGAAACTCTACTACCTAATCTAGAAGCAGATGAAAACACAACTGACATTTCTGTGAATTCCCTGTTTTTTAAAAAAATGTTTTAACTAAATATTCCATTCAGTACAGATATCACCAAATCTTTCACAGAGAAGGAAATGGGTCAACATAAAATCATCCAGGGAAATAGATTTAAAGGAAGAACAATGCTACAATATCCTAAGTAATTTAAATATTTTAATATAATAAATACCAGTATCAGTCTCTCTAGGGTAAACAAAGAATTTAGTTAACTGGTTAGTTAAATGTGTCCTACTTTCATTGGAGAGGAAAAAAACTGAGCAAGTAGCAAAAAATTTCCCTTTGGGCTTTGAAGAATTTGGGGAGTTAAGACCATATTAATTATATCTGATAGTTCCTTATTTTCTGTTAGGATGAAAATACTAATAAAGTATTTGTGTTACGGGAAAAAAATCAAAATTAGACATAAGGTCATGTGAAACAGAAAATAATGTCTATTTATAGTCAGCAATACCTCCTTCTTAATTGATTTAAATGGATTATTTATTTGTAACCTTATGTAAACAGCAGAGAGTGCTATCTGGCAAGGTTTGAAAGTTTAGGTAAGGGGATAGGCCTTCCTTTTTCCCTTCACTGATCTCAAAGGAATGACTGCTGCAGCTAAGGCAGAGACACTCACATTCTGGTGTCTGTGAGTCATTCAAGCAATAAATATTTATTTTATTTTGTTTTATTTTATTTTGCCTCACCAAAGTGAGGCAATTGGGGTTAAGTGACTTGTCCACGGTCACACAGCTAGTAAGTGTCAAGTGTCTGAGGCCAGATTTGAACTCAGGTCTTCCCGACTCCAGGGCTGGTGCTCTATCTACTGCGTCACCTAGCTGCCCCTGCAATAAATATTTATTAAGCACCCACTATGTGCCAGGTCCTGTGCTAAGTGCTGGAGATGCAAATAAAGCATAAGACAGTCCCTGCTCTGAAGGAGCTCACTGTTTCATGGGAAGACAACATGTAAATACTTATACACAAACAGGATATACACAGAATAAATTGGAGATGGTCAACAGAAGGAAGATACTAGAGTTGAGGAAGATAGGCAAAAGCTTCCTGTAGATGGTGAGATTTTTAGTTGGGATTTGCAGGAAGCCAGGAAAGTCAGGAGGCAGAGATATGACAGGAGAGCATTCCAGGCATGGGGACCAGCCACTGAAAGTTCCTAGGTTGGGAAATGAGATGGAGTTTCTTGTACAAGAAACAGTAAAGAAGCCCACATCATCACATTGCAGAGTATATGGAGGAGTGTAAAATATAACAAGACTGGAAAGGTGGGCAGCAAGAAGAGGGAGATAGGCTCTGAAAGGCTTTGAGTATTTTAATAACAATTGATTTTTTTATCTGTTCCTGGAGGTGATAGGGAATTGCTGGAGTTTATTGAGTATGAAATGACATGATCAGATCTGTACTTTAAGGTGACTTTGAGAGTTGAATGGAAGATGGACTATAGCAGGAAGAGACTCGTGGCAAAGAGACCACAATTTCATTGGGGTAGTATAGATTAAGATGATGGGGTTCTACACTAGGGTGATAGCACTATGGTAAAATGCCTGCAGGCTGACGTTCTCTCTCTCTTTCTCAATCTTCCTCTATCTTTCCCTATTCATCTCCTCCCTTTATCCCTCTCAGTCTCCCAGTACTTTATCTTCTTTATTCATAACTGGGCCATTTTGTTGGCTTCCAAATTTTTCTTGTCTATGCTTAGTCTACTCCACTTCTCTACTTTTTATTTTTAAAACCATATAGCTTTTTATGATTATTGTTTTATAATAGTTTGGTATCTATGTTTCCATCTCCCTTTTTTGTTACTTTAAATTCTTACCTTTAGTTTCTCTAAATGAATTTTCTTTTATTTACTTATTATTTATTAGAAAGTAATTTCTTAAAGTTTTATGGATAATCTATAGAGCTCATTCATTAAATATATACATCTTAGACAGTTTCTATAAATACTTGAATAAATATTATAAATAGAGGCAGCTAGGTAGTGCAGAAGGCTGGGTCTGAAATTAGGAAGACCCGGGTTCAAATGTTCCTTTGGACATTCACTAGCTCTGTGACATTGGATAAGCTGGTCTTTGTTTGCCTGTTTTCTTAACTATAAAATGGGGATAATAATAGCACCTACCTTGCATGGTTATTGTGAGGATGAGATGAGATAGTATTTTTTAAAGCATTTAACATGTTGCCGAAACATATTAAGTGCTCTATAAATGCTTATTTATAAATGGATAATGAATTGGACACCAATTTGAATGAGAGAAGAGTAGGCTATATTGCCTTTTTTATATTGCCAAGTTTTGGGGTGTGTGTGTGTGTTTTAATGAAACCTAGCTTCTCATTGAAACAAGGACCCATTTTTTAATACTAATATTTTATTGCTGATATTATATAGCTGCAAGCCATGGTTTTAAGAATTAAAAGTAATGATCACTCACAGGGTAATACCAGGCATGAGCAGTGTACAAACAAGGAATCAGAAAGAGTAGTGACAATGATGTCACCTAAGAAATGTATGATTGAAAAAGAAGCTATAATGGTCACCCGGTGAGAGCAAGGGATAACATAGATAGCCCGCATGCTCCATTTAGATCTTCAAAATATTAGAAGAACAGGAGGAAGACTATGAGCATATTAGGTGCTTTGTGGAAGACTTATGGGAACACATGGACAGCAGTCACAGGGGATGAGTAGTCATGAATGACATCTACATCATTGGAAGGAATAGCCACATGGATGATATCACAGATGCTTTTGAGTATTTTTATACTTGATTATTTTTAAAGATAATGGCTTATTTTCTTTCTCTTCATTAACTCTTCCTGGTTTGAATATAGAGTTGTTCATCTTTATGTCACAGAAAGAAATTGTAAAAACTGACTAAAAAGCACCTGATCAAACAGTTTATATAACATAACACTTTGACAGAATTAATTTGTAAATTTATCAGGTAATGAAATTTTTTTCTTCCAAGTTGTGGCTCCTTCAATTTCTCTTGATGTAACTATGTTTCTTATGTTACCTATTTTCTGTTTTATTAACCCGAATTTTTTTTGCCCTTGCAAGTATTTATTTCATTTAATTTTTATTGGCATATTTTGTTTTGTTTTAAATTTCTTGTCTTTTGATTGAGTTGTTCCTAACAATTTTCTGTTTGACAATTTCACTTTCCTCTCTTTTTTGATCAAATTAGTTAATGCTTTATCTGTTTTATATATCTTAAAACAATGTTTAGTTTGATTTATCAGAGTATTTTTGTTTTCAGTTTTGTTTTATCTTTCCATTGCTTTGGGTTTATGCATGTGCTCATTGTTTTAGCTCTTTCCTTTTAACGTTCAATTCACAGATCTTTTTATCTCTTTTGTTAACATGTGTTGAAATATATATATTTTTGCTTTAGTGCTATAATACTTTAGGTGCATACATAAATTTTGGCATGTGATCTTATTGTTTTTGTTATTTTTAATATATTTTAATTATATCTGTGATTTGTTCTTAGAATCACTTGGTACTTTAAAAAATAGTTTTCACTTTAAGTTCTCCTTTGTTCATAATACCTTCTGTGTTTTAAAAATTTTTCTGGTGGGGAGGCAATGAGAGTTATGTGACTTGCCCAGAGTCATACATCTAGTAAATGTCAACTGTCTGAGGCCAAATCTGAACTCAGGTCCTCCTGAATCCAGGGCTGGTGTTTTATCTACTGTACCACCTAGCTGTCCCCCATATTACCTTCTGTTTACAGTTCATTCTATAGATAAAATATGTTAAATATAAACTAATGTGGTCAGTATTTCTGCCTATTATTAGTTCTTTAGACCCTAGAAATTTCCTTTTTAAAAAATGATTTTTATTATTTTATTAAATATTTCCTAATTACATGTACTTTTTTTTTTTTAGTGAGGCAATTGGGGTTAAGTGACTTGCCCAGGGTCACACAGCTAGTAAGTGTTAAGTGTCTGAGGTCGGATTTGAACTCAGGTACTCCTGACTCCAGGGCCTGTGCTCTAGCCACTGTACCACCTAGCTGCCCCTACATGTACTTTTAAAAAACACTTTTTAAAATTTTGAGTTCTGAATTTTCTCCCTGCCTCTTGCCCCTCCTCTCCTTGAGAAGGAGTAATTTGATTTTTTTTATACATGTGAAGTCATGCAAAACATTTTCATATTAGCCATGTTGCAGAAGAAAACAAAAGAAAATTAAAGTTTAAAAATGTATGCTTAAATTTAGAGTTCATCAGCATTTTTCTTTGTGAAGTCTTTTCGAATTTAATTTTCTTAGATGATTGTCTTGATCAAAGTTACCTAAGTATTTCATAGTTGCTCATCCTTATAATATTGGTGTTACTGTATATAATGTTCTCTTGGTTTTGTTCACTTCACCTTGCATGAGTTATATGTCTTCCCAAATTTTTCTGAAACCATCCTGTTCATTATTTCTTATAGCACAAATAGTATTCCATCACAATCATATACCACAATTTGTTCAGCCATTCCCCAATTTATGGGCATCCCCTCAATTTCTAATTCTTTGCCACCAGAAAAAGAGCTGCTATAAATGTTTTTATACAAATAGGACCTTTCCCCTTTTCTTCGATCTCACTGGAATAGAGACCCAGTAGTAGTATTACTAGGTCAAAGGGTATGCATAATTTTATAGCCCTTTGGCATAGTTTCAAATTGTTCTCCAGAATGGTTGGATTAGTTCACAGCTCCACCAACAGTGCATTAAATTTCCCAATTTTTCCACATCTCCTCCAGCATTTGTCATTTTCCTTTTCTGTTATGCCAGCCAATTTGATAGTTGAGAGGTGGTACCTCAGAGTTATTTTATTTGAATTTCTCTAATCAATACTGAGAGCATTTTAAAACATAACTATTGATAACTTTTATTTCTTCTTCTGAAAATTGTTCATATTCTTTGACCATTTACCAACTGGAGAATGGCTCTTTTTAAAAAAATATATAAATCTGACTCAGTTCCTATAGATTTGAGAAATAAGGCCTTTCTCAGAGAACTTGTTATACATTTTTCCCAGTTCCCTGTTTTCTTTCTAATTTTAGATACATTGGTTTTGTTTGTGCAACAGTCTTTTGATGTCACATAATCAAAATTATTGATCTTACTTTCCATAATCCTATCCATCTGTTTTTAGTCATAAAATCTTTTATCCATAGGTCTGACAGGTACATTTTTACATACTCCATTAATTATATCACCTTTTATGTTTAAATCATTCATCTATTTTAATCTTATTTTGGTAGACAGTGTAAGACATTGGCCTATGCCTAATTTCTGCCAAACTTTTCTAATTTTTCTAGCAATTTTTGTCAAAGGTTGAATTCTTACCCCATAAGCTTAGATTTGGGGGTTCATCAAATATTAGATTATTCTATTTATTTTTTGTTGATATTGTTGTTTTGATCATTTTTTAGTTTTATTTAATTCTTCATCACCCCAGTAAGGGTATCTTGTTAAAAGATACTGGTGTGGTCTGCCATTTCCCTCTCCAGATCATTTTTACAGATGAGGTACTGAGGCAAATAGAGTTAAGTGACTTGTCAAGGGTTGGTCACACAGCTATTCAGGGTCTGAGGCTGGATTTGATCCCAGGAAGATGAGTATTCTTGACTCCAGGCCTAGCACCACCTAGCTGTCCTTATACTACTATGTATTCTGTACCTAATCCATTCCACTGATTCACTACTCTATTTTTTAGTCAGTACAAGATTGTTTTTATTACCAGGTGGTAGGCCATGTTCCTTAACATTTTTTCATTGACTCTCTTGATATTCTTGATCTTTTCTTCTTCCAAATGAATTTTATTATTTTTTCTAGATCTATAAAATAATTTTTTGGAAGTTGATTGGTATGACACTGAATAAGTAAATTAATTTATGTAGAATGGTAATTTCTATTATATTGACACAGCCTTCCCATGAGCAATTAATATTTCTCCAGTTGTTGAGATCTGTCTTTATTTGTGTGAAAAGTGTTTCCTAATTATGTTAGTTCCTATTTTTGTCTTGGCAGGTAGACTCCAAAGTATTTCATTGGTCTGCAGTTATTTCAAACCAAATTTCTCATTTTATCTCTTGCTGCTGGGTTATGTTGGTAATCTCTAGAAATGTTAATGGATTGTGTGGGTTTATTTTATATCCTGCAACTTTGGTGAAGTTGATTTTTTCAACTAGCTTTTTGGTTCATTCTCTACGGTTCTTTAAGTATACCATATTATCTGCAAAGAGTGATAGTTTTATTTCTTTATTGCGTATTTTTATTCCTTAAATTTCTTTTTCTTGTCTTATTGCTATAGCTAGTATTTCTGATACAGTATTGAATAATAGTGATGATAATGGACATCCTTGCTTCACTCCTAATCTTCCTGGGAAGTCTTCAGTTTTATCCCCATTACTTATACTGTTTGCTCTTGGTTTTAGATAGATACTACTTATAATTTTAAGAAAGATTCCATTGATTCCTATGCTTCCTAGTGTTTTCAATAGAAATGGTTGCTGTATTTTGTCAGACTTTTTCTGCATCTATTGATAAAATCATATTTTTGGTTATTTGTTATTGTTATCAATATGGAACTTATAATGATACTTTTCCTAATATTGAGCCAGACTTCCATTTTTGGTACAAATCTAACCTGGTCATACTGTATGATCTTTGTGCTATATTGCTGTAATCTCCTTGCTGGTATTTCATTCGAAGTTTGTGCATTGATATTCATTGAGGAAATTAGTCTATAGTTTTCTTTCTCTGTTTCTGCTCTCCCCAGTTTAGGTGTCAAAACCATATTTGTATCACAAAAGGAATTTGGTAGGATTCATTTTTTTTTTTACCAATTTTTCCAAATAGTTTATATAGTATTAGGATTAAATGTTTTTTTTAAATGTTTGGTAGAATTTACCAATACAGACATCTTATCCTAGGGATTTTTCTTACTTAACTTGTTCAGTTTCTTTTTCTAAGATAGGGTTATTCATGTATTCAATTTCCTTTTCTGTTAATCTGGACAGTTCATATTTTTATAAATATCCATCTATATCACTTAGATTGTCAGATTTACTGGCAAGTAATTGGGCAACATAACTCCTAATAATTGCTTCAATTTCATTTTCATTGGTGTTGCATTTATCCTTCTCCTTTTTGATATTAACAATTTTGTTTTCTTTTTTTGTAACCAAATAAACCACTAATTTACCTATTTTATTTTTTTCCATAAAACTAGTTCCTACTTTTATTTACTAGTTTAATGGATTTTTAAAAAAACCTTTCATTTTGATTAACCTTTCCTTTTATTTTCACCATTTTTGGTGTTTAAATGGGGGTTTTTAATTTTTTCTTTTACTAGTTTTTTTTTTAGTTTAATGTCCAACATATTTTTCTTTTATTAACATTTTTCTTTAAAGTTTTGAGTTTCAAATTCTATCCTTTTCTCCTTCCCTCTTTCTCCTCCCCCATCCCTGAGGTGGTATACGATAAAATATAGGTTATACATGTACAATTATGTAAAACATTTTCATATTAGTCATTTTGTATAAGAAACTCAAATAAAAGAAAAAATGAAAGTGAAAAATAGCATGCTTCAGTCCGTGTTCAATCAATATTATTTCTTTCTCTGGAGGCAGATAGTATGCTTCATCATTAGTCTTTTGGGATTGTCTTAGATCATTGTATTTCCGAGAATATCTAAGTCATTCACAATTCTTCCTCAAATAATATTGCTGTTATTGTGTACAACAATCTCCTGGTTCTGTTCCCTTCACTATAAATAAGTTTATATAAGTCTTTCCTAGTTTTTCTGAAATCATCCTGCCTGTCATTTCTTATAGCACAATAATATTCCATCACAATCATGTACCAAAGTTTATTTAGCCATTGATGGGCATCCCTTTGATTTCCAATTGTTAGGCACCACAAAAAGAGATACTATAAATATTTTTGTACAAATAGGTCCTTTCCTCTTTTTTGGGGGGTTGTCTTTGGAATATAAACCTTGCAGTGGTATTGCTGGATCAAAGGGTATGCGCAGTTCTATAACCCTTTGGGCATAGTTGCTCTCCAGAATGGTTGGATCTCTCCACAACTCTACCACCAGTGGATTAGTGTGCCAGTTTTCCTACATTCCTTCTGACATCAAATATTTTTCTTTTTTGTCATATTAACCACTCTGATAGGTGTGAGGTGGTACCTCAGAGTTGTTTTCATTTGGAATGCCCAATACATTGACCTGATCTTTCTTTCTTTTATTGATATATACATTTAGGGATATAAATTTTTCCTTAAGTGCTATTTTGGCTGCATCTCACAAATTTTGGAATGTTGTCTCATTGTTGTCATTCTCTTTAATAGAATTATTCATTATGATTTGTTCTTTGACCCAATCATTCTTTAGGATTATATTATTTAGTTTCCATTTAGCTCTTAATCTATGCTTTCATAGACCTTTATTAAATGTAATTTTTACTGCATTAGGTCTGAAAAGGGTGCATTTAATATTTCTGCTTTTCTGCATTTGGTTGTGAAGTTATTAAGCCCTAATAAATTTTTGTGAAGGTGTCATGCATAGCTGAGAAAAGGGTATATTCCTTTTTATTTCCATTCAGTTTTCTACAGAGGTTTATCATATTTAACTCTTCTAAGCTTCTATTCATCTCCTTGGCTTTTTCTTTTTTCTTTTATGATTAGATTTATCTAGCTCTGAGAGGGGAAAATTGAGGTACCCTGCTAGTATGGTTTTATAGTCCTATTTGTTCTTGTAATTTATTTTTTCCTTTAAGAATATGGATGCTATGCCTTTTGGTACATGTTTTTAGTGGTGTTATTACTGCATTGTGTATGGTGCCTTTTTTACAAGATGTAATTTCCCTGCTTATCCCATTTTGCTTTGTTTGAGATCATGATTGCTATCTCTGCCTTTTTTCTTCAGCTGAAGCACAATAGATTCTGTTCCAGCCCTTTATTTTATTTCTCTGTGTGTCTCTGTTTCAAGTGTGTTTCTTGTAAACAACATATTGTTGGATTCTGGTTTCTAATCAATTCTGCTGTTTCCATTTTATATGTGAGTTAACCCTATTCACATTCATACTAACTGAATTTCTCTCCCTATTGTCTTGTTAATTCTCTGTTTTTATCCTGTTCCTTCTCTAAAGTCTGTTTTGCTTCTGACCACTGACTTCTTTTATACTAACTCCCTTTTGTCATCCTCTCTTTTTTATACTTTTTCCCCTCCTACTTGCTTGGTGTGTGATTTCTATTACCAATTGTATGTGTGTGAGTGTATGTGTGTGTGTGTAAAATGTTTACTCTTTGAACCAATTTAGATGTGTGAGATTCAGGTGCTGCCCACCTGCCACCCCCATAATTTTCCTTTCCACTGTAAAAGCTCTTTCCTATGCACCTCTTTTATGTGAGATAATTTATTCTATTCTTTCCCCTCTCCCCTTCTCCTAAGGCATTCTTCTTTTCCCCCTATCCTTTGTTTTTACATCACCCAAACATAATATACTCACTTCTACACCTTCTTTCTATATAGAATTCTTCTAACTACCCTAGTAATGATAAAGTTCTTAGAAGAAAAATATATTATCTTCCAATATAGAAACAGTTTAACCTTCTTGAGTCCCTTATGATTTCTCTTTCATGGTTACCTTTTTATTTTTCTCTTGAATTTTGTAATTGAAAGTCAAGTTTTCTATTCAGCTCTGGTCTTTTCCATCAGGAATATCTGAAAGTACTTTATTTCATTAAATACCCTCTTTTTCCCCTTAAAGGATTATACACAGGTTTGCTGGGCTCTGTTCCCAGCATGTGATTGGGGAGGGGCACTGTCCCAAGCTTTAGGGTCTTTTGCACTGCTATTTTCAGAGCTAGTTCTGGGGTTATTGGGAGTTTTTGGTCCTTTCAGGGAGAGTTTTGGTCACTGCTCTTATGTTCTGTACTTTGCCCAGAAAGGGTCCCTGATCCCTTGAAACTGGCCTTAAGAGATACTTCTTTTAATATAATTAATCAAAGACTTCTTTTTCTTAGTCTTATTCCTACTCTAACCTAGTCAAGGTCTGAGCAAATAGGACAGATACTGTAAAGTGGATTAATCAAGGGCTTCCTTGTCCTTGTTGGTTCACTCTCCTGTCTTCTGGAAGAGGAGTCCTTCCCTGAATTTTAATTTGGTTTTAAGGATAGGTTAGGTTTTGGAAAGGATGTTAAAAAGATTTCAGACTAGGACTCTAATTAAGTATTGCTAAGGTTTTCTATTTAGGTGGGACCAAGAACTCCAGCCTAATATACTGGCCTAACATTATTTTGTACTACATAGACTAAAGTGAGAGAGAAAGAGAATAAGCATTTATCAAGTGCCTACTATGTGCCAGGCACTATCCTAAGGATTTCACAAACATTATCTTATTTGGTTTTCCCAACAATTCTTAACCTCATTTTATAGTTACAGAGATTAAGTGAATTGTTCAGAGTAATACACCTTGTAAGGGGATGAATCTGCATTTGAACTCAGATCTTCCTGACTCCAGAGCCAGCCCTCTATCCACTGTGCCACTTAGCTGGAAGACAAGGGAGGGTAACAGTCTTCAAGTATCCTCCCATAGTACTCTACTTGATTTCTTGATTTGGAACTTTATGTTAATGTTGAGCTCTGTTCATGGGAGGTAGGGTAGGCGATCTGTCTCGAGAGTCAGGCTTTTGTGCACTGCTGTTTTCAGAGTTAAGGAGGTTGGAAATTTTTGGTGTTTTCAAAATAGTGTGATCTGGGAGAGGTGTCACTACTCTCTTGGTCTGCACTTTGGTCCTAACCTAAAAAGGTCCCCTGATACCTTAGGATTGAAATTGTTTCTGCTTCTCAGGGCCCTTCTTCCCTTGCATCTGGAAACAATACTGTTCCTTGGGGTTCCTGATCCCTTGGGTCCATAAGTGAGACTGCCTCTCATGACTTCCACTTCCTTTTGACCAAAAGTGCTCCTCTCTGTCCTTGAACTATGACCCAGAAGTAAGTACAGACAATGGTATTACCAAACATCATCTGGTCCTGTGTCTAGTACTAGTTCAAGGTTCTCCTATACTCTATGATCATATGCCAGATCTCTTTACTATTTCTGTCTTGAGAACTCCTGAGCCTTCTGTAACCACCACCTAGTTCCATCACTGTTGTTTCATCTACATGGGCTCCAGCCCATCCTCCTTCCTCATGTCACAGATCTCAGTTTCCAACCTCCTAAGCTGTCTTGGGTTGGAAGAATGTCTCACTGACCTTTTGTTCGCCCTGTCACTCCAGAATTCAATATGAGCAGTTATTTTAAAGTTGTTTGTAGGGAAATGTTGGGAGAGCTCAGCTGAGTGCCTTCTCTATTTTACCATAAGTCCACCCCCTCAAAAGTCTCATCTCTCTCTCTCTCTCTCTCTCTCTCTCTCTCTCTCTCTCTCTCTCTCTCTCACTCGCTCTCTCTCTCTCTCTCTTTCTCTGTATTTTTTTCTGTTAGGTTAGTTTGAATCTGAAAAATGCTCATTGAAATCCTTAACAATTATCTTTCTATCAAGGTCTTCTTGTAATTGAGTTAATTTTTCATTTAACATTATGCAAATATGATTCCAATTGATGCAAATACATCCACTATTGACACTTTTATTCTCTTTGGTGCCTTTAAGCTATTATAGTTTCCCTGTTTTTCTGTTTTAACTATATTTTCATCTTTGCCTTTTGTAAAATCATGATTGTTACTCTGACTTTTTTGGAGTCAACCAAGGCATACTAAATTCTACTCCAACACCCAATTTTAATTTTGTGAGAATCTTTAAATTTTAAGTGTTTCTTTTATGCAGTAAATGTTGGGTTTTACTTTCTAATTTGTTCTGCTACTCTCCTCCATTTTATGGGAGAATTCATCTCATTCACATTCATAGTTATGAGTCTCAAATTTGCTTTACCCTCCATCAAATCCTGCCATATATCATTTCTCTTCATTAAGGAAAAAAGAAAGAATAAAATCCTCCAGAAATCAGCAATAGGTACTTGCGGTCTATATTGCTTGAACAGTCTGCTTACCATTGCCTTCTTTATATCTTCTTTCTCAGACTACACCTAAATCTCAAGATCTTACAGTTTTTGTTTTCTCTCATAATCATTCCCTACAGATAGATCTACTGTGGGCTTTCTTTTAGTCAAAATATTTTCTTTACTGAGGTCCCATTTCAGTTATTATAAGATAATTTTCTTCTTCTGATGTTTTATCCTAGAAGTCTCTCATTCTATAGCATCTCTTAAGTGTATTAAGAGTTTTTCATTTTTGCTTATTTTCCAGTGTCCCTCCTATTTACTTTTATTTCCTTTGGGTACTTAAGTCCTAAACTTTCACTTTTGAAAAGTAGAGGTATCCATTTGGTAAAGTCTGGGCTAAGGGACCTTGAAAGTGGGGCAGGGCGGGGAACCCAGAGTTAGGGTAGGAAGGAGACATGAAGAGGACTGTGGGAATCAATGGTATGTGGGTCTTTCTTTCTACCCATTATAAATAAGAATTTTTCTTTCTCCTCTTTTCTCCACCAGGACCAGAAATACCACTTACCCACAGACTTGTCTAGACAATAGGATTGAGAATCTAACTTACTTATCTGGCATTCAGTCTGAGCCCTTGCCCTTCCCTGACTCCTTCTCTTTTCAAGGCTCCAGATTCTTGTCAAGGTCTCACACACTGCCTGCTGCCATCCTTGGAGAGTCTGGCCTAAGTAGAGGGAAAGGTAGCTCCATGCTGACCAAAGTCCAGGAAATCCTCCATACCCCTGTCCCAATTTAGCTAAGCACTTGAATGGCAAGCACTTTTCTTCCTTTAAGCCAAGGCCAAAAGCTATGAAGACTTACCTCCCTTCCCCCTCACTCCCACCCCCAACTGTTAAGTTCCATGCCCCCTCAACCAAGGGCAGAGAATAGGACTTTATCATAGTGCAGTCCTTCCTCAAACAAAAGAATGTAGGCATCTAGGTCGGAGGACTATACCACAACCCAACTCGGCTAAGACACCCTCGCTGGGTGCCTAGGCTAGTCCTATTTTGACCACCCTCTGGACAATGTCCTTGCTCTTCTCTGCCACCCCCAAAGTTTAAGAGACTTTTCAATTTCCCCCACTACATTGATCACTAGGAAGAAAGTGCATCCTCTTTCCTATTCCTGATTCCAGTCCAGAGCCTCACTGGCATAGCAATTCTAGCTTATACCAGTAGCAGAAAAATGCATAGTACATAAATACCCCAAAACCCTATGACTAAGTAACTTATGCAACATAAAAGGCTACAGGTATAAAATCCTCACATAATTACAAATAGAAAAATGATATTGGTAAAGAAATATAGTAAAGGAATTAAAGCAGGATTTAAAAGCAGTTAAAAAGCACAAGAAGGGATGAACTAAGGAAACTGCACATTGATATCCAAGTTCTATAACTAGAATCAATGAATCTAAGAAGGATCAATGTAAAATAACAATAAAATATAAGAACAAGCCACAAAAGCACAATGAGGGAAGAAGAAACAATCAGGGAAGAAGCAAAATTATATCAAAGGTCTAAAAACATTTATGGAAGCAGAAAATAACAGAATCAATGAATCTACTAAAGATCAATGTAGATATAATATTCAAGAAAAAAAGCAAGAAAGAACTGAAAAAAGCAACTAAGGGACAGAGGACAGATTTAGAAGACAAAGCAAAAAGTTCAAAGATTAGATTAATACAGAGCCCAGAAATTTGGGGTGGGGGTGGGGAAATGAGGGTTAAGTGACTTGCCCAGGGTCACACAGCTAGTATGTGTCAAGTGTCTGAGGCTGCATTTGACCTCAGGTCCTCCTGAATCCAGGGCCGGTGCTTTATCCACTGTGCCACCTAGCTGCCACTCAGAAAAATATTTTTAAAAAGAAAAGAAGCTAGACACAATGTTGGAGGACCTAAAGAAGAAAAATATTTTGTATAGTGACCTAGATCAGGTAAAACTTTACAAATTGAGAGAATACATAGGAGACCAAAAATATAGTTCCTTTGACTCACTAAGAAACAACTGCAAAACTGGCAAAAATTTTCCAAATATAAAGAAAGAAAAAAGAGCATTTCAGAAAATAACAATTAGAATTAAGACCAAAGGGACAGCTAGGTGGCGCAGTGGATAGAGCACCGACCCTGGAGTCAGGAGTACCTGAGTTCAAATCTGGCCTCAGACACTTAACAATTACTAGCTGTGTGACCCTGGGCAAGTCACTTAACCCCAATTGCCTCACTAAAAGAAAAAAAAAAGACCAAAAACAACAAGGAGACATATCAAAGTAGGACAAAAATCTCTAAGAATCTTAAAAAATACATATAATACAAACACAGCCATATGGTTTGAAACCATCACTTTACTTCAAAGACAAATAATGCTTGAAGAAAAATGTATCCAAAAAAATCTGCAACAACAGAGATCTGTAAAATCAAAGGAAAGGTTAGCCAGGTGACACAGTAGATAAGGTACTAGGCCTGAAGTCAGAAAGACTTATCTTCCTGAGTTCAAATTGGGCCTCAGCTGCTTACTAGCTATGTGATCCTTAACCCTATTTACCTCACTTTCTCATCTGTAAGATGAGTTAGAGAAAGAAATGGCAATCCACGCCAGTATTTTTGCCAAGAAAACCCCAATGGGGTCATGAAGAGTTGGACATGACTGAAATGGCTAAACAAATAAAAAAGCAAAGGGAAAACTAAATCCAAACTACCTAAACAACAACTGAATAACAAAAATCATAGTATACTTCAATGTTGATATTATAACTAGTTAAGATTATTACAACTAGTTAAGATTTACTATAAATATAGATATAAAAATAAGGTATTTAATCTTTTCTAAATGTAATAAATATAGTTAGACCCTGGTAAAATATGTGTTATAATGATTAGCACAAAAGATTACTAAAAGAAATCTTTATCATATTCATGTGACATCATTTTTACTAAATATTAAATATCCATCCAGAACACTAGAAATCATCCTATTAAAAAGAGACTTAACATAGATAAGAAACAATAACAATAATTTAAAAATAATTAAAAGAAAGGAGTTGACAGTTGCCAAGGCAAAGTCCTTTCCCTACACTAAAAAGAGATAGTATAATAACTAAATGAGTTTAAAAACTAGAAATATGACCTGTTTGTTTACTAGTTACTAGGTGAAATATTTGTAGAAATTTGACACTCTACCCTTTTGATACCACCAAGAACAGTAAGAACACAACAGAAAAAGAAATTAAATTTATTGCTCATAACAATAGAGATGAAATTTTCTAACCAAAGAAAAGGAATTCAGAATGGAACTAAGAACAAAACCTATTTATGTGTTGCTTAGGGAAAACATATCTAATAGAAAACCATATGGCTAGATTAAAACAATAGATTGAGTTTAAAGAGCTCATGAAATTGCAAGTAAAACAAAACAAAATAAAACAAAAAACCTAGAGTTGGTATTAACGATATTTGAAAGAAGACACATTTGAAAAAATTGAAAAATACAAACATGGGAATTACACAATGATAGAAATAATATATCACAAATATGTGACAAACCTCAATTTATATGGATCAAACGAATTCAATAATTAAGTTCATAAGAGAAAGATATATTAGTGATAAGAGAAGGAACAGATGAAAGGAAAATATCAGTAGGGAACCTCAGTTTTCCATTAGGAGAATGTTAGAAATCAAATAAAAAGGATAGCAATCAAAAATCACAGATTTTAACTATGTTTTAAAAGTTGAAAATATAGGATAACTGAATGGGAGGAATAAAGAAAACACATTCCTCATACATATGAAACTCACAAAAATAGTTCACGTACTGGATCACAAAAAAGCCCTATGTAAATCCAAGGGGCTTTTTTTCTTATCTCTACACTGCAAGATATATTGCTTTCCCCATTTTACAAATGAGGAAACTGAGGTGTAGCAAGCAGGTAAAAAAAAGTCCAAGATATACCTCCTCTAGGACTAGGGCTTTAAAGTCAAATTACATTTGAATATGTTTTCTGACTTATTTTTTTAAAAATTTGAAAATAACAATTGATTGAAGTGAATAAATAATGATTATATTTTGCCCCTTGCAGGGCAGTATTTTCCCTTGAATTTATCATCTTATTTTAGCGAGAAAGATATATTTTTACTATTGTTATTGGCCTACATTTTAAAAAGTAAGGGTTTCCGTTCAAAAGAGATTTGATGTTTTAAAAAGAAATTGAATCAATTCCAGGGAAGTAAAGAGAGAGAGAGAGAGAGAGAGAGAGAGAGAGAGAGAGAGAGAGAGAGAAAATCGTGCTACTCTCTGGAGCCATACATGAAGTCTATAGAATTTCAGTAATAATTGGCTCCAAAAATTGAAAATGTGAGACAATACCATTTCTTCTCTTTGTAGTATTTTGCCAATGGTAAAATGACAACCAGTAGTGAAAAAGTTTCTTTCTCTCTGTCCTATCTAAGAAGAGAATAGATTTATGAATGTAATGGAGGACTACCCAATGAGGGACAAGCCTTTGAAGCTAGCATCAATATTTCCTGCCTGATTTTAGTCCTTAGAACATATACAGACATTATCTGTTTGCTTCCAATCTAATAACATGTGGAGGAGGTCTGGTGAATGAATCTACTTTTGGTCATGAGTAATCGAGAGGTTGGTATTCTGTAGTGACTAAGAGTTTTCTGATTGCTGAGGATCCTGAAGGCTGATGACCCATAAATGACTGAGTGGCATATTGACTCCTGATGACAAAAAGAAGTGCCAGCTATGGATTCTAAAAGGCACCCATCTTCAGAGCCCAGGGGAATTTTATGAGAACTCCACAAAGGAAGAAAAGGACTACCAGGGCCAGGTATCAGAAGGTACCTCTTGGCCGCAGGCATTCTCTACATGTGTACATCCCCTCTCTGTATGCTAAGTCTGAGTCCACTCTCCCAACAGACTTTGTGTGTGCCATGGAAGAGTGGTGTCCCTGTGAGTGGGGAAATGTTTTACACCTCTTTTTGCTTTAACTTTTCAGTGAATCTCCCTTTTCCTTTGCTCTGTTTTTGTTTTTGTTTTGTTTTGTTTTTGCGGGGCAATGGGGGTTAAGTGACTTGCCCAATGTCACACAGCTAGTAAGTGTCAAGTGTCTGAGGCCAGATTTGAACTCAGGTCCTCCTGAATCCAGGGCCGGTGCTCTATCCACTGTGCCACCTAGCCGCCCCCAATCTCCCTTTTCTAAACGTTAATTGATTCCTATTGTTTGTTGTTCAGTCATTCCAGTCGTGTTTGAATCTTTGGGATCCCATCCAGGATTTTCTTGGCAAAGATACTAGAGTGTTTTTCCATGTACTTCTCCAGCTCATTTTACAGGCGAGGAACCTGAGGCAAACAGGGTTAAGTAACTTGCCCAGGGTCACACAGCTAGTAAGGATCAGAGGCTCATGTTGATCTCAGGAAGATGAGTCTTTCTGACTTTAGACCCAGCACTCTATTCACCATATCACCTAGCTGCCTTAATTGATTCCTACTGGTTGATTTAGCCCTAAGGGAGATAGTAGTCATCTGTACTCTGGGAACTGACCTGTGAGGTCCACAAGGGGCCTATTTTAGTTACTAATAGTAAATTAAAGCTTGCCAACATCAGCATATCTCTCTGAAAGGAAGAACTAACAGTCAGCTGAAGAGTTTAATGTTATAGGGAAAATGTGAACAAAACAAACTGTTTATTGGCCAAAAAAACCTACAGAAGGTTGAGGAAGGACTATATAGAAGTAGGCAAATGACAGTCTGAAGCTAGAGCTGCCCCTCGATCATGTCAGGGCTGATTACACAGTTGGTGGATTACCTATGCATCTTCCTTACTAGTGTTTCCATCAGAGCAAAAGAAATGAAGGGAGGGAGAGGAGTCAAATGAAAATTGCCAAGTAATACTAGTGAACAGTCCAAATAAAAGTTTGGTGTGACAGAAAGGCTGAAAACAGTGCTTAAAATAAGGTGTAGTCTGTCAATTTAATCCATCCATTCTGTCCCTGCTTCTCTAACTTCATTTAATAAAAAATGAGCAATTCCCAATGTTCTCATTATTTAAGGTTTTCTCCTATCCAAAATATTTGGAAACAGAAAAGGCTAGAAAGGTGGCTCTAAGGATAAAGTTTAGGAAATGAATGAGCCAATTACATCTTTTAACAAAAGACACTCTTTTCCCTTCATTTATATAAATGAAAATAAAATAAAAATCTGTTCTGCTCTGAATTTAAGCGAATGAAATCTCCACTGATATTTAAACAAGGCAAATTATTTCAAGAAGAGTGAGTGTTTCAAAATATTAAGATTTCATATCATCACCATATCTTATGGGGTGTAATACATGCAAGACTTTTATTCTCTGAGCCTTGGATTTTAAGACTCACGAGCACGACTGGGCCATTTACATCATCCCATCAATTGATACTCTCATTGAAGTGCAGTGAAAGATGCCTGCATTAAATGATCATTCAGTGAGACACATGACAGTATCCCTCGTGTAGCACACTTCAAAAAAAATCATTTAAGTTGGAATATTGAATATCCTATTCTTTTGCAAACTACAGTATATTTTAAAAAGAAATCTCATCCAGAATGATTAACACTTCCTACTGTTCAGGAAAAAAGCCTGCCCTTTCAGACTAGCAGCTGTGGATCATTAGCTCTCCAGTGATGAGATGTGTTTGATGAGTATTTTTCTTTCTAATTAAGAGATGAGATTCTGTATTTGACTGTCTCTTCAGAAAGAAGTGAAGAAAAAAATTCTGCCCATACAGAAAGGCCATCTCCTACAGAACAATTAATTATTTCATGGCCCTTTTTATCTTTTTTTTCTCTCTAATTTCAATTCATTTTTAACTTAACATGCATTTGCACCCAGGCCTTCACAGCATTAACCCATTTTTCACCTAACCTTCCCCTCTTGATGTTTCCCAGTTCTGCCCGTGATTAAATGAATTTCAGCTATGGCACAACCAGGAAATGAATTTGAAACAAAAATGAATGTGCCCTCATCAAAATCAACCCAGAAGAATCTTATCTTGTTCTAAGCAGGACAGCTCTGGGGATGTGTTTCACAAATGCTCCCTTTTGTCAATGAAAGAGGTCCAAATAAGGAGGCTGAAAGGAGCTGGGGGACAGGTCGAATGCTTTAGGGATAGGTGCCATGTATTTGTTATGCTGAATACTGTTTTTAGCACACTGTGGCCAGTTAGCAAATGTTAATGGGTACTAGTGATCAGTCTCAAAATGAAACTGTCTTCCTCAACTTGAAGGCCAAGACTTATTTAAAAGGAGGATACTCAGAAATAGGCAGTTTGAGTTACAAAGTATGTGAATTTCTTGCCTGGAAGAGGAGGTCACTGTGGTCAATAGCATGGTACTAGACCTCGTCAGCGGAAAATATGATTGGTGAGTACAATGAGAAGTGATGTTATAGATAGTGTTTTGGATGTAGCCTCACCAAATGATGAAATCACTCACACAATAGCAAATAAAGAATTGACTACACACAGATCAGGACAGTGCTTATTTCTCTGACATATAAACAGTTACACTATATCCCATCTTCTCATCTGCAAATTGCTAATATTTCTCCAATAAACAATTGAAGGAGATATAGTATGCTAGATCTAGAGACACCATAAAATATACAACTTGAAAAGACCTTAAAAAGAATTTTATCTAGTATCTTCATTTTACAGATGAGGAAACAGGGACCCAGAGAGATGATGGGATGTTCTTGAGGTCAGCCCACTATATCCCCCGGCTCCTTTTGAATGTTTTTGGTTTCACACTGCATAGTTGGATTTTTTAGAACCTGGTGTTCTGGGCTGGTTGTTTTGTCTGGATTTGAAGGGCCAGATGGCACAACCACCTGTTATAAGTTCTATAAGTTCTGGTTGGTCCCACTGAGTCTTCCTGCACTACACAATTCATTCCACAGAGGGCAAGGAGACCATGCAAAGTGACCCTGAATGATGCACAATGATTTTCAATAGTATGAGTAGCCTTTACAAGTTGGCCGTGGGAACTGAGATAATGTTCTTTTTCAAAGACATTTTTCTTTGTTCAAAGAGTTTCTTAAAATAAACAGAGCTAAGGAACACACAGTGAGATCCTTAGTATAGTTATGTCTCTCACACTATTTTGCTTGTTATTACTTAAACCACAAAGTGATATAGAGAATGAATCAGGTACTATAGATACAAACATAAGATAGAATGACTTCTCTTACTTTCAGAGTAATCATTGAACTCTAAACTAGAAAGAAAAATGAAATGATTCCTTCTGTTGCTTTCTCTTTGACTAGTTTCAACGAAGCACCAAAATGACAGGCATGTGTGTGTACATGTCTGCGTATTTGGATTATTTTTCCCCCCTCTAAACAATCTACCAAATGTTCCACGATTCTAGCTAGGTCAAAAATGCCAAGAGAATAATTTATTCCAATGTTGGCCCTGTGTCCTAGTGTGAAAGAGATGGGGTACATGGCAGTGAAGGGAAAAAAATTGGTTTGCCTTCTGAACAAAGGTTTGAATTGCTTTCATGTTCTGTGACTTGGTTCACCTATCTACTTGAAGGTGTTAACACTTTAAAATGTGATTGATTCAAGTTCACTTAGAAAAACATCATCAAAAAGTTCCTAGTCTTGATTTCTGTGGGAAAATTCTGCACTGGTTTTTGCATGTTGATATCTGATATTGAAAGTCGATAATTTTAGTATATCTGAACTCTTCTGTCAAAGCATAGTTTGACTTCAGCTATTAAGGAAGCAAATATGACAATTAGATATGACTCAACTGATGTATTACAACCCACCCAAACTTCTTTTGAAGCATCTTCATAGCAAAATGGACACCTCGCCAGAACAACCTCAAAGATGATGCTATCATGCAGTCATAGCGGAATGCAAGCTACCTGTGTCTTGATGGGTTTGTCAGTACCAATAAAACCTGCCAGCCGCAAGGCTTGGGAAGGGGTTTTTTATTTATATATTTTTTTCTTTTTTGCTTACAACTTGTACTGACATTTCACATCATTTTATAGAAGTCAGAGATGAAAGTACTCTGGCTTCGCTTTGAGAACACTGACAACTCCAAAAGTGAAGCCCAGAGTCTGTTCAACTTGAGCATCACATTAACAGCACATGAATAACTGATGTGAAATTCCTGCCATGGTGTGACTTTTATATTAGTAAAAGTTTGTGGGGAATGAAAATGGCAAATTCATAAAGATGCCTGAAAGTGTTTGCAAAACTGTTGATTCTCTGTGGTTATTTTCTTTATTACTTAGCAACTATTCCTTTGCTCAGAAGTTTATAATGCCCAGCATAGTGTTATGCACAGATGGGGGCTCTCTGCATCTTAATGTGGTTAAGATCAGGAAACTCTTACTTTATCTATCAACTGATGTCTGTCTGGATGATTTAAAATCTGACCATATACAAGGACAACCACTTTTCTGGGTGTCGTTTGCTATTTTATACTACAAAAAACAGACAATTAAATGAATTGCTATTTTTTTTTGCCAATGAGAAATTTACTGGGGGTCAGGTAATGGCCATTCTAAAAATACTTTAATGAGTAGTTCGAAGAAATGTTTTAGAATGAGTAAAGGCTATGAAATTCAGTGAAGCTTTGCCTTTTTTTGGCCTTCTGTTCCCTTAATAGAGGAATAAATTTTTTCTAGAATCATCTATGATTTATCTCAGTTATCATTACTAGCAGGTGAAGAAATTATTTTCTAAGTAGCAAGAGGAAGGTGTTTCAGCTTTCGTTTTGTCTCAGTTTTAATTTTATTTTTATTTACCCTCTGATCAGGGGTGTGCTGGAGCCAGCTCAAATGGGCTTATGAGAAATAATTGTTAAATTTTCAGTGTGAGCATTTATACTATAGAAATGGTAAATGCTACAAATTACAGTGTGAGTTAATGTTTTGTTGATTATCTAAACCTAAAGAAGTGATGGAGAAAATATTAATAATGTAGATTAAATTTAAAGTATGTCATGTGATCATCCCCCCCTCCAAGAACCAGTTGTTAAACATTTACCAGCACACCCCTGCCTGTGATCATTAGGTATTATTTCACAGTGGCTCCATCCTTTGAAAATTTTTGATAACTTAATTCTTCCTGTTTCTGGAACTTTCTTAATTAAAAAAAATTAAAATTTTCCCCAATTACATGTAAAAAAGCTAATTTTAACAATTGTGCTTTTTTTAGAGTTCCAAATTTTCTCTCTCCCTTCCCTCCCCCTAAAACAGTAAGCAATTTGTCATGTGTTATACATGTATAATCATGCAAAACATATTTCCACAACTTTCTTAATTTTTAATAGAACTATACCTGTTAATTTTATGTAAGAGGTATTAATACAAAAATCACCACTTCTATACAGTAAATTTTCTAGTGCTCTGGACATATTGACAAATCTTTGTAAAAATCTATTTTATACTGTTTTCACCAATTTTTTAAAGAGAGGAATATGTTACCATGACTATTTCAAGAATACATTCTTGAACAGTTTTGTGTGTGTGTGTGTGTGTGTGTGTGTGTGTGTGTGTGTTTAACTGCTGTACTTATACACACACACGCAAATAGGATACGAGAGTTCGGTGATATACAAAACATATATTTTTCTGCTCTTGAAATCTGGCTTCAATCCTGTTAACATCATGAATAGTTACAACATTTAGGGCCCCGGATTTCCTCATGGGGGGAAATTCCCTCTGTTGTGTATGATGTGCCAGCAAATATGATCCCTGCCAATCTAACAAGTTATAAAACTAGATACTTTAAACATAATTCTTAGGGTTTTCTTCCCTCTCCTCAATTCAGGCCACCATATGAGAAGGTCTCTTAAAAGAGAATACGCTTCTAAATCAAACAGTGATTTTGCTTTTGGTACTCAGTAGCTCATGTTTGCTGCAGGCATTGTGCCCTCTTTTAGAACATTTGGTACCATGCTTGCTTATTTTCATCCTCCACGTATTTCACTCAGATTTATCAAATCCATCATGAAGATCTTCACTGGCTTTCTCATATCTGCCTTTATCTTTAGTTTTCCAGGATGCTGATTCTTAAACTGTTTGGTCTCAGGATCCTTTTATACTCTTAAAAGTTATTAAGGACCACCCCCACCTCCCTTTCCCAAGAGCTTTTGCTTATGTGGATTCTATCTGTTGATGTTGACCATATTTGAAATTTATCTTGGGTATTATTATACAAGCAGTCCTGGCTTTGTGGGTCCTATGAAAGGGTCTCGGGGATCCCAGGGGTCCTCAGACCACACTTTGAGAACTGCCGTTCTAGGATATCCCCCAACCAATATCAACTGAGGATGTTTCTCCATCCTGACCTAATATCTTTTCTTCAATCTTAAAACCATCCAGGCAGTGTCAGGCAGCATACTTTTAATGTTCCCTTTTGTAAATACATTTAAAGAATAATAATATGATATTCACCTATCTTAACAGTTTCTGTAACTTCATCTCCCTCTCTGTCTTGTAATTTTCTAATTTTCTCCTTCACTGGTCTCAAGTCATTCCCCCCAACCCACCCCCCCCTTCAATTCTGGAAAAACTTCAAAGTTATGTTTAGCAACTCTAGCTATGTCTGAAAGTTTCTCTTTGCAATTCAAATGTTCATCTTAGGCTGATTTTAACAGCCTCCTTTAGTTGGTTCCATGTTTTACACTTGCTGTATGAGGTTTACTGAAGAAAAGTGTTTCTTCTATCTCTTGACTGATCTACATGACCTAGCTGCTACATGGAGTCCCGCTTGTATATATATATATATATATATATATATATATTTGGGGTCTGTATTTCTCTTGGCTATTTACCACAGCTCTAAACATTGAATAGGGCTGGAGACTCACCAATAACAGGAGTCATCAGAGAATTCTAGTTTAGACAGAAGAAAGTCAAGCTCCAACTGTTCAAACAGCCTGAATGCTATAGTAAAATGAACGGCCTTGGGCCAAGACCGCTGAGACAAGCAGGTATTTTTAGTTTCCTTGTAGGCCAGCTCTAATATAATTCTGAAATGTTTTCTCCATACTAAATCTCTCTAGCTGCAGTCCAAATCAGGTAAAAAAATTTTTTTTTAAAAAGCTTTGTTTTGTTTTAATTAAGGACAAGCCTTGGGGGTGAAGGGGGCAAGGGAAGCCTAGGTCTAACCTGAAGCAGTGTATCCCGTTTACGGTTAAAAGGAATCAAGGGTCAAAAACTGGCACTAAAACAGATATGTACATTTTCTTTGGCTCTTGTCAGAGAGTCAGAAACAAAGAAACCATTTTCCCATGATGGAAAGTAGGCTTTTTTTTTTTCATTTTCACTTGAGCCAACATTGTAAACATGCTATCAAAATATGACATTGTTATTAATTTTAGATCAACAGTTCTTAAATCATCCAAAAGATTTCAGACCTAAGGATCATTTGGATAGAGATTAATTAAAAACAACTGCTATTAAGAAGTTTTAGTCGTTGCTCCTTAGTACTAGAAAGGCAAAGACAATAGGAAGACAGATATTCAAATGACACTGAGACATGTAATCTGAAAACATCATGTAGAATCACAGGACCATGGACTTAGACCTGGGAAGAACCTTAGAGCCCATCTAATCCAATCTCCACATGGTCTAGGTGAGGAAATTTTAGCTCTCAAGGAAGAAGTAACTTTACCAAGGTCATACAAGTAGTAAGAGGCAGGATTAGAACCCAGGTCTTCCGAAGTCTGGTTTTCTTTAAGTCCCCATACAGTAAAATTGAAAAGGAAGGAACAGCTATGAAAATGGTGTTAAGAATTATAAGATGAGACTATATGAAAAAATGAACCCCCTGAAATGGAGAATACACAGCCGCAGAACAGCCGGTAATGCTAAGGCACAAAGTTGTCACTAGACTAGCAAAAAGCCAACATGGCACTGGAGAATTCAAATAGGGTAGAAAGGGCACCCTCCCTGCATAGATGAAAGCACTATTAGATAAATACAACACTGTTTTCCCATTGCAACCATGCCGGGCAACTCTCTTAATTTGGGCATAGAATCTTCTGTGTTCATTTGAATTCCTCAGGGTTCCCTACTGCCAGCTTTTCTCTAGTCCCACCTACTAGGAAATAAAAGTCCTCACCCTTTAACCTGCAAAGACAGCAGGAAAACACTTGCGGATTTGTGATATTTTTGCTGGAAAATGCTGGTCAGTAAGTCCATAACTCCCTTTGGTTGGCTGGGTTTGTTTTTCTCAGTGTATTACATCAAGGAAATAGAGGTACAAACTGCTGAACACAGCAGGAAGGGTGAAAAAAAATCTGAAAACTGCTTCCCACTGTTATTGTTTGAGTGCTTC
Organism: Dromiciops gliroides; assembly: GCF_019393635.1. Taxonomy (NCBI): domain Eukaryota; kingdom Metazoa; phylum Chordata; class Mammalia; order Microbiotheria; family Microbiotheriidae; genus Dromiciops; species Dromiciops gliroides. The sequence goes on from NC_057861.1 coordinate 457,859,580, forward strand.
TAAGGTACTGCAGGGTAATCTTATCTCTTCCTTTGACTACAAAGTGGTCTTGCCCTTTTTGGTTTTTTTTTTTTCTTTTTCTTCCATAATAAAGCTTATTAAATGTGTTTGTAAGTGAACTAAATTATATCAAGCATGGAAAAGACAGGTGTGCCCTGGCAGATTTCCCATTGTTTTCTACAACCATTTTTTCCATCTATCAATTGCCGCAATCTAAGCTGGCTGCGTTTTTTGCAGCCAGAGTTCACCAGGCAAGTTCTAGCTTACAGGGAGACAGGTGTGGCTTTGTCCTCCCAGTGCACGACACTCAGTAGGACTGGGCTCACCTTTCAGGAGTTCACTGTTTCAGCAACACTACCCTCCATTCAGCCCTACCTCTGTCATTCAGGCATGTTTAACCACACACACTTCAGCACAGAAATGTTCATGGTATTTCTCGCTCTAATAAAGGCATTTGCTTAAGTGCCAACCCCAACATTGGTGTTTGTTCCTGCACTGGAAAGGTGGCACTGCCTCTGATTGCTTCTCTTTTGAGCCGGTTTGGGGAAGTCCAGAAATAGGTGTGCATTTGAGATCTCTTTGCAAAAGAGAACTTTGGTGTTTGTTCATTCAATGAAGAAGTAACACTGCTTTTGAGAACTGCTGGTGTTAGCTTAATCTGGGAGATACAAGAATAGATATGCATTGTGGATTCTTCTTCTATATAGGCTATATAGCCTGTGAAAAGCAAAGTGAATAATGAATGCAAAACAGTGAGCTTGAAGCATCGGTTACTAGGTTATTTCTCGAAATTCTCTAATTCTATTGTTCAAGAGTATTAATTGATATTTATGTAGTACTTTCAAGTCACTGTGTTTTACATTCATTTTCTCATTATGGCCTCACAATAACCCTGTGAGGTAGACAGTCTAAGTATTGTTACCTTCATTTTACAGGTGAGGAAACTGAGTCTCAGAGAGATTAAGTGACTTGCCTATGGTCACACACTACTAGCAGTAGGTGTGGGAGGTGGGATTTGAACACAGGTTTTCCTAATTCCAAGTCCTGTACTCTATCTGCTATGTCAAATCACCTTAACTGAGTAAGAACATTTCAGTAAAAAGTGAAAAGTGTTTATCTACCTAGAGCTAGATTACTTGTGGAAAACAATTAAGCTTTTCCACCTAGTTTTCCATTCCTGCCCAACCTGCCTGCCCCACCCAACCTCAGACCAGGAAAGTTCACCTATAAAAACACCCCAAACCAACCTAAATAATTTGGTGGGGTTTTTGGTGGGCAATGAAGGTTAAGTGACTTGCCCAGGGTCACACAGCTAGTAAGTGTCAAGAGTCTGAGGCTGGATTTGAACTCAGGTCCTCCTGAATCCAGGGCTGGTGCTTTATCCGCTGGGCCACCTAGCTGCCCCCAATAATTTAGTTTCTTATATGAGGACAAAATAACTCATATCTAGTCACACACATCAGGTATATATATGAACACATTCCATAAGAAGTCTACATTAAAAGGGTTACAATTAAATAAAAAATAGCATTTGCCACAATGGCAATTACTACATGTACTGAACATATCTATGACATTTGGCTTTACTATTTTTTTCATAAATTATTTTTCAGAATTTATTTTTCCTTCCATGTTTCTGATTGGGATGAAGGATGTGAGAAGCTCAAGCACACTGAATTATTGGCCATAAGGGTTCATTTTTTTTTTTCATATTCCCCTCCTGTCAATGTTTCAGCCTTTCCAGACTGGAACCCAGAGCCTCAGCTGCAGTCTGACCCTAGAGCCTCCATCAGTAACTAGGGCCTTCTTACACTAGATCATCTATCCACACCTGCCTCCTGTCACAGTGGGACTCGCCTCCGTGCCCCTCTTCTCTCACTGGTGAATTCTCCAGGAATTCCTTTTTGGGGATGGCCCTAGGCTGGGCAAACTTTCTTTGCCTACCAGCTGTGCTTCTGACTATCGAGGGTTAACACCATTCTTCACTCCTTCTGCCCCTCTGTGGGTACTGGTTTCCCATCCCTCCTCCTATCTCCACCTTTTCAACAGCCCTTCAATTCTCTGGATAACATCACCATGTTCCCTCATCAGTTGTCTTCCCCATTTAGAATGTAAGCACCTCGATCAAAATTCTCTGAAAAGAATCTGGCATCTAAGATATACATATACACAGATAAATGCACATGTACATACACACTCTAATTTATATGTAATGTATATATATATATATTCATATATAAGATGCATTATATGTAATTTATTGGTGGAATGACTAAGTTATATAGATCATGGCTTCTTAAACTTTTTCCACTCACTGTCCCTTTTCACCTGAGAAATTTTTACACAACTCCAGGTAAATAAAATAGGTATACGAAACACATATTTCCTGCCAAATGTTTCATGACTTCCACATCCAGTTATAAGATGGGGTTGTGACTATGATGTTTAAAATCTAAATGTGTGGTTGCCTTAAATTAGAAGCTTTAGCACCAGTCTTTGGGCATTAAACATTTATTAAAGCATACTAGGTATTAGAAAAAAGATAAGAAAAGGCCTATCTAGCCTAGAGTTCCAGCCTGGTCTGGTTATTCCTCAAGTCCTCCACCACGAGCCTGCTTCAACCACGAACTCCTCAGCTAACTGAGTGTGGAGGCTTTTTATAGGTCCAGAGCATAGGCAGTCCTTACACACTGCTTCAAGTTGATTGGTTAGCATCATCCAAATCCATTGGTTCACTGGACATGAAGGTAGTTTCTAGTTGAGTTCAAAGTCCTTAGCTTATGAGAACAATACCTTCTTAAGGGTCGGCCAGGTGTGGTTACAATCTAATTAACCTGAAGTAGGCTAATCAGCAAAGTCAATCACTATCACTTAATTCAATCAGTTTAGATTAATCCCCAGGTGAGTCTTTGAGTATCTGCCAAATCCCATTATTTTTTTACATGACCCATTGTTTAAGAAGCTTTGATAAAGATATATATGTGTCTATATGAACACACATACACATATATACATATACCCAATATAAAGCATGACTATATATACATGTCTCTCTTAGATATGTTTAGTACACATAATATATATACGTATCTACATATATATACACAGATATGCATACATATATCAATATATACACATATACATAGACAAATGCATGTTATCTATGTATATATGACCACAAGTCATACATAAATGTATATGTTGAAGCCCCTTAAGTTGAAGCTAAGAGAGGTAAAGTAAATTATTAAAGATGAACTAACCAGTAAATGTGAGAGATGAGATCTGAATGCAGGTTTTCTGACCTAAAACTCACTTGTTCTCTCTCTCTCTCTCTCTCTCCTTTTGATCACGTATACATAGATACATGTACATACATATACACATATATTCATGCATATACACACATACATACATATGACCAAAAGCCTTTCTATCTCTGGACTCTGAGCTTTCACTCATGAATGAAAGGATCTCCTTCCTCATGCTTTCTAGTGCTTTCAGATGATTATTTCCAAATTTTCCTTTATGTAGCTTGTTTGTACATAGCCATTTACATGTTGTCTCCCTCAATAGATTGTGAGCTCCTTGTGGACAGGCATGGTCTTACCTTTCTTTGTATCCTTAGCACTTAACACAATGCCTGGCATATAGCTTGTGTTTCATAAACATTTATTGATTTTTTTAGTTATATTGATTTTTTTTCCTTTCTTCTTTTTTCCTTTGGTCTTAAAAATATTATTTGTTATATGAGATGGTTCTCTGAGAGGGGCAAGGGAAAGGATACTGGTAAAAACTATGGTGATATTAGAAAACAAAATACACCAATAAAAACCTTCTTTTTAAAAACATTATTGGAAGAAGAAGGAAGAGGAGAGGGAAAAGAATGTAAGCTTCTCAATAGCAGGGATTGGCTTTCTTTTTTTCTTGTATTGCATTTGTATCCCTAGTGTTTAACACTGTGTCTGGCACACAATTACTTAATAAATGCTCATTGCCTCATCCTGTCTCAACTCTATTACTCATGCTGTCTTGTCCACTGGGACACAATGGTTGCCAGCTGCCAGTCCCCCTGACAGAAAATTAAGTGTAAGAAGTAGTCCTGCAAAGTAAGATGGCAGCCAACTTTAAGTCATAGAATCATAGTGTTTTAAGAGGTGAAAGGGACTGTGGAAGTCATCTATCCCAACTCTTTCCTTCTATAAATAAGGGAGTTGAAGCAAAGGAGGTAAAACAACTTATTAAAGATCAAATAGCCAGTAAATGGGAGAGTTGGGATCTGAGCCCAAGGTTTCCTGACTTTAAGCTTACATGCTCTTTCCACTAAAACTAGTTGTCTCTCCTTTGAAGAGGCAGTTAAGAGATGTACTTCTGGCAAAGGACCTGGTGGCAGTAGGAGAAACCAGGGTGACAGAAATTTGGAAGTAGAGCAAGAGTGACTCTTGGGTCACAATTGCAGAACCAGGAGATCTAATTGCTGTGATGGAGGAGAACAGAAGGAGTACAGAGAGTTGGATTGGTGACTGGTACTAGGATAGGCAGATCACAAAAATCAGGGTTAAGCAGTCCAGATGAGAACAGAATGCCAGTGTGTCTGAAATGAATGAAGGGCTCATTTTACCTTCCATGAGATCTGGATTTTATGGGTCAGTTGGCGCTGCCCTTTTTGTTGGTTAAACAGTATTCTAGCATCATCTTTGTCTATAGAGGACCACATATTATTAATCTCTTCCATCCATTCTCTTCTCTCCGGACCCATTTTTGTAGACAATGCAGGGGATCAGAGGGGTTAAAGATAAAGACCTAGAGAAATCCTGTAACAGGAAAACCTATACCCTGCTAAAAAGCTCTTATTCTCTCATGCCCACAAGCCTCACCTAGTGTCCTGGCACTCAACAAATGTGCCTGACCTTCTTTAAGGAAGTAGTAAAAAACTTTCAGTGCCACCAGCACCAGGTTTTTCAGCAATGACCAGGGACTCAGACATTTGATGCTTTAGTTACCTAAAAAAAATAAAGTACCCATTCTGGAATGGTTTTTCTTTTCAACTTTTTGATTAACTGCTTAATTTCCAAGTTCCAAACTCATGAGGTTGTGCCAAACTATGACAAACAGAATCTATGGATTCCATTAATCAAAAACAAGTAAATTGTTATAGACATGCCTGTTTTCAAGCTAATAATTTCTTTAAAATTGGATTATCATATTTATTAGGGATTGGTTAAAAAAGCTAAACACTTATTGAGTCTGATAACTTAAGCTTGTATTTACCTATCTCCAGGAACAAATTTGGAATTTTTATATAGTTCTGACTGCAGAGCCTTTAATGAAGAAAGTTAAATACACTTATTTATTTATTAGGATGATAAGTGAAATGTCAACAAAGGTATAAGCTTTTAGTTGACTGACCAGTGACAGACTTTAGATGAATATAGATACTTTAAAATGTTAAACAAAGCATGTTAGACAACCTCCACATCAATTTCCTGGGAAACAAATCTACTTAAAAGGTTATTGACAATGTCATAAAAAGAGAGCGAGAAAGAGGGCTCTAAAACCAACTAAGAGGAGTGTGTCCCATATTTCTGAGCCATCTTTATTTTTTTGTTTTGTTTTGTTTTTTTGTGGGGTTTTTTGCGGGGCAATGGGGGTTAAGTGACTTGCCCAGAGTCACACAGCTAGTAAGTGTCACGTGTCTGAGGCCGGATTTGAACTCAGGTCCTCCTGAATCCAGGGCTGGTGTTTTATCCACTGCGCCACCTAGCTGCCCCCTCTGAGCCATCTTTAAAGCAATGCTGAGAACTCTGTAAACTTTCACCATAATAGCAGACTGTTTAAAACTATTTGGTGGATAAAGTTCTTAGTGGATGCTTAATAGTATTGGATGATTGTGTGTCATATTATGACTCATGAAAGAAAATGGAATACATACAAAAATCTGGAACTATGTATGTAAGGAATGTGATAGGTACAATTAATAGTGGAGCATAAAGGCCAAATAACACCAGTCCAGTTCAATTCAATACGTATTTATGAAGCACTTGACATGCAAGGCATTCTAAAGTCAATAACAAAAAATGACAGTTCTTAACCTTCAGAATCTTAATATTAACATTAATTGTAATATGTATATTATATATATATATATCTTTAAAGTTTGCAGGGTTCACTTGAGTACTACCCCAACCTCCAATTTGCTCTGCCTACTGAAAATCCCATTCTACTCTTAACAAACTGCTACTTTTAATTAAATCTCTTCCTCTCACACTCCTTCCATCTTTTTCCAAACATGGAAATCTCATTCCTAAGAAAAGACATTGTATGTCTGAATACCCTCTCCAGGACTGGATGTACATTCTCTTGTGCTTTTTCACACTCTGGGCTGGTGGGGGAGCAGTTATACTCCTTGCTTCTCAAGTCAAATTGATTGAACATTATTGCTATACCCCATTTCCATCATTAAACGCAACTATTGTGTTCCTAGGATCTTTTTCATTTTTCAAGGAGTTCAGTACTTGTCTCTCAGTTTTACTTTCTTCTTCTTCTTCTTCTTCTTCTTCTTCTCCTTCTTCTTCTTCTTCTTCTTCTTCTTCTTCTTCTTCTCCTTCTCCTTCTCCTTCTTCTTCTTCTTCTCCTTCTCCTTCTTCTTCTTCTTCTTCTTCTTCTTCTTCTCCTTCTTCTTCTTCTTCTTCTTCTTCTTCTTCTTCTCCTTCTTCTTCTTCTTCTTCTTCTTCTTTTGTTGTTGTTCAGTTATTTTCATTCATGTCTGATTCTTCATGACCCCATGTGCAATTTTCATGGCAAAAATTACTTAGAGAGATTTGTCATTTCCTTCTCCAACTAATTTTATAGATAAGGAAATTGAGACACACAGGTTTAAGTGACTTGCTCAGGGTCACACAGCTACTAAGTGTCTGAGGCTGGATTTGAACCCATGAAGAAGAGTCTTTCAGACTCCAGTACCTACATTCTATCCACAGTATAACCTAGCTGCCAATTATATTCCATTATATTAGTGTAATGGATCTTATTTAACCATTACCTTAACAGTGGGCATTTAGATTATTTCCATTTTTTTGTAGTAACGTTTAATGCTGTCATGAAAATCTTGGACCGCATATCTTTCTTTTTATTGGTTTAAAAATATACATTGGGGCAGCTAGATGGCACAGTGGATAGAGCACAGGCCCTGGATTCAGGAGTACCTGAGTTCAAATCCGGCCTCAGACACTTAACACTTACTAGCTGTGTGACCCTGGGCAAGTTACTTAACCCCAACTGCCTTACTAAAAAACCAAAAAACCAAAAACCAAAAACCAAACAAAAACAAAAAACAAAAATAAAAATATACATTTAGGGTATATTCCAAATATGAAATTATTGAAACAAAAGCTGTAATTACTCTTTTCACTGTCTGGATGCTCTACTATTGCAAGTTTGCAGTTCCACCACAAATGTACAAGTAAATGAGTGTTCCTGTTCCTCCACAAACTCAAAAATGCTGTTTTAAGTATTTTTACAAATATGATGGGCATGAGGTGACAACTCAAACTTGTTTTTTCTTTTGTTGTTTTTTTGTTTTGTTTTGTTTTGTTTTTTAGTGAGGCAATTGGGGTTAAGTGACTTTCCCAGGGTCACACAGCTAGTAAGTGTTATGTGTCTGAGGCCGGATTTGAACTCAGGTACTCCTGACTCTAGGGCCGGTGCTCTATCCACTGTGCCACCTAGCTGCCCCCTCAAACTTGTTTTAATTCACAGCTTTTTAATTATTAAGCAGTTAACATTTTTCAGTTGATTATTTGAATGATTTTCATTTCTTCTTTTGGAAATTATATGTTAATATTCTTTGATCATTAATCAACTGTAGATTGGAAGTTAACACTGTGACTTTTAAACAGTTCCTTATATATTTTAGATATCAAGTTTTTATCTGTCACATATGCCTAACCTTTTTATCTTCTGAAGCAACTGTTGAAAAATACAACCAAAAGTATATACTGAGATTTGCTGGAATATCTGCAGAAACAAATTATAAGATTGCCATGGCTTTTTTTTTCATAGCCTTTAAAGACCATAATCAAGTCTACATTAAAGCATTGGAGAAACGCACACCATATCACTGTGGGATCAGGAAGGGGGCCTGTTAGACAAAATGTGTCATCTTTATGATTCTTCTCCCTCCTCCCTCCCTGACCCTCTTGGGAAGCCTGAATTACTCAACTCAACAAAAATATATTAAGCAACTGCAAAGGACCATTATATGTTTATATAGCTGTAGGAAGTGAGGGAATACTATCCTCTAGGAAAACTTTGCATTCTACTGAGGGTGGATAACATGTACAAACACCTTTATATGTAAATAATGCAAGGTGATTTCAAGAGAAAGAGAGTGTTAATAACTAGAGAATTAAAGGGGAATCAGGAAAGGCAGCATGTAAGAGGCGGTTTCTTTGGAAGAAGCTAAGGGCTCTGGGAGACAGAGGTATGGAGAAAATGAATTCCAGAGAGGAGGACCATTTTTTCAAAGCCACAGAAGTGGTGATGGAATGTCATATATGCAAGAAACAGCCAGAAGGATGTTAATTAGAATGTAGAGAGTATAAAGGAGAAAAATATAAAATGACTTCATCTGTTATTTTTGCTTTATTTCCACTTGAACTTTTCATTGTTCTTTGAGGAAATTGAAGATTAACATACTTTGCCACTAGAAAAAATAAAGATGCCACTCAATCAAGTGTGGCTACCCTAATCTCAGCCAGAGTCAATCAATCTCTTTTTAAAGACTGAAGAATTTTCTGGATCTGAGAATGCAAGAACTTAGAATAAAAATTCTAAAATGTACTGTTTTCATAAAAGCCTTGTATGCTTTTAATGTTTAGCAATTTAGTTTATAGGAATGAACTATGAAACATACAGCAATCAGTATTTTAAAGGAATTCATTAAAGTTGAGGACAAATCCATTTAGATAGGTAAAAAAAACCCATTCAGCTGTTGATACAATGGAAAGAGTACTTCATTTCAAATAATTTCAAATCCATTAGATTGTAAGCTCCTTGAGGACAGGAACTGTCTTTTGCTTCTTTTCATCCCCAGCACAGTGCCTGATGCATAGAGGCACTTAATAAGTGTTTAGTGATTGATTGATTGATTGAAATCAGAGGACCTGGGTGGAATTTCTATTCTGCAGCTTACTATTTCTGTGAGCACAATTGATGTAACCTCTCTATAACTCCATTTCTTGATATATAAAATCAGGGATGTTGGAATAAAAAGATCCCTCTAGTTTTAAATCTATGATCTGATCATCCTGTGACAAATGAATGATTCCTATTAGAAATGCTGTGCTATGAAGCAAAATAAGGCTCTAGATCAAAAATGGGGAGACCTAGTTCTTGTCCTAGCTCTGACACCTACTGCCTATGTGACCTTGGGCAAGCCTGTCAACCTCTCTGAACCTGAGTTTTGCATTCCAAAAAAACAAGGATAATAAAAATACAATGCAGTTATAGCACAGCATAGAGGAGAGAGGCCAATCTCAGAGACAAGACAAATGGGTTCAAGTCCCTTTTCTGACACATATTGCCTGTGTGAGCAGAGAGGACAAGTTCAGTGACTTTCAATGCTGCAAACAACTCTGTGGGTCTTCCTGCCACAAGTCTCTCCTCACTCCAGTCCATCCTCTGCTCTGCTGTAAAAGTCAGATATCTTCCTAAGACTTAGGTCTAACCATGTCACCCCTTCATCCACCCACCCACACACTCTGGTAGTTCCATGGCATCTCCAGAATTAAATACTGAACACCCCTTCATAATGTGTCCCCTCTTCACCTTCTTCCAGTTTTCTTATAGTTTTCATCCCTATCACATTCTCTGGAATCCAAAGATACTGACCTCCTTGCAATAGTACAAGATACTCCATCTCCCAGTTACTGGGTTTTTCACTGACTGTCCCCCATTCCTAGAATACCACCCTCATCTCTACCTCCTGGCTTCAAGTGTCAGTTAAAAACTAACTTTCTAAAAGAAGCCTCTTTTTTTTTTTTTGCTGGGCAATGAGGGTTAAGTGACTTGTCCAGGGTCACAGAGCTAGTAAGTAAGTGTCAAGTGTCTGAGGCCAGATTTGAACTCAGGTCCTCCTGAATCCAGGGCCAGTGCTTTATCCACTGCACCACCTAGCTGCCCCAAGGAAGCCTTTCTTAATCCCTTTAATTCTAGTGCTTTTCCTCTGTCGATTATCTCCAATTTATTCTGTATATGGCTTGTTTGGAATTAATTGTTTTCATATTGTTTCTTCTCCTCGCCCTGTCCCCTTCCCCACATTAGACCTTGATTTCCTTGAGAGCAAGAACTTTCTTTTGCCTTTCTTTGTATGCTCAGGGCTTAGTACAGTGCTCTGGCACATAGCAGGTACTTAAATGTTCATTGACTGACTGACTGAGATCTATATGGATAGGGGAATTTCCTCACTTCTGGCATTTTACCAAAGTAAAAATTCTGGACCCAAACAAAAACAATAATAACAATAAATCTTTACTCCTCAGGGCTGTTAGGGAAATCAAACACATAAAGCAATATTTAAATATAAATAATCATTATTGTTATTATTGAAGATGAAATAATTTGTGCCCTATGGCTAACAGAATTAAAGTATGTATCAACCTTGAGGAGAAAACAAGTCAATTTGCCTTTTAGTGCCATTTATGATAATATTTCTATCATGCCTACAGACTTTTAAAGTGGAAAAGTTAAATTTCACGTTTTATATTTGCAAATAGTTACAGGTATTTAGTAAAATGAAAGAATGTGATAGCTAGAAGGTACATCAGAAATCATTTGATCCAACACCCTCATTTGACAGGTGGGGATAAATTATGGGAAAGTAATTCAAACACAGAAGTAGAAGAAAGCACTGTATGAGAAACCAAATCTCCTGAGTCCAGATTTAGTGATCTATCCACCAAACCACACTGCCTTTCTGGTATGTCATAACTAAATACATAAAGCCTATGATTTTGTCAGGGTGGGGAATTAACTCCATTGAGGAAGATCATAGTCAGTCTATGACTTAGATAAATCTTGTGGAATTGCTTGAAGCATGGTCAAGTTAAGTGACTTGACAGTATTATAGTTTACAAAGGGCTTTTCTGGAGGTGGGTAATGCAAATGTTATTGACCCCATTTTGCAAATGAGGAAACTAAAGGTCCATTAAGTGATTTACATTCAATTAATATTAATCACCATTGATATCTTGCAAGCTTTGGCTTAATGCTTCAAGAGAAAATTCAGGTTGTGGTATATGATTGTGATGGAATACTATTGTGCTATAAGAAATGATGGTCTTAGAAAAAGATGGATAGATTTGTACAAAATAATGAAGAGTGAAATAAGCAGAACCAAGAGAACATTGTGTACAGAAACAGCAATATCGTTTTAAGAACAACTTTGAGAGATTAAGTAATTTTGACTATTATAAATGCCCAAATTAACTACAAAGGACATATAAAGAAAGGCAGTATCTGCATCCAGCAAATGAACTGATAACTAGAAGTATGTTTAGAATGGTTTTACACACGCACACACACACACACACATTTGTGTCTAATGCTGGTGGTAGTGTTGGGGGTTTGGGGGGAATAAAAGGGGAAAAAAGAAAATTACATGAAAAGTTTATTATATATATATTTTTAAAATAGCAAGTTATACATAATAGATTTGCAGTTTCATGTACAACCATCTTTTTTTCTATTCTACTATGTTATGGAAATGCTTGTTTAAGTTCAGAATAAAGAAAATTTAAAGAAAAGGGAAAAATCAGATTTATAGGGCACCACTGTTGTTACAGTCAGCCTCAGAGACAGGAAATTTAATTGGGTTTAAGTTGCTACTCTGATACAGTCAGGCTGAGTGATCCTGTTCAAGTCACTTAAGTTCTCAGTGACTCCAAGCAACTCTAAGATTTTATCTTGGAGGGTAGGTATTGACTTGCACTGGTAAGAATTTCTTCATTAGAAGTTCCCTACACTAATGAAAGTATAGATCTGGACCCCCAGAATTAGGTGCTACAATTGAAACTCAGGTCTAGGTCTTCTGACTTCAAAGAGTGTTCATGCCTCTACACTACATAGTACACCTCCAACAACAGCCTGTCATCTGGGATAGCACTTCTCCCACAAAGACCCAACTAGACCAGAAACCTGTATTTCATTGTGGGGAAGAGTTGGGAGAGAAGGGGTCTCAGAACAGTGAAATGCTCATTCCAAATGTAACCATTAGGCATTGTATAATGAGACAGCTCCAGAGCCTCAAAAAAGATGTGAATCTGACAGGTTTTGAATGTCAAAGGAATTTTCAGATGTTATCTCATAAATTTGTCGACACCTATGAAGTTCCAACATGAATTTGTTTAATGTTCATCTTTTTTATCTATCTCCTCAGCTCCTTTCCATCTGCCTACAAACATGCCAAAGTCTTCTCAACCCTTCATCTGACCCTTCCATCCCCTCATGCTATTGTCCTATATCTCTCCTCTATTTCACAGCCAAACTTATAGATAAACTTGTCTTTATTTCACTTCATCACCTCCTACTCACTTCTCAGCCCCTTACAATCTGGCTTTCAACCCCACCATTTGTCTGAAACTATTCTCTCCAAGGTTACCAACCATTTCTTAATTGCTAAAGTTGACAGCCTTTTCTCATTTCTCATTCCACTTGGCCTCTATGTAGCTTTTGATGCTGTCAACCACCCCCTCCTCCTAGGTACTCAGTCCTCGCTTGCCTTTTCTGATATGGCTCTTCTGTGGTTTTTCTTTTTTCTTCCTGACCATTCATTTCCGGTCTTCTTCCGAGACTCATGCCCAGTCTATTCCTGTCGACCTAAGCGCAGGTGTCTATTCTGAGTACTTTCTCACCTCTGTCTATACTCCCTCTCTCAGCAATCTCATCTGCTTCCCTGTGTTCAACACAGTCATCTTCAAAGTTACCAGCAATCACTTAATTACCATTTCTAATGAACCTTTTCTTAATCCATCACCTTTCTCAATTTTGCTTTGACATTTTAAAAAATTACACTTCCTTCCCAGATATTCTCTTCTTAAGTTTTTAGTGACACTGCTCTCTCTCATCTTTCCTCTTATCCATCTAATTGCTCCTTCTCAGTCTCCTTTGCTGGGTCTTCATCCCTGCTAAATAGAGGAATTTTAGATTTCTTGATAAAGAAGATACAACAATTATGGGTGAAGATGAACTCAAAGGTATAACCACCCCATTTGTGGCTGTAGGGAAGTGAACAAATGAAGATGGAAAATGAGGAATCTGATGAACTGAGGAACCAGGCTGTTTAAGACAAAGCTTCTTAAACTGTGGGTCGCAACCCCATATGGGGTCTTGTAACTGAATGTGGGGGGTCATGAAAAATTTGGCAACAGCAAAAGGTCATGTATATCTATTTTATATGCCTAGATACCCAGGGTCATGTAAAAACTTCTTGGGTAAAAAGGGCTTGTGAGTAGAAAAAGTTTAAGAAGTCCTGGTTTAAGGGACATCAACACATATACTGATGCTTCCAAAGGGCAAGGTTATTAGGTGGCACAGTGGTCTTAGAGTTAGCAAGACTTGATTTCAAATCTGGCCTCAGACATTTACTAGTTTGTGACCCTCAACACGTCTTACCCTCTGTTTGCTTTAGTTTCTTAAACTCTAAAATGGAGATAATAAGAATACCTACTTCCCAGGGTTGTTTTGAGGATTAAATTAAATAATAATTGTAAAGCACTTAGAATAGTGCTTGGCACATAGCAAATACTATATAAATGTTAGCTAATGTTACTGTGGGCAGCTAGGTGCCTGGAGTCAGGAAGACTTATCTTCCTAAGTTCCAATTAGGCCTCAGACACTAGCTGCGGTAAGTCACTTAACTCTGTTTGCCTCAGTTTCCTCATCCGTAAAATGAATTGGAGAAAGAAATGGCAAACCACTCCAGTATCTTTGCCAAGAAAACCCCAAGTGGGGTCACAAAAAGTCAGACACAATTGAACAAAAACAACAATGGCATATAATTATGCAATTAAAACTGACAGGTATAAGGAATATGAAAAAATCTGGGAAGAGTTTTATGAAATAGTACAAAACAAAAGTAGAATTAGAAGAATGGAGTACACAATAAGTGGGAAAAATAAATGAGAAAGGACAAAGAACACTCATGGGGACCTTAGAAGGAGTGATTCAAATAGCGTATGACGTTTTGTGTTGAGATTAGTTTATTTTATTTATTTATTTTATTTTTTGTGAGGCAATAATAATAATAATAATAAGTGACTTGCCCAGGGTCACACAGCTAGTAAGTGTTAAGTGTCTGAGGCTGGATTTGAACTCAGGTACTTCTGAATCCAGGGCCAGTGCTCTATCCACTGCACCATCTAGCTGCCCCTTGAGATTAGTTTAAATGTAAGAAGTTACTAAGTAACATGGTATAGTAGAAAGAGTTCTGGCTCAGGAGTCAGAGGACCTGAGTTCTAATTCTGCTAATGATGCTTCCAATTCCTTTAAACTTGGGTAAGCCTCCTAACCTACTGAGCCTTAATTGTTGTTTAGTTGTTTCAGTTGATTCTGACTCTTTGTGAACCTAAATGAGGTTTTTTGTTTGTTTGTTTTTGTTCTTGTTTTGCAAAGATACTGGAGTGATTTGCCATTTCCTACTCTGGCTCATTTTACAGATTAGGAAACTGAAGCAAACAGGATAAAGTGATTTGCCCAGGGTCACACAGCTAGTAAGTGTCTGAGGTCACTTTTGAATTCAGGAAGATGAGTCTTCCTAATTTCAGGCCCTGCACACTATCTACTGGGCCACCCCATATGCAAAAGGAGAGGAGGTTGAATTAGATTTCATCTTGGTGACAAAGTCAAATAGAAATGGATCCATCCCTAGGTTGCGAATTGATTTAGAAAACCATAAATTAACCTTATCTGTATTGCATTGTATTTTGTTGTTGTGGTTGTTAAATGTTTCCAAATCACATTATAATTTGGTTCAGGTTGTACTTGGGTATTTTAAAAAATACTTATAGGCTGCAAGTGGAATGTCTGACACCTCTGGACTAGAAGATCTTTCTGTTCTCTTCCCATTTAGATCTATGAACCTATGATAAAGTTTTGTAGTTTCCATTGATATTGTTTCTAATAAAACATTTGCTTTCTCTCTCTCTCTCTCTCAACTGTGGAAGAAAAGTAAAACCTCCCTTTCAGTAAAACTTAAAATAATAAAAAAATAGTATTTTTCTAATCCAGAACAAAAACAAAACAAAAAATAAATCTTATCAGACTTCCCTGTTAAAATGTGAGTTAGGGCACAGGTGTCAAGCACAAGAGCCATAGGCCCAATGAATTCTCAACACTCTCCAGTGAGGTTTAAACCAGATTAAAATGTAATTGGGAAATATTTAACAAAATAAATAAAAATACAATAATACATAGATAAATCAAAATTTTAAAACTAAGTCAATATATGACCCCAGATATCCTTATGTACAGAACAGTGACCTCATTTCTGTTTGAACTTAACCATTGGGTTAAAGAACAGAAGGCCTTTTTCCTTAGTGAAATAGCTTAAGAAAAATAACAAAACCTGGAACAAAAAGTACTACTTATTTTCTTAAGAAGCCTTCTCCACCTCTGAAGTAATTGAGCTATTGACTTACTTAAGGGCAGTCTTCACTTCATCCAACACCAGAAGAGACTGGGACTATAAGCCCACCTTTCTCCATGGAGAAATGATTTACCATATTGCTGACTGGGAAGAGGTCTCTTTAATTACTCCAGGTACACACTAGAAGGGAATGGTCAACTAGGGAATTAAGAAGGAACGACTGTTTTGGAATTTAACAGCAAACTATATTTTAACAAATTAGAATGTTTTTTCTTGTTCAAGAGTCCTGTAAATATTACCTCAAAGTATTTTGTGGTAGAAACATGTCAGAAGACATGGGGAAACTATGCTAATTTGGATATCTCATTCTATGCCAGAAATCACATAGTAGATTAATGTTGAATTAAATAAAATTGTTTGTGGCAGATTTGTGCCTAAAACCTAGAGTACAGTGTGTGTGTGTAGAAATAGATATAGATATCTCTGTCTCTCTGACTCTCTCTTTCATATAGCAAGAAGAAGATAAGAAATCTGTCCTTTCTGAGAAATCTTTGGAAGGCATTGTTTAAGAGTAGAAATCTATGTTTGAAACATTTGCTTTTGGACAAATCAAGAAAAATTACCATGGGAAATTATTTTCTAATGCATGTTTCCCCTTTCTAATGTTCCCAGTTGACAGAAAATAAAAGTTTGTAAACTTTCCAAAGTGACTCCAAGACTCTCATTGGAGTCTCCATCTCACATCTATTTCGAAGAGGGAAAAATTCTTCAAACTTCATCTCTGTGAAGATCCTTCTCAAAAAGGAAATAATTCAGATTTCAAAGGATCATAACTAAAGCTAGAAGGGACTTCAAAGGTCATCCGGTCCAACCCATTTCATTTTAGAAGGGAGAAAAGTGAGGCCCTGGGACAGTTGTTATAAACTGTCATCACACCATGCTTTTATCATTAAAGTTGATTTTTTTTTGAGAATATATATACATCTCTGTCTTTCCTTCTCTCTCTTCTTTCTAAACACAACATATGCATATAAAAATACTGTTTTGATTCTCAGTCCATGGGCTATCCTTCTGATTCTCCCTTCAGTTCCTATGACTCTGCCTCTTTTCTGTAGCCCTGTGCTTACTGCACACACACACACACACACACACACACACACACACACACAGACATAGTACCCTCACAAGAAAAATCACCTTCAGAATGACTTCCTGACAAGTGGTCTTGTTCTGAGTACTACCTTATATTTCAGCTGCCCTGTTGGCTCCTGTAGTTACAAAGTCTGAATTTATTGTGGGCCCTTGTAGTGCAATTTTTGACACATCATTAAGCTCCCTCTTCATTGGGAGCCTAAGGGCATATTCAGGCTCACAGCGAAGAGCAAGCCTAAATAATGGTTAAAACACGTGTCACAAGCCACGAGGAGCTTGTTTGCCAGCAGGGCAAACAGTTCACTGCAGCTCAAGCAATCCCCTACAACGGGGTGTGTAGAGATAATGAGATAACCACACACCTCAAGTGAGTTGTTCGTCTCTGTCTTCAACCATCCAAGACACACAGTTATCTCAGTAGGGTGGTGCACCCTGGAGTGTTATAAATATCTTTCAGAAGGTGAAAAAAAAAACCGTCAAAGAAAACACCCGAAAAACAAAAAGGAAAGAAGAGGATGAACAAATAGAAAAGAGACAAACCTCGAGGTGTATAGCATAATGAACCAGACAAATAAGTGCTGTGTGTTTTGGGGTAATATATTTGCTCTTAATTGTATGTAGATTTATTCCAATGTGATGATAGAATCAACCTAAAATAAGGGTAGTGTCAAAACCTCATCAACTAATCACACTGTTTCTTTCATCCTCGATAGCTCATCATCATTGTTCAGCACTAACCTACCGTAGAAATTAGTTAGACAAATAAACTATCGAATAAGGACTGACTAGGTTGATGTAATGAATTATGCCTAATATGCCCCAATTATGTGGCAATTTCTTTGTTTTAATTATTTGCACAATTTTAATGAAGGGGTTGCTGGAAGGTGGAGCCATTTTGATATTTAATGGAAAAAACCAGATTTGTTTTTAAGAATGAAAACAAAGATAATTAGCTCTTAAATTAGCTAAATAATAATAATACATTCATATTCTTAAGTTATTAGCATTTTCCTCATTATTATTGTTATGTGTTAGCCATCAAAACTTTATCCCTGGAGCACTGATACTTGCTCCATAGTTGTTGTTGTTGTTGTTGGTGTTGTTTTCTCACACTCTATAATACTTTGCTAATAACCCACTGTCTATTAAGAACCTCAAGCAAAGGTGGAAAAATTCGTTAGATTAGGAAAAATCATGGTTGGTGATGGAAAGGATGCTCTTTCAAGAGGTAACTCACAAATGCATAATAACTTAGAAAAGCAAGGGGAAAATGATTTATTGGGGGGAAAGAAAAAGCATGATCCTAAATCCAACCCAGCAAATAACCATCTCCAACAAATTTCTTCAGGGAAAAGCTTCAAATTTGAAAGGCATCAATCCTTTTCTGCTGTCATCCAACTGTTATGTATGCCCGTGTGCCAGCTGGATCTGTACATGTGCCCGCATAATCCTTTTCTCACCACTGATGTCATCATTAAAGCTGTGCAGAAACGCTGATTTCTGCTTTGCACACTCATTAGCATAGTGTCGGACATTATGGTGCAAGTTGGGGTCAAGTTTGCAAGAGTGAGAATAGCAGGTAAGTGAAATTTCCCCACTTCAAAAAGCAAAAGCAAAAGCATATTTTCGTAACTAGGATATTATTACACCTGGCCAGCCACCGCAGAGGAAACTTGAGAAAAATACACACTGAATCATTTTCCGTGGTAACAAAGACATTAAATGTTTTATCCTCCTGCTGAAAACTCTTCCGTCCTACTTGAATTTTCAAACACGAACTGTGCAACTGTTTCCTCCTGGTTGCTGGTCTATTTGTAACAAAGGCGCAGCATGTCGGTGGCTGTTGGCTATGTCTCCCCCTCACTGTACTAAACTAGGAAGAAACCAGTCCCACCTACCATCCCTGACAATCTTATTTATAATACCCCTTGCGACTCCCTCAGCCTGCTGGGAAAATTTTAAACTTTTATTTATGAATTCTGAAAACTGTGATGAATTAATTTACAAAACAGGAATTGGTAAGCAACAACAATGAGAAGTGTTAGATGTCTGGGAGAAGGGAGAGTAACGCTGCATACATTGAAGGCTGCTTATCTATTCTGGAGCTTGTGACCCTCTGCACTCAGATGGGACAGGTGGTGAGGTGAGAATGTGGGGAGTGGGAAGAGACATTTTAAAAGGGGTTCTCCCCCTCCCCCATAATACTAAACCTAGATTTGCTCAGTGGGTCAGCTGACATTCCAGTTCCTGAAGTTGCAAAAGGTCCTTTACTGATCAACCTCTCCACTTCTTTGCCTGTTCTTCTAGCAAGTCAAACTCAGACTGATCTTATGTAATTTCATTGGCATCTGTATGAAGCAGGTTAGGAAATGGTGAGCAACTTCTGCTCCAAATAACAAACAGGCCACAATTTCCTACAAGGGGATTGGGGGGAAAAGCCTTAAAAGAGAATTAAGGGAGGGAAATGAATGAATGAATAAATGAAAAATGGGATTTTAAGTCCCATGGTAAGGGGAATGAACTAAAAATATGGTGTCACCTAAGTCCATGGAAGAGGGGATCTGTCTGGAAAACTGCCCTATGTGTCTTGTGCTTGCCGAATGTGGGGAATTACATAGAATGCTGGGAGCCCATGAGGAAATAACACTTTCTTTAAAGACAAACAGCATACAGATATGAAACATGTACATATAGCAGCAGAACAATATATAACTATATTCCAAAAATGAATGGTAGAGACAAAATATACCATAGGATCATTTATCAATATTTTTTCTTCATTCTTCTTTAAGGTATAAGAGGCACATTTTTTGGTTACCATGCTGGCTGAAATCAACTGATATTCTTTTTATTAAAAAGACTAGGAGAGGGCAGCTAGGTGGCGCGGTGGATAAAGCACTGGCCCTGGATTCAGGAGGACCTGAGTTAAAATTTGGCCTCAGACACTTGACATTTACTAGCTGTGTGACCCTGGGCAAGTCACTTAACCCTCATTGCCCTGCCCAAAAACAAAAACAAAAAAAACCCCAAACAAACAAACAAAAGACTAGGAGTTGAAATTTCATGTTGAAAGATTAGAAACAAATCTCCCTAGTGATTTCAAGATTTCATAGTCTGAATCTTCTGTCTTTTAGACATAATTTTATATACCTACCCGATAGCTCGAGGTTTCCTAAGCAGTAATCATATTAAAGTTTTTTTTTTTTTTTAAAAAGACATGTGGAATGAGTATAACTTGAGAAGCAGTATGGTATAATAAAGAATTAGCCTCCAAGTGAGGAAGACTTAGGTTCTGATCCTGTCTCTCTGACACATAGTAGCTGTGTAACTCTGGATGAGTCACTTAGCTGCTCAGGGTCCCAGGTAATACTCTAAGACTACAAATTAATCCCAAATATGCATTGATAGAGTACGTTTTCTAAACCAGTGATGTTGGAATTCAAACATTGTGTTTCCTCACACCTGTATAACTTGCCATTTATTGTTTAGACAAACTTTGAGTTCCCTGAACAAGGAAAAAATAAAGTAGTTTTGCAGCCTGTACCCCAGGGGAAAAGAGGGTTTGGTTAGGACACTTCCTTTAGTGAATGATAACAGATCTTTAGTTGGAAGGGACCTCATCTTGTCCATTCCCCTCATTTTACAGATGAGGAAACTGATGTCAAAGAGGGTTTTAAATTCACTGTAGCAGAATAAATACATGTGGAATCATGAGAATCCCAAAGGAGAGAGAGAGAGAGACAATTCTGTTACTTAGTCATAAAAGCAAAACTCACTGATGCATGTTTGACTTTTAAATATGTAACTCTCAGTTTTGCTTGGTTTACCCAATAGTACAAATGAATAAATCCTGAGAATTGAATTTATTTTCACATTGCTGAAACCAGCTTTACTTTCCTGGTAGGAGGCATCAATCTTGCTTTCTATTGTGTCTGGAGATTTTGTGGTTGCTCAACACCTCAAGGTTCCATGATGTTCTGAGTATAAGAATACTACTAAGGCAGATTCTAGGCCATTTGTAATTTAGCAGGTAGAGCTAGAGAGTTATTGGAGGTTCCTACAGTTTAAATACTTCCCTGGTAGGAGGTGAAAAGTAGTAAAAAAGAGGAAATTGTTGACATGAATTCATTCAATGGCAGTCATTTTACACAGGTTAGCCTAATGCTACCTCCCTTCAATCAGATTACTATTCATGCTCATACTATTCATAGCAATCATATGTGATTGCTAGAATTAATCTCCATACTATTTTATGGAATGATAAAGATGGAAGATAAAAGATAATCTTTTTTGACTAGGTCTTACAGAATTTGGCAGTGAAATAAAAAAAGGAAAATCCTTTACTAATTGATATTTTCTCATAAGTCAAAACTTCCTTTCATTCACTTTGGTTAATTAATGCTATCATATGCAGGATACCACTTTTCCCATTCTGAAAATATTATACCTGTCTCTTAGATTTGGTTTCAGCCTTTAGGTACAAACAGATCTTCAAATGTTTTGAAAAAAAATCAATTTAAAGTTGATGTGAATTTCATGTGATACTTGGGCCATTAGGTGTATGTCTTACAAATATCTCAGAAGCAACTGAAGCAGCTATCATCACATTTTATCTTTAAGCAGGACCTTTGGTGGCAGAGTAATGAAAGGTAGCAAGGTTTGTCTGAGACAGGTATGTTAAACCTCATTTCAAATGGCCATTTACTTAGCTACAGTGTGTTTCATTTTTTCCTCTTCATGCCATGGAGAATTAGAGAAGAGTATCTCAAAGTCCTGGATCCCAGTCTAGTATTTCAGCTACCGAGATGCTCGTGAGATGCTGATGAGCAACATTAAACTCTAATCCTAAGAACAGTGCTGGTCAAACAGATATTTGGGCAAATGTAGCTGGCTCAATTCTCCATAGTAATATTGCAATAGATCTTTCCTCCTTATTATAGGCAAGTAATAAAGAAAGGCTTGAATTTTAAAAAGCTGGAAGGGCCACTAAAATGATCTAGCCCAACACTTTCATTTTATAGATTAGGAAATCAGGGCTTCAAAAGGTCAGGTGACTTGTCTTAGTTGAGTTAGTCAGTCAAACAAGTAGTTATTAAGCAATACAAGGACATTCTTGAGGTCTCTCTGAAGAACTTAGGAATCAGTTGTGAGACATGGGTGATGCTGGCACAGGACTGTCCAGCATGGTGTGCCCACATCAAAGAAGGAGCTGTTTTCTGAGAGAAGAAGAATTTCAGTAGCTTAAAAGAAATGTGAGATGTGCAAATTTAGAGATATCTCCATACCAAATGTTTATATGGACTATTTGTGCCTGACCTGTGGTGGAGCCTTCCAAACTTATATTGGTCTGATCAGCTGCAGTCAGACACACTGTACCTTGACTCCAAAATAGTGAAGTCATTTTTGTGCTCTTTGAGGACAAAGGACAACAACTAACTAACCAACATACCAGGTAAGGTGTGAATTGGTGGAAATACAAAGAAAAGTAAAAACAATTCCCCAAGGAGTTTCCATTCTAATGTGGAATCCAACATGTAAATAACTAGAAAAAGACAAGATATATACAGAGTATATGAAAAATAGTCTTAGAGGAGAAGGCACTAGCAAGCAGTTGGGGGTAGATTAGCAAAGGTATCCTGAAGAAGATGTTATTTGAACTTAGACTGAATGAAGCCAGGGAAAGAGTGTGTGTGTGTGTGTGTGTGTGTGTGAAGTCCAAGAAGGAGAGTATTCAAGGAATGGGGACAGTCAATGCAAAGGTATGGAGATAGGAGATGGTGTGTCTTATACAGGGAACAGTAAATAGGTCTTCATAGCTGGATCATAGAGTGTGTAAAGGGGAATAAATGTAAGATGACTGGAAACATAGGAAGAGGTCAAGTTATGAAGGGCTTAAAAAGAGAATTTAAAAAATTTGATCCTAGAGGTAACAGAGAACCGCTGTAGTTTATTGACTCGGGGATAGGGGAGGGATATGGTCAGATATGAGCTTTAAGAAATCACATTGGTATCTGAGTGGAGGATGGATTGGAGTTGGCTACAGAGGTAATCAGTAGTATAACTGGGACTAGAATTTAGTCCTCTAAAAGATAGAATTAAAACTCTTTAGCACTGGGTTAATTATGCATCAGAGAACATGACACATAGGAGCAGCCTAGTGGAAAAGGCATGAAAGGAATCAAAAGGAATAGGTCTGAGCCCTGACTTGAATAATTATCACTCGCATGACTTTGCAGAATTCATGTTATTTCTGAGAGTCTCAACTTCAATATTTATAAAAATGGGTTTGGTTGTTATACTGTTGGATATTATGTAGAGCTGATGACAAAATATCATATCAGGGCTCCACTTGACCCACTGCTGGGCATATCACCACTGTCTACTCTTATTTGGCCTGAAAGGTCCATCATTAGAATAAGTCCCTGCTTTGAGCAATAGAACAAAGTCCTTGTTAAAATGCCCTTATAAAATTTAGTAGAATGGGATAGATCTATTCAGTCCCATCAATCTATTTTTTTTTTTTGGTGAGGCAATTGGGGTTAAGTGACTTGCCCAGGGTCACACATCTAGTAAGTGTTAAGTGTCTGAGACTGGATTTGTCAGGTCCTCCTTACTCCAGGGCCAGTGCTCTATCCACTGTGCCACCTAGCTGCCCCCCCCCCATCAATCTATTTTCAACTCACCAATTATAACCCTTTGAATTTTTTTGATTGAATTAAAATAATAATTTATTACATGTGTAATGTAATGTGCAGAACACTACTGGTGGGGCACAGGAAGTAAGATGCAGTCCCTTGATCTTAAGGAGCTGCCAGTCTATCAGGTTCTTTGTATAAAACTTGGCCAAGACTTGGCCCTGTAGGAATGGAAGGGAGGTAGGACCACTCTTTTTGTGCATGGTATCACTTGAAATCCTGCATTTATTTTTGATTTTCCAATCTTCCTATCTCCCCATACCCAAATAATAACTCTCTCTTACTCTTATTTCCTCCTATTCACAATGTAACTAGAGAGGTTCAGACCCCCATTTCCTTTCTTCTATCTAACTATATATAATAGCCTCATTACTGGTCTTCCTGACTCTAATCCTTTCTAATCTATCAAGAATATTGATATAAGAGCAATATTCCTAATATAGAATGTTGATCACATTAAACTTCTACTGAAAAAATCTTCAATAGCTACCCTTTAACTTTATAAAATAAAAACTACTGGTCCTGGCATTTATCACTTTTTACAATATCAATCAACCAAAAGGTATGTTCAGAAGGTATATTCATGTGAGGAGATACAGGAACCAGAGGGGGTTGGGATGGAACATTTTGAAGAGTATTTGAATGAGGGTTGAAGAATGGAGAAACAGAAAGATTGGGTTATACTACAGACCAATGGCATCAAACTCAAATAGAAACAAATCTTTGCATATTGCACATTGGTTTAGAAAACCACAGATTAACATTATTTATGTTTTATTGTATTTTTATTTTGTTAAACATTTTCCAATAACATTTTAATCTGGTTGGAGTTGCACTCAGGAGTTTTGTTGGCTACTAGTTTCATACCTCTGTTAAAGACTATTTAGATGGAAAGAAAAAGAAGAGATTTAGGAAACATCATGATGAGACTGGCACAAATATATTAGTGATAGGTGACTTCAATTATTCAGTCATCTTTTGGAAATTTCTCTAGCCAAAACTAGAGCAACTCATAATTTGTTTGTTAATAATTTTGTCCTTCAAAAGATGGAGGAACCAATAAGAAGACATTCCATTTTGAATCTGATTTTTACTAACTGGGAAGAATTCATTGCTGGGAAGGAAATGAGCACTCTATCCTAGAGTTTGTGACAGATGAGGAATCTTACAAGTGCCTAGATGTAAGGAATGATTTTTTTGTGGTGCTATGAAGGTTAAGTGACTTGCCCAGGGTCACACAGCTAGTGAGTATCAAGTGTCTGAGGCCAAATTTGAACTCAGGTCCTCCTGAATGTAGGTCTGGTGCTTTATCCACTATGCCACTTAGCTGCCCCCTTATGTGCCTAGATTTAGGGAAAGTTTATTTCAATAAGTTCAGTGGACCAATACGTAGGATCCTGTAGACTAACGTGTTTCAGCAGGAGTCAGCTTAGGAGAAATGGGAGATGCTCAAGAATGAAATTCTGAAGATTCAAGGGAAGGGGAACAATTCCTATGAGGAGGGGAAAATAGGACTTGTCTAAAGAGAATAATATTGCTGTACAGGCTTCTCCCCAACCAAATCAGTTTCATTATTTATTTATTTATTATGATTAATTTTTTTTGCAAGGCTATGGGGGTTAAGTGACTTGCCCAGGGTCACACAGCTAGTAAGTGTCAAGTGTCTGAGGCTGGATTTGAACTCAGGTCCTCCTGAATCCAGGGCCGGTGCTTTATCCACTGCGCCACCAAGCTGCCCACCCCCCAAATTAGTTTTAAATAATAAATATATGGGAGATTGAAACAAAGTCCAGGTAATAGAGAGTGAATATAGGAATGTGTAAAAATGGGGCCAGAAATACTAAAGTGCATAACACACTGAACGTGTCAAAGGGAAGTTGAGGATAACAAAAAGGTGTTTATTTTAAACTATCTTGAGAGAAACAAGATCAAAAAAGGAATGGGACCTTTGCTTGGAGTTGATGAGTTTATGTAATTGACAACAGAGAGTTACTACATTCTCATTTTCTTTGTTTGTTTTCTGTGAAAGAGAAGCCCTTTTACATTGCATATGACAACAAAAATGACTCACAGGAAGTGGATACCCTACAACAGTAAGATGGTAGAGTAGATAGTAAAAGAGGCCCAGTTGCCTTTAAAGAATTCAAGGCACCTGGTACAGACAAATTGCCTTCTTGGTTCCTGAAAGAACCAAGTGACATGATGGCTAACCCACTCAGTGATACTTGAAAGCTCATGAAAAATTGGAGAGGTTACGATGAGATTGGAGAAGGGCAAATGTCCCAATTTTTAAAAAAAAGATGAAAATACTCTGCAAATTATAGTTCCATGAGCTTGACTTCAATTTCTGGGAAAATTCTTGAAAGGATCATTAATAGATGGTTGATGAACATTGACAAAGTGAAGCAGTAATCACAAAGAGCCACCCTGAAATAACTGAAAATAAATCATACTAGACTAACAGGTTTGATGAATGATGAACAGATAATTTCCTCTTTTTGATCATGCTTACTAAACTAATATAGGGCAGCTGGGTGGTACATTGGATAGAGCACTGGATCCAGAGTCAGGAAAAACTGAGATCAAATCTGACCTCAGACACTTATTACCTATGTGACCCATGGCAAAACTGTTTGTCTCAGTTTCCTCATATGTAAAATGAACTGGACAAGGAAATGGCAAACCACCCTAGTATCTTTGCCAAGAAAACCACAAATGGAGTTACAAAGAGTTGGACACAACTGAAAGGACTGAACAACAAAAACAACAGTAACAACAAATACATAGATTCAAAACTGGTTAGATGGCTGGACTCAAAGAGGAGCTCTTTGTTCAATATGAGCATGACAGGAAATCTTCAAGAATGTACTGTAAGGAGGTTTTCTTGGCTCTGGACTATTAATTTTTTTTTTTTGCAGGGCAATGAAGGTTAAGTGACTTGCCCAGGGTCACACAGCTAGTAAGTGTCAAGTGTCTGATGCCAGATTTGAACTCAGGTCCTCCTGAATCCAGGGTTGGTGCTTTATCCACTGAGCCACCTAGTTGCCCCCAGCTCTGGACTATTTAACATTTTTATCAATGACCTGGAGAATGACACATGTAAGGTATAGCTCACCACATTTTTAGATGATATCAAACTGGGAGGAAGAGTTAATAGAGTAGACAACTGAATCAGGGTCCAAAAGGATTTTGATAGACTAGAACATTGGGTTGAATCTAATGAGATGTAATTTGATAGGAGTATATGTAATCAATATAAGAATCAACTTCACAATTACATGATGAGCGAGGCATGGACAGATAACAGTTGTTTTGAAAAAATGAACTGAGGTGGGGCAGTTAGGTATCACAGTGGGTAGAGTACCAGTCTTGGAGTCAGGAGGACCTGAGTTCAAATCTGGCCTCAGACACTTGATACTTACTAGCTGTGTGACCCTGGGCAAGTCACTTAACCATCACTGCCCCTCCAAAAAAAAGACTATCCTAAAGAGATATGAGGGCTTTCCTCGTGAATATAAAGGTCTGTCCCATGGAGAAGGTATTAGATTTGTTCTGTTTGATACCTGACAGTGGAAATAGGACCAATGGGTAGAAATCGCAGAGAAACAATTTTAAGTTTGATGTCAGGGGGGAAAACCCCTAAACTTTTTTGCACTTATTGCTGTCCACACATCAGAATGACCTTCCTCAAGATCTAGTAGGATCTGCCTCCTTGCAAGTCTTCAAGCAGAGACCGATTGACCACTTGTTGGGTGTGTTATAAAGAAGATTTCTTTCTTGTATGGATTGGATAAGATGGCCTCTCAGATCCCTTCCGTGGCTCAAATTTTGTGATTTTACGAATTAATCAACAAGCATTTATTAAGCATTTACTTAGGTAGGCCCTGGGGATACAAAGAAAAATGCAAAACAACCCCTTCCTTTAAGAAGCTTCTTTTCTATTTGGGGAAGCAGCATGGACACATATAATTAATAACAAAATAGACCCAAAACAAACCCAAATTTTGGGTCAAAGTGCTAGAAGTTGGAAGAATCTCATCGAGGAGGCAGAATATATGCTATGCTTTGAAGGAAGTGAGGGTTTCCAAGAGGTAGAGGAGAGAGTGCATTCCAAGCAGGGGGGACAGGGCCAGGCAAAGGCCCAGAGATGGTGGGTGGAATATCACATTCAACGAACAGTGTGAAGGCCATTTTGTTTGGAACATTGAGATCACGAAAGGGAGATATGTAAAATAAGCCTAGAAAGGAAAGCTCCAATCTACCTGTCCATACTTATTATTCTCCATGACAGTTAAATTGGATTACTTTCCTTCCCCTACTCTCCTCTTGCTATCTCCTATGTGCCTTTACTCAAGTCTACAATGGACTGACTTCATTTCATTTTATTCCCTCTATGAATTCATCTCTGAACCACATTTTCCCCTCGATCTTTCATTCTCCTTAAGTAGTCACTCATCAGATTTCTCACTGGACTTTGTTGGAGCTATTCCCTTGCATCTATCCATTTTTGCTGCTATCCTGGTTTATATGTCTTCCCCCACCTCAAATTGTAAACTCCTTGAAAATGGGGCCTATCATGTTTCTTTCAATTCCCTAAACTTAAATATATTCTTTTTTTTCCCCAGGACAATAAGGGTTATGTGACTTGCCCAGGGTCACAGAGCTAGTAATTGTCAAGTGTCTGAGGCCAGATTTGAACTCAGGTCCTCCTGAATCCAGGGCTGGTGCTTTATCCACTGTGCCACCTAGCTTCCCCCACTTAAATATAATCTTAATAGATGCTTCATTATGTTTGTTGACTTGAATGGTGGGTATGAGGGCCCATGGTAGCAAAAAGACTCGGTGGCTTTGAGGGTTAAGAAAGAAATTGTTAAGCTGGAGTAAATCCAAAGGCAAGCAGAATGGTAAACAACCTTAAGTCATATATATGATGAAGAGTAGGTCAGGAACAGTAGGTCCCAAATGATAAATAAGTCAATTTTACTGGAAGGGAGCTGGGAGGAGTACAGAGAGGTGGTGGTAGAGGTGGTCAGAAGGGTAGGGCACAAAAGCAGAAAGGTGGAATGCTGAAGATTTTGCTTACCTACTATACACAACATTTTCCAGAGTTAGTGTTAGACATCAATCTTGACTTTCTCTTGGAGTGGCACTCTCTGAGGATTGGCCCTATCTTCCCTATAATTTAATATATTTAAACACGTGGATCTTCTGCTTAGTACTCTTATGTGGGGGGGGGCAGCTTCACATTGCTCCCTCTCTTAAATTTTTCTTTGTACATTAGTTGACAACCTACTAAAGATTCTTGAAAGGAAGAAATGATTTCACAATCTGTATGCCTTAACTTACCCTTCTGCAATTGACTTCTGCTCTCTAATTATCTTCTGGTAAGGTCTAGGGGGATTATGTTTCTTAAATGATGACCCTTGGCTATGAAGACTCCATCAGGGTCAAAGCTCAACCTTCCACATAAAGGAGGAGATTGAAGACTCAACTTTTTGATTTAATCTTAGAGTCACAGATTCATCATATAAGCCTTCACTGGTTGGGGCCCAAAGCTCTGTGAAGATAGCATTGATCCTTACCTTCTTTTACCATAGTATTATTCTCACTGAATGCTACGGCGCTAGAAATGTCTGCCTGGATGGAAAGCTGTAACTTAAAATAAAATATCTGTTTTGTGAATCAATTACTTAAATTTTTGCCTACCAATAACAAGTGTCAAAATTTAAATGTAATAAGAAGACACAAACCTGAGGTCAATTATGGGAACTGACATTGAGCCAAATGGAAGACTTCTTTTAGAGAATGTAAGAATATATACTTCCTTCCCTACTCCTATCTGTTTTGAATATCAGAAAACCAAAGCTTATTTACTATGCTGTTCTTACTCACCATTTTATGAAGGCGAAATTCCCACCCCAAATGTTGTAGAATTTTATTCAGGGTAGATTTGTTTATTATTTCTTCTACCCTATCTGTTTTTTAGTAACTGATTAGTCTCCCTGGGATCTGGACTCATCCCTGATAAAGAGCTACTCAACTTTTTTTTTTTTTTTGCTTTCACACATGCATTTTAACATATACTTTCCTGATAATGTTTGTGTATACATGTATATAAAACATATTTGTATGCATATATGTTTCCAATATTATATTCAAACATACATACAAAACAAATGTACATATGCACTCATATACATATAGCAATCCAACTGGATTCCCAGAGGGGAATGTGGAACACATTGTTAAAATGTCTGTCATCCATGGAAAAGAAACAGAAATGAGCTGGGCATTAAATTTGCATACAGCCCCAAGCACAGAGGTTCCTGTATGTGCCGTGTTCTACTGTTCTTGATGATGGGCATATCTGACAGAAAGATTCTGTCAGGATTAGCTCAGGAAAAACACCCCCAAGGAGATAATTTGAAGACATACTGAGAATTTGCCTCAATACATGAAAATAAACAAGAAGTCCTCAGCACTCTCTGCACAGTAAAAGTTACCACCAACACTATGCCACACACCAGGGGATAATCTATTTCAGCTAATTAACACACAGCCATACACAACATTGTTAGAAGTGGTTGCCACTTAGGATTGATTTAGTTGTTGCATTGCTTAAAAGAGACTTGGAGAGAGAAGGCTCCGCAAAAATGTGGGAGGAAAGAAGAGATATAACAAAGGGCCATGTAAAAACAAAATTCAAAAGATAGGAAGGGTTTAAAAAATACTGAAGGCAGTAACCATCAATGAAACTATTAGTCTTTTAGAAGGGACATTTCTTGGTTGATTTAATTAACTTTCTTCAACATCAAAGATAATGTGCAGATGCACATATGTATGTATTTGCACATCTACAGGCACATAAATCTTGGTGGATGTATGCACATATACTCTGGGCCTACAGAATTCAACAAAATTTAAAGTGGCACATTATTACTTCATGAGAAGACAAGATCTTTGCAAGATGTTAACATCTGGAATAAACAGATGAACTATTTCAGCCACATCATTTAAGATTCTTTAAAAAAACACCTTTATTCCTATGTTTCAGTTGTTTTTCACCTTTTGCTTTCTTTAAAAAATTTTTAACATTACATAACTCAGCATTACAAGTAATCAGTACCACACAAAGAATTTTGTGATGCTGAGTAAGTTCATTTAACTCTCTTCTCATCACAGGAGTCTTCTTACCTATAGAAAGAGGGAGTTGAACTAAGAAGGTCCCTTCGAGCTCTTAATCTATGAATCTTTGTGATAAATTCTCATTTAAGTCCTCTTTACAATGTAAAAAGAACACAAAGAAGCTACCTGCTTGAAAATATCATTCTTTAAAATGAATCTTAGAGGGTTTCTGAACCTGCAACATCTAAAATAATAGTTTATCTGTTGCCACCGACAACAGATTAAAAAAAAAAACCAAACACATATAGATGGATACTGAGACATTTCAAAAGTCCCTACAGTAAAACTTTTTTTTTGGAAAAAATATAGACCATTTATTCAGAACTTGAAATAATTTTAATTGTGGTTAGGTTTGAGATTTCCCTTTGCTCTATTGGCAAAAGAAAGGATTATCTAAGTAAATTAATAATGCAAGTAAAATTGCTCTGCCCATGATAACCATATTTAAGCACATTGACACAGCCATTTACTTGCAAAAATAATTTGCTAGTTAGAAATTAAGACCTTTACTACACCACCCTTTGATAGTCATTCATAAATGTATTTAAAGACAAGAAAATTTGCATTTAAAAGGGTTATTTTCGGACTAACCCTCTATGTAAGCTCCTTGAGGACAGGGACTTTTTGTGGTTTTTCCTTGCTTTGTATCTTCAAGGTCTGATGAGGTATCTGGCTAAGGGTCTACTAAATGCTTGTGGATCAGTTGATTGACTAAAGGGAAACTCTCCCATATCAATGCCAATTCACAACTGCTTTGCAATTTCTAGTCTGAGAGATGTTCCTAGGGCACTAAGAGGTTAAGTGATTTACCCAAGGCCACACAGCCAGAATGTGTCACAACTTGAGACTTTACACTCAGGTTTTCCTGACCCAGAGGCAAAGTTGCTATCCTTTACACCAGGGTGTTTTTCATTTTAAAATGTTTTCAAATTAATATTCTTTAATTCAGACTTAGCATCAATTCAGTCTGGCTTTCCCCATAATGAATTGGGATTAAAATATTTGTAAAACTTTTGTGACATGGGGAACCAATTGGGTTTTATTTATATGTCCTTTACAGGGCAGCAGGATAGCACAGTGGATAGATTGCTGGGCCTGGAGTTACTCATGTTCTTAAGTTCAAATCTGGCCTCAGACACTTATTAGCCATGTGACCCTGGGCAACTCACTTAACACTGTTTGCCTCAGTTTCCTCATCTATAAAATGAGCTGGAGAAGGAAATGGCAATCCACTCAAGTATCTTTGCCAGGAACCCCAAATGGGGTCACAGTTGGATACAACTGAATGACTGAACAACAAAAAATATGTCCTTTACAATGGCTTTGTGGAAATTAGAGTTAAAAAAAAAAACAAGTTACTAAGCATCAAACACAATGCAAACTCTTCAGGTAAAGATAAAAAGAATACAAGTGCTTTATAAACTCTGGGAGAGGCTGTTTTATACTTAAGTGAAGGATAAAGTAAGAGAAATTGTATTATTGTCACAACAGGAATGACCATCAAGTTTCCCCCAAATCTGACTGGGTACCATGAGCTAAATGAAAGGTGTGGGGCTTTTCAGAACCAGAGGAAGGTCTGGACTATTTATTACCCCAACAAATATTTGTCAAATGTGATTAGCAGAAGTAACTACCCAGTCTTGTCTGAAAAGAAGAGGCCATACATATCAAAGAATGTTTTTTGGCCAACCAGATAACTCCTTCTGTATTTTAACTATGTTCTACTTTTTGGTCTTTTCTTTGCATTAAAATTCCCATCTGCCACAGATAAAATAAGAAAATTGGGAACTGACATGACTTTACTCTCCTCATTTTTTTCTGAGGGAGGTAGTTCTTTTAAATAGGGAAAATACTTTATGTCCTATGTGCAGTTCAACAGAGGTGTGCAAGTTCCAATTTTATTCAATCAATGAGTTGACCTTCATCACTGCACTCATTAACACTCAAAGTAATTGAATTACTGTGTGTGTTACTTTAAGACTGTATTTTCACTTTTGTGCCTTAGGTGACAGAGATGTACAAGCAGGTATACTCAGGGAGGAAGATGGATTGAGGGGGAGGCTAGAGTGTCAGGATGTCAGGCTAGAAATGTCATTCTCAACAACCCCCGACTGCCAGATCGAGAAACACATCTAAACCTTTCTCATTCAAAAATCTTACTTTATATTGATCAAAAGAACAGTGGTTTATCCTTCTCCTCCTTTCCTCCCTCTGCCCCAGCTATTTTCCCTCTTCTGCTTTTTACTGGTCTGATGAAGTCGCTTTCTCTCCCTACTACCCCTTCTGATCTCCTCCTTTCTCAGATATATTTTCCCTTTGAAATATTAGAAATTGGGATTCTAACACATGGCCCTCTGACCACTGGATCAGGAGACTAGCTCACCTGAGATTTTAAACTCGATTTTAAAAATCCAATGAACTCACACACATGAACAAGGTAGTCACTAAGACCCGAGCACCTGCTCATTGAGCCTACAAATAGTCTTGAATCAATGAATAAATGTAATTGACTTTGAAGGCAATTGAATATATAAAAAAGTTTATGTGACTTGCACTATATGGATTTCTGACCATGTGGCCCACTACTGAAAGATGTGGGCAGTTCTGTGACATTGTTCTGCAAGTACTCTGGTCAAGTGGGCTACTGACCATTTATCAGAACCTATCAAAATAGAATATCTCTTCTCAGAAACCAGGAACACCTTTTAAGCTACTCCTTATCTTGTCAACCTTAAAAAAAAAGATCCTGTTGGACTATTGTTTTAAGCTACAAGGTCTCTGGAATACAACAAGAAGACTTCAATTCCTAATCTCCTTTTTAGTTTTTAAATATATGATAGTGAGAAGGAGTGTGTCATAGTATTTATTTTTTTGTTGTTTTTGTTTTTGGAGAGGCAATTGGGGTTAATTGACTTGCCCAGGGTCACACAGCTAGTAAGTGTCTGAGGCAGGATTTGAACTCAGGTCCTCCTGGCTCCAGGGCCAGTGCTCTATCCACTGTGCCACCTAGCTGCCTCTGTGTCATGGTATTTAAAGAGCAATCCAAGAGTCAGGAAGATTTGGGTTCAAGCCTCACCTCTGACTCATACTGCATGAATGACCCTAGGTAAGTCACTTAACTTTGCAGTGTTACAGGCAATTCTCAGTTATAAAATAGATGCTAATCTTCAATAGGAGTGGGAGTTTTCTCACTTATAGCTGTGGAATATAAGTAGCACACCAAAAAAAGTCTGCTATTGCCTTTTTAAAAAAAAAAATTTTTTTTTGTTTTTTTTTGCAGGGCAATTGGGGTTAAGTGACTTGCCCAAGGTCATACAGCTAGTAAGTGTCAAGTGTCTGAGGTCGGATTTGAACTCAGGAACTCCTGAGTCCAGGGCCAGTGCTTTATCCACTACGCCACCTAGCTGCCCCTGCTAGTGCCTTTTAATCATTGGCACTTTGCTTTGA
Organism: Dromiciops gliroides; assembly: GCF_019393635.1. Lineage (NCBI taxonomy): Eukaryota > Metazoa > Chordata > Mammalia > Microbiotheria > Microbiotheriidae > Dromiciops > Dromiciops gliroides. Next base: position 457,893,699 of record NC_057861.1, read on the forward strand.
GAGTCCCACCTATTTATTCCTCTTTTAACCAAGACAACATATCTCTATATACAAGAAGATTGTTAGATAGATAAAAATCTTCATTGACTACAGCTTATGTTTTTAAAATAGATCACAGGCAGGAAATAGACACAGACAGAGAGATACACAGAGAGAGATACAGAGACAGAAACAGAAAGAGAAATTTGGGAAGCAGATGAGTAAGGTGAAGAGAAACAGACAATTCAAAGAAAAAAAAAGATGATTACATTATCTTCATGACAGAGGTCAGTCCCTTCCCTTTCCCTCTCATTATTCCATAGACAAAGCTGAATCACTGCAGTAAGCGGTATTCTAGGGTATGATTCTGCCTTGGGGTTGTTTGTAACAGAGTTCTCTTGACTCTGACTTTCCATTCTAAAAATGTGAGAACTGGTGTGAGCAAAATATCACAGAAAATACCAACTTCTCCCCATTCTTATATTTATCCTCTAGTCTCTTTCAACCCAAACAGTGAACTTCTTTAGAATCCAGAAGACCTATCTCCTAAGGCAACAGTATAAGGCTTTTTTTTTTTTTGATAGGTTGAGAAGGGTAGGAAAGGGAGGAGAGTTAAAGGTTATAGATTATAAATAGCAAAGACATTTTCAAGGGCAAAAAAGTAATATTAAAATGTTTTTCAGTTATATTGCATATAGATAAATGTAGAATCAGGAGCAACTTATAAAACTTATAAAATTAAAACAATACATAGAATAAAGGAATAGATCATCTTTATCAAATGAATCAAGGTGGGAAGGCAGAGGAAGGAGAAAAGACATATATAATATTAAGAAAATATAGTGTCCTATTTCAAAATTTACTCTCATCACAATTCATTTGCCTTTTCATAACTGTTCATTCATTCACAATAGGTACATTTGGGTTTCTTTCTACCCTGGGAAGCTAGGTGGTGCAGTGGATGGAGCACTAAGCCTGAGTCAAATACAGCCTCAGACACTTAGTAGCTGTGTGACTCTGGGCAAGTCCCCTTAACTGTTTGCCATAGTTCTTCATTTGTAAAATTAGCTGGAGAAGGAAACTGCTAATACCATTCTAGTATTTTTGCCAAGAAAACCCCTAAATGGGGTCATGGAGAATCAGAAATGACTGAAACAACACAACTTACCCTGGGACCCTTCCATCCCCCCCTCATCTTGTGAGGTAGTCTTCCCTATTTCACTACTTCAACTACTACTAGTAATGATAGCTAGCATTTATATAGTGGGGGTTTTTTTTGTGTGTGTGTGTTGTTTGTTTTTTTTTTTTTGGTGAGGCAATTGGGTTAAGTGACTTGCCCAGGGTCACACAGTTAGTAAGTGTTAAGTGTCTGAGGCTGGATTTGAATTCAGGTACTCCTGAATCCAGGGCCAGTGCTCTATCCACTGCGCCAGCTAGTTGCCCCTATATAGTGTTTTAAGGTTTGCAAAGGGCTTTACCAATATTTTATTCTATTATCACAAGAACCTTACGAGGTGGGTGCTTTTATTTTACCCAATTTACTGATGAGGAAACTGAGGCAGAGGTTAAGTGACTTGTCTAGGGTGACATAGTCAGTGTGTATCTGAGGTTGAATCTGAAATCAGATCTTGCTGATTTATAACCCTATCCATTCTGCCACCCAATTAATTGCCTGGAAAACATTATTATTATTATTATGTTAGTTGTATTTTCATTAGTATAAGGAGCTCCTGGGGAGTAATTCATACTAATGCAGATTGGCATCTATTACTTGGGAGCACCAAAAGGTTATGATTTTCCAAGAGTCACTCATTCCTATGCCCAAGGCTGAACTTGAAGCCAGGGTTCCTAACTATGAGGCCAGTTTTCTATCCACTACACCATGGGAGAACATATCAAAATTGAATCCTTACCCAATGCTTTCCTCTCTCGTATGAGTTAATTTCAAATTCTGTAAAGTGGTGCCGATATTTTACTCAAAATGAATCAGTGGTATGAAATGTACATGAGATGGGGATATTTTTGTAACTTTCTCATGAATGGAATACACTGGAATCTAATTAATTTTTTTAAGCTGAAAATTGGAATACTGACAAGGTAAAAGATTTGGCATTCGGTAATGAGAATAATAGGTGAATTCTCTCCCATGTGAAACTAACTTCATACCTTAAGAAGCATACTGCACTAGTAATATGATTAGGAAGGAATTTGTTTATAGGTTCAGTGAAATGTGGAAAATTCTTGGCTAAGAAATTCCATGGCATAGTTTGATGATAACAGAATAAAGTGAACACTGAGAGAAGCTTTGAAAAGTTCTTGAACTCCATTTTTTTCAATTCAACAAGATTTTCAAAGAATTAGACACCCACAAATGTGATACATTAATCCCCAAACTGAGAACCATTGATGAGACCATAATATAAACATAAAAAGCCATTTTCCCCTACTGGCAAGATATGACTACAATAAAACTTTAAGAGTTTTTTTCACAAGTACTTTATTAATTAGTATTTTACTAGTAATAATAAAATAGAATAAAACTCCAACTGTTTTACTCTGGAAGCCATGATTATCGTTTTCAATGACAGCCAAATGTTTTTTAGGAGTACATATTAATGAGTACCAAAATGGGACTAAGATCTTTATGATGTTAAAGGATAGGAATTATATTTCTGAAAGGATTAGGAATCTATTATTCTACCAGCAGCATGTGCCACTTCCCATAGTCTGTGAAATGGAAGCTTGGGATTCACTAAAGGGGCATTGTGGCATGGTATTCATGCATGCTAGACAAAAGTGATCCACTTTGGGGACAAAGCTAAGGGACAGAACATGATGACAGGGCTTTGATTGCTGAAGAATACCAGGACAAAGATGGTAGCACCACTAAGCTGCCAATTCTAACTAACCACAATATTAACATTGCTGAATGAGGGTGAGGCAAAGCAGGTTAAAACTGAGCAACAAATAGCATATGCCCATTGCATGGTAAATTATGACAAAATATGGTAGGAATTGTATGCTTGGCTACATAAAAAAAGTCAAATTTATTTTCTCTGAAGGGCAAGCAAGTAAAACAAATAATTGCTTTCTAGACAAGGTACCTGACCACTTTCAGGATTTCAAGGGATCGGCCAAGCTGCTCTGTGGTGGCCAAACTACATCGGGTCGCTCAGGAAAGGGCATTCTTCTGTGAGGGAAACAGTGAACCACAAGGCCAAACATCTAAATACATTATGTTTAGGCCACTGTTTTAAGAACACAGATCATCATCAAAGTCTGGAAATTATGCAAATAACATTGCTTACATTTAACAGGTCTGTGCTGGTAAAGACTTCCCGACCTAAATAAATAATTGAGTCTCTGGGTAAATGAAGAGATTTTTGTGGTGCAAGGTTGCTACCTACAGGCCAAATTGTGGAATGACATTTACGATTAGGAAAAATTGAGATAAATATTTTTGTACTAAGAATGTGTAACCTGCTTAAAGGTAAGTAAGTGGCAGAGCAAAGAGTGAAAGATTTTTTAAAAACTCTGTGTTAAGCACCATGTACTTTTAGGGATATGTGTTATGCTTAAGTCTGGGGCCTTGCAAACATTTTACCCTTTTCCCTTTTAAAGGCAGCTCTTTCTTAAACCTTCTGAAAAAATGGGATTTTTAAAAAAGGGAAATAAAGTCCTCTCTCATAAAATATCCTTGAAATAGATATCTCTGACTGTTGCTGAATAAGTTTAATGGTTGTCTTTAGCGTTAGAATTTGGATTAGAACAATCACAAAAGTTGGACTTATTTTGCAAGATCTTGACATATTTATTGAAAATGATTTTTGCCTAAAACTAAGCTTCGTTCTCTCCTGCTTCTCTTATTTTTCTTTATACTGCTAGAGAAACATGTTAGTAAAATTTATCCTCCCTAAAAATTCCAGTAAAATATGTGCTTTCAAATATATTGTTTTTAGAACGTCAGTTTCTTTGGTTATGAAAATTAAGCTAAAAATCTTTTCTTTACTTTTCAATAGCCAGTTACTCCTTGCTTTTAAACAAAATGTATAATATATTTCTTAACTTTGGGAAAGTGCACTATTTTGCTTAATTATATAGTAATTATGAGGGATATTTATCTCCCTTTTTGTTTTAAATTGATATTTATTTATGTCTTTTGTTTTTAGATTGCCTAAATTTCCCTCTGTATCCTTCTCCTCTCCAAGAAAGTCATCCGTTATAACAAAGATTTTTTTCAGAAAAAAAGAAAAAATCCATCAAAAGCAATTGATAATTAAAAACACAGTTATTATTTGCAAAATTTCATACTCATGGACTTCCACTTCCCATTTTTGCAAAGGAGGGTGTTGAAGGTTATGTATTATGTTAAAATTTATCTTACATTGCAATTGTGGTTTTGGGAGAATTATCCTGTGTTACCGTTATAAAAACAAGGCAATAACATAAACAATACTGAATAGATTACAATAGGCATCCAAGAGAATGAGACATCATCAATGGCACTTATATTTAATTTTCTAGCCAGTGATATTATTCACATTTCCCCCCAATAAAGTATTAATGAACAACCAACTTATATAATATTAGTTTGCAAAGTATCTGTATTCAATTGTGCTAAATTAAAAGGTTAAGAACAATCTGTTCAGTAGCTATAATATGAATACTTTTAATATTTTAAAAATCTGTCAAGAACAATTGTTTTATGATGAAACATCTAGATGTATTAGGCACATCACTGTATGTAACATATTAATGAATTGACTGAAATTATATTTAATAATGAAATATAGCAAATCTTTTATTCAGAACTTATTTATCTCATTCTGATATTTATTATTATTGTTGTTATTAAATCATTTCCCCCTTTTTCAATGGGCTTCAAATAGCTATGTTGTTATTGTTTTACATTTAACATTCTACAGACTATCATGATAGTGAATAAAGTAACAGCTTTTTGTATTTGAATGAAAGTATTAGGATGTAAACTTATCTTCCACAGGCTTGTTAAAGCATCCTCAGTATCCACATGCTTCTGATCTATTATTATTAATAATAATAATAATAATCAGCATCATCATCAAAAACTTTTCAGGAGACATTAACTTTTCAGGAGATATTTTAAAATGAATATTGAAGAGAGAACCACATAATTTTCTCAAAGCAAATTGATACAAATCTTCTCTCATATTAATATTTTATTGCTGCAAACAAACTTTGCTACCTGTATAGTCGGCAAAATATGCTGTTACTTTTTCTTCTGATTGACATGATTCATATTTTTTCTATTTAGTACAACTCTTAAATGTGACTAGAATTAGTAAAAATGTTCATAGTGTGTAAATGAAACATTAATTAAGAGAAAAAAGTTCTTATTAGCTGCCTGATTAGGCAAACTAGGTTTTAAATCACCCACCTAAGCCTTACTATTAATGACTTGCCTGGGGGTGAATTAACTTATTTGTGGTGCTAAAGACCCTAACATAATTGCAAACTATATTAAGGGACCAAGATTTTGCTTATCAGATTTTTGGGCTGTTTTCTAGAGTGAAATAGAAAAAGAATTAAATAAAAATTATGTTATGGGTACAAATACACCTTGAGTGTATCCATCAACATGAAATCCATTTATTCGCAAGAAATTTTGTCTTTTCTTTGTATAGATCACTGCAAAATGCATCCCAAGCTAACTGGTTTTTAAGTGTGAACAACCTTTGAATATATGAAGACATTGATCAATCTAAGCTGTAAAGCATATTTTTCTTTGATTTAATGTGCTGCATACTTACATTTGGATGCTATTTCTGTATTACCACTATTCTGTTACTAAATGTGCACTCAATCTGAAAATCTAACTTCCCTTTCATATGGCGATAAATCTTATGCCTGTACTTTTTTTTAATCTGACTAGGGGATGTTCTCTTATCTTTGCTACATTTTCAGGAAAACTTATTGTTAACCTACTTTCACAAAATGCCAGCCAAAAACCAAAAATCAAATCACATCGTTTTCTTTATGATAGCTCTGTGATCTTTGGCATCATCCACTATTTTCAAAACCATAACAGAATAGATAACAAATATATGACTCACAAATTATCAATTATGAAAAATAATCTGGTTCAGAAAGCTGCTTTAATGTAAAAAGATGGATTACCTGTCAGAAACCAATAATGCTATTGTTTGTGAATCCAATCTTTGATTTGGTCATTCATGTTAGGAAACAAAAATGATTTTTAAACCACATTACTTAAAAAACACAACCTAATTGTCATAAAGGTGAACATTCAGGGGGAAAAGCCAGATATAATCTGTCATTCTTGAAACAATTTATATTTTTATATTCAACTTAACCTATCAGTCTAAACCTCAAGGACACACAGCAAGAACTGGGAGCATCTGAAGGAAGACACTACTGGGAAAGGATGCTATAAAAGTGTTAATTCTGTTGTGGCCCCACAGCACCTTGTCATGTAAAATTTAGATAGATCACAATCTGAAGGCATGGTTCCTAATTATATAGGGAAAACTATCCTATAATTTTAAAGTGGAATTTGACTAGTTATATTTTGAGATGAGGGTCTTCCTTTTCGGTTACTTTATTTTATACTCACAAGAGCACAGGGAGGCAAATGAGCACAGAAAAATCTCACTGCCTTTGCTTATTTCATAATCAGGACATGTGACTGAGGAACTGGAACAATATATACTTACAGACTGGGTCATGGGTCATGCAACTGTTCATGGGGTATCATTTGAGGGATTCTTCAATACTGTATTCTGCCTGCCCTGAAATAGCCCATTGTCCCCAATAAGGGGACAACCATTAGAGTCAATCGTCTTTAAGAATCAAGGCCATGGGGGCAGCTAGGTGGCGCAGTGGATAGAGCACCGGCCCTGGAGTCAGGAGTACCTGAGTTCAAATCTGGCCTCAGACACTTAACACTTACTAGCTGTGTGACCCTGGGCAAGTCACTTATCCCCAGTTGCCTCACTAAAAAAAAAAAAAAGGAACCAAGGCCATAACTGAGATGGAGTAGTCTGAGCTTTGTCTCAGGGCATGGAAATTTAAAGGATTCTCAGAACTTTGCTAACTCAGCAGTTGGGGGGGAAAGTGAGCTTAGCACCTAATTAGCAAGGATAATTAGTTAAAAATAGGAAGCCAGCAGGTGGCACATTTCTTTTCTCTGTGACCACACCCCAAGCAAGCTTCTGCCCAGACTTTCCTACTGTCTCTCTTTCACCCAAGTGGTAGCCTCTCAGCTATGGGTTGATTACATTCCAGGGACCGCAGGTCAAGGGATTCTGGGGTCACCATTATCTCCCCTTTATGGTAGCATCTTTTCCCCTTAAATCTCTCACTCTATAATTTGTTGTATTAGGTTGACTCAAGAGCATGTTCTTGTATTATGTATGCTCCTATTGGGCATGTTTTGTGAATTTCAATTTCTCTCTCTCTCTCTATGTATGTATGTATGTAGGTAGGTATTTATATTACCTGGCCTTGTCCCTATTGTTATCATCTCACATAAACATATATTAATTTATTAGGTTACCTAGTTGGTCCCTTGTCATGCATAGAATAAGGTAAAAGCCAGAAAATTTTCAGTGTGATAGAGCCGGGCCAGCAAAGATATTAGGTGACAGGGGATAAAGGGCCTGCTTGATGGTAAACCAAAGACAGTGAGCTGTCCAAGCTGGGTGTCTGGGAGATGATAGAAGAGTTTGAAAAGGAAAATGGCTCTAAGGATGAAGGAGGAGGAGAATGTCTTGAAGACAAACTCTATACATTGCACAAATCTGCCCGTTTCCTGGGCTCCTTGCATCCTTGTGACCTTGGGCAAATGACTTCATCTCTTTGGGCCTGCTTCCTTATCTGTAAAATGAGGGGGGTGGGTTAGCTGATCTCTGGGGTCCCTTCCAGCTCTAGATTCTATGATCCTACGAGTTTCTCTCCCTCCCTACTCCATAGCTCAACGGATTAAGCGCCTCATAGAAGAAACACTGGGAATTTTGAAATAAACAGGAAAAGGACTTGCACAATGCCTAGTGATGTATATTTCAAAAGAAAAAAAGATTCTGTACTAAACCTTAGGGTCAGCTTCCGACAGCTTGCCCATGGTGTGGGCCGTGAGAGTTCTTGGATGTATTCCTGCTTGGCTCTGAAATGTGAAAATGAGGTTGGGGGATGGGTAGGACTAACTATATATTCCTCAATTATGTCAACTGCTAGCTGATGAAGACCTGTTATAACTAAGTTTTTTTTTTAATAGAAAATGTGCTAATTGACTAGGTTGGAGCTCAGAGAGAGCATATGGTTAGGATTTTTGATTACCTAGAGTAGATCCCTGGCACCAATCAGCTACATGATTGTGAAATAGTGTTTGTGCTTTAGTAAATACTGTGCTGACTGAGGGGTGACCAACTTGCATGATGACTTTCATTTGTATTATTTGGACATCCATTAGTCCCAAGAAATGTAATTGTGTGAGGAGGCAGTCTATCAGTTTCAGTATTAATCACTTTCCTATCCACCCAAACCTTCATCCCATACTGGAAATGTTGTAAAACATGATTCAGATCCATAAGGGAATGCTTTATTAGATCCCTCCCAACCCTTATGTGGAAAAGACAGATGAAGAAAATACATGGACCTTATTTCCTTCTATAATGAAAGAAACAAACAAAATACAGTAGCCAGGCACAGGTCTCATGAGGGAAGATCCCAATAAAGTTTCCGTTCTGAAGTTTCTGGTTGGTCAGGCGCTAAGTCAAAGCCAAATCTAAATACTAGCTTTGTGGGGATATGTGATTCCATTATCCACAGTATTAAACAAAAACCTTCTTTCCTAATGCCACTTTAAGCTAAAATTCAAAACAGGTGTTTGATGCTAAGGCTGTAACCCAAATATTTCCCCTTCTAACCTGCAACTCTGATAAGACCTCTCTCGGAAATATAATGATTACACATCCCTCGTATGGGTTTAACAAACCCCTATTTTCTCCTTTCCCTTCCATACAATGTGGAGTCTATTTGTACCCATTCAGGGCTAAATTACAGATAAAGTTACAGCAAATTTGTTTTCTCAAAAAGGCAGTCAGGCCTAATATCCCTGGAGTAATAAAAGCCTTGTCTTTCATTCAGAACTAGAACCGGCATAATTTTCTCCAAGAAACAAACTCTACTTCCTGTGACAATGAGACTGTTCTTAAAATTCTGAATGGGCTACAGCTCAATTTGCAGGTGTTCAGGTAGAAAGGCAAGAGGGCATTTGACCCCCCAACGGGCAATTGTTGCTGTGGTAGGTAACTTCAGTCTGCTAGTTATATCATTCTATTAGATAAGCTGCCAGAGTTTTCAGCTCTGAATTACTGAAGGAGGCTCAAGTGAATCAATAATTTATACAGATATATCTCATTCATTCTGATGGTATAAAGATACATACTAACAACCTGCTGCAGCTACAGAACAAAGCCAGAGACGTTATTTTTTTTTAAAAGGGAGAGAAAGAAAAAGAAACCCTTTTTCTCTGTGAACAAAGCAATTACATAATAATGATCTAATGGCTTATTAATTTTATTTTCCAACTGCTCTAACAAATATATTATGATGATATAAATAAGCTCTTTATAAGTCTCAATGAAGTTGCTTTGGTGAATATTAATAACCACCCTTTACAAATACACTCAGATTGATTTGAAAATAGAATAGTGTTTTACACAGTAACATAATACTTAAATTAAAAAAACTCACAAAGTTGCATTAATTAACTTTTATAGCTAAGTCCTTTAAATATTCTATCACTTTTGATTTCTGGCACAAACTTACTTTCTAAAAAATGAAAATCAAAGGCATTTAGGGATTGAGTACTAAGAGTGTTGTTAATATAGCCTTATGCTGTTAATCATTATCTGGGGAAAATTATATTGTGTTTCATACACTACTACTATGACATTTTTATTAACTCATAATCCCTGTGTTAACAGTAGTGCATTAAGCAAGTAATAATTAAGGGGGTACCAAATATTAAAAATGCCTTTCTTTAAATTCTTCAATCACATTAAAGGGAAATCCTTTATCATGAGTTTCTTTAAGGGGAAAGATGTATGTTGGTTAGCATTAGTGTATTTTATTTCTATATGTATGTATACATATATATATTTATGATGTCCCAAATATAAACTAATAATGAATAGTTCCAATTCTGTTAATATAACACTACCATAATTTTTTTTTGCTTTAATGTATACAATAGCTGTTAAGGGAATTAGTTTATTTTAAAACATGATAAAAATATCTCTCCTAGCAACTTAATTAGAAATGGTGTCTGTTACTTGACAGATCGGAACAGGGGGCTTGACGTTTGCGGATAAGATGTATCAGGAGTTGGTCTCTTGCCCGCCCCACCTCTGTTCAAGGCCCTGTCTATGGCTGGCTGGGAGACATGCATTGATTGGCATTCAGTTCCCTCTGACTGGGTTTAGGCAGACTGAGTGCAGAAATAATTAGGAAATGGACCCAGTGGGAAGAAAGATAGTAGTTACAGGTAACCACTTCTCTCATATGGAGAAGATATCTATACCACCTTCTCTGAGGAAACTCTTTCCATAATACCACAGAGGATAAGTTATAAGGGAAGGGGTAAAGAGGGGGATGGGAAAATAAGGTAAAAAAGTGTTGCTTCTAATTCAAAGACCCCAAAGCCTTCTAAGTTACACTCTGCAGTTGTTCACAGTAGCCAGTTAACATTTCCGTGAATAAGACTAATAACAATAACAATAACAACAACAATAATAATAATAATGAGATTTTCTTTAAAAGGGTAGAAGGAAAAATGGTATCTTCTTCCCATCAGCCAAGAGGGAGAGAAATGTTTCCATACTGATCTCATTAAGATGACAAAAATGAGTATAAATATCCTCATAGAAGGGGATATAAATGTATCCCATATTCACCTTTTATTGCACCTAGTAATACTGCATTTATTCTCAGCTGTGTCTGATACTATGGGTTTTTTTTTTTTGGTTATAATATTACAGTTTTAACTTAAAGTTTTACTTCTGGAGTCATCATAGTCAGTCAGTCGATGTAGGTTTATTGAGTGTGGATGATAACAGGGGAGGAAGATCTGTTAATGGCAACTGAAATACATTTCAATCAAGATAGCCTGAATTTACTATCTGTCATTCGTTCTAATCATAGATTTAAATGCAGACAAATAGAGGTAGCTATTTTATTCAGTTTATAATTTATTTCCGAGAGTTCCTTAAACTGGAGTCAAATATTCTAGTCAATTAGAAATGTAATCTAGGCATTATAAAAATCATATTTCCTAAATGATTATGGAGAATAACCATAAACCAACACAAACTTATTAAAAATAGGTTTGTGGCTGATTCTAAGTGTCATTGTATTCATTACAAAAACTGCCAAATAATTGTATTAATTTATATGGATTTTGCATTATTGACTGAATTTTGAAATATTGCCTAGCAGGAAGAAAGCCATAGCCATTTCTTTGTTAGTGCTCTTTTTGTTTATTCATTGCTAATAAAAGCTTAAATTATTTACATATCCATTTACTTGAGGATTTCAAATCATTTTGTAGAGATGATTTTGTAAAGATTAATTTATTTAATAGGACTGCATGGTCATTCTGTGGGTTTCATTGTAAATTGTACCTTCTATGACAGTTCATGCAATGTAGAACAACATTTTCTTATTCCAACTGTTACTCAATTCATGATCAAATTCTTTGTTAATTTGCAAAAGGGTACAATAATTTCATTGTGAGATTCTTCAAATTTATTCTACAACTATTCTTATCTATATGATTTTAAAGTAAAACTGAACAGTAATAAACAGTGAAGCCCTATTACCTAGTTTCTCTGAACACTGGGCTTTATATGCACTTTGGAGATTTGGGGGGTATATAGGTTTGCCACAGTTGTCATTAAATCAATATGGATCAATATGGCTGATTCATACTATTTCATAAGCTCAGTGAAAATATGCTTTTGAAATCAGGCACACAGAAAACCTAGATGTGTTATTAAAGATTCTTCATTTTTGTGTGTGTGTGGGAAAAAACAAAAGTGTTAGTTACTCTGAGGTCAAAAAGATTTTTTTTTTTTTGCTTTTTTCTCAAATATACTTTACTGCGAGATCTTCCACACTCTTTTACTATTTGTTAAAACAAATGACTTGTTTTTGCACCTTGTATCTTAAGAAAAGCAGTGTGTCTCCCTTCTAACTATCAAAAGAGGTGATTAAAAAAACATACATAGCTACGGCTTAAATTCCTGGTACCAAAATGAACATGAATTTATTATGTCTAGTAAGCAAGTTTAGCTTTCCCCCTGTAACCCTTTGTTATAGATACTCTGATCAACAAATATTGGGAAATGACTTGTTTAAGAAGCCTCTATGACATTATCAAACCACTGATTTGACTCAAAATAATAGGATTGGAGTACAGGTAGTCTGGATTTGTGAACAATACAGCTATACAGCTATTGACAAATCATCTCCTCAGCTACTCTAACACAGCTTTTATGCAAGGCCCCGACCTTCCCCACTCTTGGAGCCTCTTTACCTCGAATTATGCCACAGAAGTTTCTCTGCTAGAACAATGCCTTCATATTTACTCCATCCCAAATTTCCCTTCCCATACGGCCTAGACAACATAGGTTCCATGACAAAATGCATTTCGAATTTCAAAAAGGTTTTTGGAAGACACCCTGTTTCTAAACTGGGGTTTGTTTCTTAGACATTCAGTTTTAACTATGCATTTAAAAAAAGTTTTGTCACTTAGCATTGTGGCTAAACTCTCAGGCTAAGACCCATAGCACACAGAGGATCTGAGAATAAAGGAAAGAGAAAGCAAGCAAATCAGATAGTTTGAGCCAAGATTTTCAAGAACATGAGTGAAGACATGAAGTTCTACTTTCCTGGATGAGAGTTACACAGAATATGGTACTTTTGTAATCCAAGAACCTTTGTTTATTTAAAAGGGTAGAAAAAAATGCTACTTTCACACTGATTCTACTGAGCTTTGGCTTTCAATCTGATCAAAAATAAACTCAGAAACCACAACTTCTACAATAATGAATGATATGATGAGGTCCTCCTTGAACATTTGCAGTAACTTTACTATCTACTGACTAACACCACAATGGAATCATTTATGCATTATTAAGGGACCATTTACCAAAGTGGTCTATCATCTTTAATTAAAATCAAAATAATTTCTCTAAATAGTTGCAGGTATCATTGACTTCTGAAATTATTTAATCTCTAAATTTACTGGAAGAGATGAAAAGATATTTTATTATCAGATACACGTATCAACTATACCTTATTTAGACCATAAGACTATAAAACTGTAAACAAGGAACTATGAAGGAAACAGGTTGTGGTCAGATTGGCATATACAGTTATCCCTTCTTTATTATTACTTTTTCCATCACGGTTTTAATATACCATGGGTAGATATAAGAAACTAAATGGGAATTTTGGGGGGTTTTGTGGGAGCTGCAGACAATGCATGAAGGCCAAAAGAAGACACAGAAAATGTTTTGAAACTCAGAAATGCATAAAATATATGTATAGTATTGCATAATATCAACATATTATCAACATATTTTATCTTTTAATACCATAATAATCCAGATTTCTTCTCTAGTACAAAATGAGGGCCAAAAATTTTTATGTAGATTTTCCAGATCTTGGGGGCACTGTTCCCCTGGGATGTGGAAGAGATAACTGTAGTGTGCTATGTTTTGTTTTTATGTATATGGTATACTATTGGTAAATTATAATGGGGAGGGTCATGAGTATCTTTTTTATGGTCCTGAAGGTGACCTGAAAGGGAGAGGAACAGGCTTCTGGTATTTCAATAACTATGGATTCTTCTCCTTCCACTGACCTCAACCAACACACCTCAAGATCCTTTTGTCTCTGTTCTTCCAACCAAGACTGAAAGGATAGCAGAACTTAATGAAGTATGTATGTGTATTTCTTTTTTTTTTTTTTTTTTTGCATGGCAATGGGGCTTAAGTGACTTGCCCAAGGTCACACAGCTAGTAAGTGTCAAGTGTCTGAGGCCGGATTTGAACTCAGGAACTCCTGAATCCAGGGCCGGTGCTTTATCCACTGCGCCACCTAGCCGCCCCTGTATGTGTATTTCTGACATAAAAAGTATTCACTTAAGAATGTACAGATTATTGGGGGCAGCTAGGTGGCGCAGTGGATAAAGCATCGGCCCTGGATTCAGGAGGACCTGAGTTCAAATGTGGCCTCAGACACTTGACACTTACTAACTGTGTGACCCTGGGCAAGTCACTTAACCCTCATAGCCCGGGGCGGAGGGGGAGAAAGGGAAGAATGTACAGATTATCTATTTGTTTTAAAGTACAGCACTTTATAAGGAGAAATAATATTAGACCCTTAATGATAAAGGTTATATGGAAGAGGCAAGGAAAAATATCTAGCCCAATTCTTTCACTTCATCAGGGCACAACACACACTTGAAACACACTCATAGGGGAGAAAGCTTTCATTGTTCACTCCTACCCTCTTTTAAATCCTCAGAGGCCTTTTTTCCCCCCTGTTGAAGAATTGGGCTCAATATGTACTTGATTATTTGGGATAAGGCAATATTAGATCATTATTCAGCATGATTACTTATGGCTTTAATTTGCATTGTATGCAAAGTATAGAAAAATAAAACCAGACTTCATTATTAAGAACATGTGCCACAACAAGGAAGCATATGTAGGCAACTTCAAATTAAAGTGCATCAAGGGTCAAGCCAAAACCTCAATTAAAGAATAAAATATTTAGGAAATCTATCATTCTTTTCTTAATATGCACTAACTGGACTGGACCTACGAATCCATTGGGATGGGGCATACCTAGAGAGGAAATCCCTCTGCCAGTGTAGCCCAGCAACAACTCTGCAATTTGTAGTCATAGGGACTTGCTTGAAGCACTGAAAGTTTAAATCGCCATCCCATGGTTACATAGTGAATCTAAGGGCCACCCAGAGGTGGTTTCTGAACCTAGATCTTTCTGACTCAGAAGCCAGGTTGCTATCTATTATTCCAGGATGCCTTTGAAACTCTGCCATATTCGATTAGGGTCCAAGTTTCTATTTACATCCTATTTACATTTTTCTACCTTTACCTGCTTCTGTTTTATTATCTACCTTTCTCCTTCCCCTTTCGGTTGATCTTTGCTTGGTTTTAATGTGTGAGAAGTGGCCACTCTTCAGGCTTTCCATCTTTACTTTTGCTGCTGACTTACAGATATTTCATTTTCTGAGTGTTCATATTCTGTTATCAGAGGAAAGTTAAACATAGAACATTTAGTCAGAGTTTACAGATTTACCTTGGGGGAAGAGTAACAATCTTGGTACCCAATTCTTGGTATAACTTCAGTATTCAGTGCTCTTATCTTCTATAGCTTTCCACATAGAACCACAGTTGATAGCTTCCATGTGTCATTTCATGTGTCTGTGATTTTAGGTCAATATGTAGGATAAATTAACTAGTTATCTCAGTCTCCTTTTACCTTTGCTTTTGAGAAGATATAAAAGGTTTTTTTTTGTGAGTTGATTTATCACATGAGGTATAATCAC
The DNA here is from genome assembly GCF_019393635.1 of Dromiciops gliroides. Classification (NCBI taxonomy): domain Eukaryota; kingdom Metazoa; phylum Chordata; class Mammalia; order Microbiotheria; family Microbiotheriidae; genus Dromiciops; species Dromiciops gliroides. The sequence continues at coordinate 457,909,318 of NC_057861.1, forward strand.
AACTACTTTACTACACAACTATTTTTGCTGCACAAATCTCCAAAGGTATGATTATTCTATTTACTGCATATTTTTTTTTTAGTGAGGCAATTGGGGTTAAGTGACTTGCCCAGGGTCACACAGCTAGTAAGGGTTAAGTGTCTGAGTCCGAATTTGAATTCAGGTACTCCTGACTCCAGGGCCAGTGCTCTATCCACTGTGCCACCTAGCTGCCCCCACTGCATATTTTCTTTTAATGGCATTTAAACTAGTTAACAACATTTAAATTGTGGTTTAGATGGAGGGGAAAGGAATAAGTATTTAAATAGTGCCTACTATGTATCAGACACTGTGTTAAGTGATTTTCAAATACTATCTCATTCAATTTTCATAGCAACCCTATAAGGCAGGTGCTGTGATTATTTCCATTTTGCAATTGAGGAAACTGTGGCAAACAGACAGACTTGCCAAAGGTCACACAGATATAAAGTGTCTAAGTTTGGATTTGAACTCAAGTCTTCCTGATTCCAGGCACAGATCTCTATCCATTGTGCTACTTAGATGCCACTCTCTCTAGATGGAGATAAAATGTACCCCAGTTACCACTTCAGCAAACAATGAAGGGCCTTTAAGTGAGGATGTGAGGATGTGAGGATGTGAGGATGTGAGGATGTGAGGGTGGAATAGCACAGAGGAGCGCACTGGTCTTAGGGTAAAGACAAGTGCCTGTACATTCTTTGGTAATACTTACTCTGAATTCGTTTTCCAGTCAAAAAAGGGATAATAACTATATGCCCAATCTCCCTTCTGCTCATGTCTGGCATCTGTGACCTTAGTCACATACCACTTTAAGAGCAGAGCAAGAGAGTTTGGATCATCGAAGTCCAGTTGTAGCAGAACCAGGAGAATACCCTGTCTAACTGTTTGAGCCTGACATCTACCCCAATGCTGGCAAAACCTCCTTGGGGCATATTTAGGTAGGTTTATGTATGGGAGAATATAACTTAGCAGCACTCCACCACGGTACAAAAAGACATAGTTGCCTCACTCACATTTTGCATAAACCCATTGAAAATGTCTTTCTACAGGTTTGCAAAATCATAATCTTCTGCACAGTGAGAGACATCTATCATAAGAAATAGACCAAACAATATTTAACCTATGTGAAGTGCTATAGAAATTAAAACTAAAAATTGAATTTTCATTGAATGAATGGGAATAGGATACCAGTAATCTGAGGTCTGCAGAAATAACAACTGAGGCAGCTCAGTGCAGACTCAGGGGGAGCCCCTTCACCAATCAGCAATGAGCATCTTTACCAGCTACTGTAGCTGAGAGGTTCCAGGGAATCAAGGTCAGAGCCACTTGAGAGGATAGAAGCAAATTTCCATGTGGCATAGACAGACTTGTGCTCCTTGTTAAACAGCATTTGTGCCAATCACGAATCTTAGATGTTTGTGAACTGGTGTCACTGTAGCTGATAACCTTACTGGCTTCCTTCTTTTTCTGGATTTCTGGTAAAGGTTATTGCAGAAGAAAACCTAAGAACAACAAAATGATGGTGGTGGTGGTGATGATGATAGCTAACGTTTATGTAGTGCCTATTATGTGCTAAACACTTTACAAATATTATCTCATTTGATCCTCACAACAACCCTGAGAGGTAGGTGCTATTATTATCCCCATTTCCAGGTTGAGGAAACTGAGGCAAATGGCCACTAAGTGACTTGCCTGAGGCCACAGCTAGTAAGTATCTGAGGTTGGATTTGAACTCAAGTCTTCTTGACTTCTCTCCCAGTAATATATCCACTGTACCATCTCTCTGCCTTGTATGATTCTACAAGAAGTATACACACATAAGAATAACTTTCTTATGAGAAGTTCTGCCACCAAAGTCTGAAATTCTTCACATGGCCCTCGATCTGAGTTTCTGTTTTTCCTCTGGATCAAAGGTCAGACACTGGTATAAGGGAAATGTCACTTGTCCTTACATTGGTCAGAAAGCCAGGATTATTGGGGAGAGGAGCAGCTAATCTTTATCTATTATCTCTTAGCTTGAAGACTTGATAGATCATAAGGCTTCCCCTGCCTGTACTGCCAAGGAAGGACACACGGGGAAGAGAACATGACCCATTCATAGGTGATCTTTGCATAGCTGAGCTTCTGAGATCATTTTACCAACCTAGTCCCCACCCCCCACCCAAGGGGTGATCTTTACAGGTTTATTTATAGTCTTATTTACAGTTCTTTATAGATTTATTTCAAACACATCAATTCTACAGAAATTGCTGTTATTTATAATTTAAAAACAATTAGAGCCTGAGTTAACAACTTGGCAAATTATATACAAGTTACCAATCAAGAAGACTCAGCCTAGTGTAGTAACTGGATGGACACACCTAGAGTCAGGAGGCATCTTGTGTGACCATGGGCAAGTCACAGAAAACTTTCTAAGTCTTAAAGATGAGTTGCTAAAATTCGCATTGGAGAAACAGAAATCTTTTAAATGTCAAACAATGAACACATCTTAACTAAATCTTCTGTTAAAGCTACCAAACCCTGTTTAAAACCTGCCTAACTAGCTACTCATTCATAATATTTCTAACTTGTTTTTATGGAGCTGATTTCCCCTTCCCGTGTTGTTTTCCCTTGCGTTATGTTTGACCGGAACCCATTAATGACACTTGAGTTTACTACTTTAATGCTTCATCATGACATAGAGATGACCTTGAGTTCTTGAAGGTTATATAAGTAAACTGCAAATATGGGCAGGTCCCATGAAGCTGAAAAAGGTTTCACTATCCCAGTGATGGATGGGGTCTGTCATCCAAAAGATCAGCCTAAATACATATAAAATGGCTCATCAACAGAAGACTGGCTACCAGCTGATTACTTTTTTTTAGTTATGGTTACTCATAAGTCATGTTAGGTTTAAAATCAGTATTAGACATCATAGATCTCTCAAAGCATCAATTAATGATATTAAAGGAGAGTGGAACAAAGGGAAGCATGTTGGGGCTGAAGTCAGAAGCCATAGGTTAAAATCTCATCTCAGTCACACACTTACCTTGTGTGACATTGGGCAAGTCACTGAACATCTCTTGGACTGTTGATTCATCTTTAGAATGAAGGGATTGTATTAAATCATGTCAAAGAGGCCCCTGCCTTCTCTAGATCTATGAGCCAATGCTGTTAGGTGGGATGTGCCTCTCCTAGCCAAATACTATGGTATAGCACATAGAATGCATGGCTTGGATTTGGGAAGATCTGAGTTCAAATCTAGCATCAGATATTTACTAGGTATGTGATGCTAGGCAAGTAACTTAACCACTCTCAGCCTCAGTTTCATGAACTATAAAAAAGGCATAATAATAGTACCACCAGCAACCATCTTAGGGTTTTTGTGAGGGCTAAATGAGATTATGTATATATGTACATATACACATACCTTCACACATATACACACATGTATGTGTGTATATATGTATACACATATATGTAATGTGTATATACATGTATATATATAATGCTTTGCAAACCTTAAAGTGCTATGTAAATTCTAGTTATCATTATCATCACCACCACGACCACCACCATCACCATCTTAACACATTTGAATATAAAGAATTCCATGCACCTTGGCAGTTGAATTGAAATGGTTTTGGTTTTAAGAAAATAATGATTGGTTTTGTTTTTAGGTAAGCTAAAAATTTCTTCCAGAGAAGAATATGAATTGTTAGAGGAGAAGGTATTATAGAAGAAACTAGTAAATTTCTTTTTTTCTTTTGGGGAGGAGGGTAATGATAGGGAAAAAGCCCAAGGCATAAAGGGAAGCAAATTCAATGTAGCTCTGCTTTAGCATTGGTTGGGCATATGGTTCTTGGTGTCCTTCTTTATCAGCATTTGTATAAAAAAGTGAGAAAATATAATTTTGAACATTTTCACCTTTTCTGCCAGAACCATAAAATAAAAATAATAACTAAAATAACACTTTTTATAAAAACCAGAAAGCTGCTTACAAGCTGCCACAAGTGTGAACTATATATTTTTTTTGCTGGTGTGATTTAAAGCTATTGATAGGTCCCTTAATGTAAAAAATAGAAATTTACAATGAAAACTTAAACTGACCTTCAATTTCTTCAGACCATAACCACATCTTACTCATTCTTACTCAATAAGAACGCCAAGGGATAAAGACAAGTTATATAGACATGCACGTGCTTTCTACATTTATATGCCTTCTAAAGTTACACTCCCCAAATCAGACCTTGAACATAAATGTTATTTGAAAATCCTAAAAGCCTGTGAAAATGCCTATAGAATGACACCTAAGGCTTCTCCCAACTCCTAGTCATTAATTTATTTATTCAGAAATCACTCACTATTTGCCTACTATGTGCAGAACACTGTAGGTGAATAGCTAGCTGTCCATCACTAAAGCTTAAGATCATCTTTTACCTTCCATTCTCTCTAATAAGTGCTATTTGCTCATATTAAACCATATCATGTCATCTGCACACCTCATTTTCCATCTTCCTCTTGTTGGCTAATGGAATTCTTCTGTGAGTAGCCATCCCCTCACAGGATCCATTGTGTTAGTATGCGTTTGCTTTCTTAAAAACATGGAATGAATGAAAGTGGCATGAAGCCGAAGGCAAGATGGGCCATTAATACAACCTGGACGGAGGAGGTTGATGAAACACAGTGGTATAACTCTTTTAATCATAGCTGAGGTCGGGGGGTGGGGGGTGGGGGGGGACCAAGTCTGTCTTTCTACACAAAAGAAGCATGTGGACAGCAGGAAAAGAATAGGGGAAGGGAGACATGTTGGCTCACAAAACCTGTCTTTGATTCTCTCTGGGAAAAGAGGGTTGATCGCAACTGTCCTCCAAATGAGAAAGAAAACAAATTTATTTTATGACTAACAGTTAAATACCCATCAGGCAATTAGAGTGCTTTATAAAGGCAGTTTTGGAACACAAGATACTTGAAGAGTAGGCATTCCTTCATAATTCAAGTTCATTGTTCCTCTAAGTAAAATATGTCTCCCTTTAGTTATTCTCTCACGAATTATACTTTAAAGGCAAAAGGACATTTTTGATAATGCACAGCTTAAACTTTTCATTAAAGTACCAAATTTAAATTCTACCTTTTTGTGCACTCTGACATTTTTGTCTGGCATTTTCATTAATTTTGCGACATACATAAATGTAGCTGAAATGTTAACTGATCAATACTTTGTCTCTCTCGTGTAGCACTAGAGCTCTGTTCCCCAAGGACCACACAGCAGAACAGAAATTAAATGTGTAAAATATCAAATGTTAATGTTAAACACAGCGGCACTTACTGGATAACGACGGAAAAGGCTAAAACAATTCCAAATGGACAGATGGTACCACAAATTATCTACAATCACATTTAAAGATTAAAGTTTGTCCTGTAAAATAATTCTTTGACGCACACTGAAGTGTGTCCTTTTACTGATAGCTCAGTTGTCCAATTATTTCTGTGCTCATTACAGTGAGAGATGACAGTCCTGGAAAGAGAGAGACTATGTATTTTTTTTTCCATGTTGCACCCACTGACATCCACAAGAACACAAATGTCTGGTCAAGAGCCTGATAAAAATTAGGCCCAATTTAGGAGATGTTTCAACAGCTACAATAGGCTGGTCCAAAAGAAGAGTGTGCTCTCTCTCTTTCTCTCTCTCTCTCTCTCCCCCACCTGTACTGTACTGTAGCACTTTGGTATGATTTTTGCTAATTAAGACCAATATTAACATCTATTTTAAAAAATCTAAAAATGCTACAAAAACCTGATCCAAAGCCATCAAAAAACTAGGAAATTCATGGCAAAGGGTATTTTACTCATTGCATCTCATCCTGTCCAACCTGTAACATACACGTTATTAGCTCACATTGATTCTCCCCTACACAGTACAGGTAGTGCTAAAGAAACTGTAGCTTACATAATCATACATTTCTTCATATTTTCACTTAATCCAACTGGGTTACATGATAACATTTTTCCATTGTGTTTTTTTTTCTTTTTTTTTTTGGTGAGGCAATTGGGGTTAAGTGACTTGCCCAGAGTCACACAGCTAGTAAGTGTTAAGTGTCTGAGGCTGGATTTGAACTCAGGTACTCCTGAATCCAGGGCTGGCGCTTTATCCACTGCGCCACCTAGCTGCCCCTCCATTGTGTTTTAACTCATAGTAAATATGGAAAGGGAAAATAAAAAGTATATGAAAGATGGATACATTTCTTAGGGAAACTCATTGATCTTTGGGCCTAAAACCAGTGACTATAATAGTATAAATGCATTCTGAGAGGCAACAGCAATACTTTAGGAAAAGTGACACAAATGAATCAGCTCTATTATAATCAACTTATAATGCAACTGAAGGGGAAGATGGGAACAATGTGACCTTCTAACAATGGTACATTAGTCATATACTTCTGACTTTTTCTTTTTTGCAGGGCAATGGGGGTGAAGTGACTTGCTCAAGGTCACACGGATAGTGAGTGTCGAGTGTCTGAGTCCGAATTTGAACTCAGGTCCTCCTGAATCCAGGGCTGGCGCTTTATCCACTGAGCCACCTAGCTGCCCCCACTAGTCATATATTTCTGATGGAAAGCAGCTTTTGTTCAAGATAAAATACCTTTTTTAAAAATGCCCTGGTTACAAAGGTTTAAAAAGTTTCATTTTTAGTCATCCACATTATGTGCCAATAACAAGATTATTTTTAAAAGATGATCTGGAAGGGCCAGTTTCTTCGCTGAATCATTACAGAATTTATAACATAAAATAATTATTTTAAGAAGAAAAAAAATGATTCTTGAGTCCAACAACAGCTTGTGTTGTCAGATTTCAACCTGATGGTCTTAAAAATATCTGATTGACAGGCCATTGAAAATATCATTTTGAATGGAAACACTAAGTTATAAGTTATGATGTATTAATTGTTTGATAATAAACTGTATGCTTATCATCAAACAATATCTCTAGATGGACATCAATATCTATTTTTGTGGAAATCTTTTCTTTCTAAAATGTAAGATACATTCTGCCACCTTTTTAAAACAGATGATATTGAACATAATTTAATCTTTCTTAATTACTCAAAATCATCATTGTGATGAGTCTGGTTTTTGTTTTTGTTTTTTCTGTTCCCTCCCTTGTTGCCAGTTTTCAATTTTCTCATTGTCATCATGATGATGACACTCACTCTATCTTCCTCTTATTTGTTGCTGAGAATATGCTCTTCTCTGGGAAGCCAGATGACCCAATGTTTTAAAAACCATGTGATAAATAAGATTCAATAAATTACTGGATGAATCTAAATTCTTGACTTTAGAGCTGGGTCTTTGTGGTAGTTATTTGGGTGTTAAGATCCTAGATTTTGAGTTGGAAGGGATCTCAATGATACTCTAGTGCCGCCCTTGCTCATGTAATAGAAGAAGAATTGAGACCTTGAAAATGGAAATGACTTGCACAGGGCCAAAAAGCAGTAAGTAGTAGAGCAGGATTTGAACTCAAATCCTTTGATTGCAAATTCAACACCCTTTCTCTAATACCCTTCTGATTTTACTTTCAGCTACTTCAGGATATGGGGCTGTGTTCCAAAGGGTTGAGCTTGCATGAAAATGATTCTTTAAGAAATGGGTTCTTGTTATATTTCTAAAAAAAAAAAAAGTAAGATCTGACTATCTTCCAATGAGATCAGTTAAGAAACAACACCTTAAGGGTGTCTTAACAGTCGCCTGGGAGTCCCTTACAAGATTCTGCATGCAGGGTCTTAATGAGAGTTTAGAAATCTGGCTGCTATTTTGAACTCACTTTATCTGAGAGAACTCTGGGAGGCAGTTGCAAAGCTTATGTATCAAGCAATAGAAAGCTCACTTGAGAAATCACAGTATTCAGAATTACCTAATTTATTGCTAAACAAATGGCTTAGTTGTAGTTGTTTATGTTTTCCTAGTTCCTAAGCAGTCTGTGGTTCTTTCTCCCAAGGAGTGAATCAAAGATGGAAGCCACAATCCTGAAGCCTGGTTTTTGCTCATGTGTTACAGGTCTCCAGGAAACCCATGGGCGATGATGGCAAGCCATAAACAAAAAGAAGCTCACTCTCTATTTCTCAAACTACCACCCTTCCCACCTAGCAAAGAGGCAAACCAGCTAGAGTTTCACCTTCTCCAACTCTCACCAACCTGGTGAGTGCAATGCTACTATGGAAAAGCCTCTGCAGAAAGTAACAACATCATGCTTGTTTGTTAGATTAAACTATTTTAGCTCCTACAGAATCTGCTATGTTAAAACTTCATGGTGACAGCAGTAGCTTTCCTTATGGTCACAGAAATATGTCAATGGGAAACAGGCAAACTCACTTTCTGGTAACTTGCAACACAAAGAGAGGCACCCTTTGTTCCAAGGGCACAGACATTAATGAAAGTTCTATTCAAAGACTGGCGACAGATTACAAAGTACTAAAAAGATGGGCCCACATTAATTTGAATGGTAATAGTAAAATGTCCATTTGTTACTACAATCAGAGAAAATTTTGAAGACACACTAATAATGCCGTAGTCTACCGAATCAGGGACTCGAGAACATGGAAGTACTTTCATTTACAACATCACCAATATGAAAATATAATTTAGGGATTTTAAAAAGGAGCAAAACATGTAAACATCAAAATCTTTCTGGCTTGCAAATGTGAATAAACACAAAGAACATTCCTCCCAAGTCCTACTTGAAGCAGGGGGCAGGCATACTAGATCTGGGATTCTCTGCTTCTGTGACAGTTTTCATCAGCTCTTTTTAAATAATTGAAGTAAAAGGCTATAGGATGGACACTTTTAGGAGAGCTATTCTGATCTATTACTTTCTCCCTTGCTGTTAAAAAAAAAACAACAACCTGACACCTCAGAAATAATAACATTTCTCTTAAATAGGTCACATCAATTTCCCATTGATTCCCATTTTTTTCAAATCACAAAAATAGCATTCCCAGTGGTATTATGCTCTTTTTTTTTTTAAAAAAAAAAAGGCAAATAATAGAAAGAAATAAAATCAAAGCATAGATTGTCAGGTTTATTAAAAATCTTAGTACCAAGGGTTTCTCTTAGCTATGTTAGGGGAAATTGGGAGTGAGCAATATGGACAGTTTATCTTTTTCAACTTTGTCACTCAGATAATGAAAAAGTTGCTAAGATATCTTATTTCTGGATTTTCAAGTTTTGGGAGGGGGCAAGCATTCTGGGGCTCAGATATCATCCATTCCATAAGATTCTGGCCCAGAGCAAATCTCCTAGCCAAGTCTTAAAAGATAGGCATTTTAAAATGGCAACACTAATATGACTAAGTATGGTCACAGGAACGTGTAGTTATTATTGCTGAATGCAGTGAATAACCATGGAAAGCAGTCCAGTGTGATCATACCACGAAAGCAGCGAGACTCCTTGGAGGTGAATCCCAATCGAAGCAACTGTTAATGTAGTAGGCAGCATTTACCAGCACCATGACACAGCGCTTCATCCGGATAAAGTTTCTGAGTAGCAGCTGTGAGGAAGATGGAAACAGTGTCAGAATTAACCAGGCTTCCACCTAATCTTCTTCCAGCTTATTTTGTTAAAAATATGAATGGAAAAAGGGAATCAATTTACAAGACCATGTCAAGTGGCATAGCTTATGTGTTAAAAGAAACGATCTGAAAACCAAGTTTGGTGGGTTTTTTTGCAATTGCGACACAGAATTCTAATAATAATCAAATATTTTTGAAATTTCGATTTGAATGTTAGAAAATGAAAAGGGTAAAATCATCTTTCAGAAGTAAAGTTCTCTACTAAAGCACTATTTGACATAAAGGAGGAATATAATTTAAAATATTAAATAAGTTTGAAGATTTCTGTGTAATCATTAAGAGATTTCACAGTGACATGTGCTAATTTGAGATTTCTCTTTGAGGACCTAATGCAATAATTTGCAAATTATACCTCCAACGTATTCATATACAATATTGAACTTCTATATTTGAATTGTTTTTCTCTTTATTACCATATTTCTTCAGACATTCTTTTAATTACCATTCTGGTCACTCAAACCTAACCAGTATAAATTGTAAGGTCATTTTCTCACTATGAGTTAAAAAATTAGGGAAAGAGATATTCTCTTTTAATTGTCTAAAAGAACATCTTCTCCCCCAAACCATTACATAGGGGAGTAAATCATTTCCCATTCACTTTGATTTTAATACTGTCATAAAATACAATTGTGAGAAGTATGGCTTGCTGAATCATTGGCAATATTTGTAATGACAGAACCACATCAATCATTCAATTTAGCTTTGCAGGTTAATGTTTTAAGTGCCTTTTTTGGGCTAAATTACAGTATATTCTAATGTCAATCTGATATGTTTAAGACTAGAAGTATCTGGGTAAAATTTACTGTGCACTTATAAACGGATCTCTCTGTGTGCATGTGTTTATTTCAGTCTGTGTATTAACAGATCTAGATTAAATAAAGCATTTGGGGTTGTTTTTTATTGTCTATCTCTATACATAGACCCTCTAAAAACTGGTTTTGCTATAACTGTGGAGAATTGCAGCATGTAGGTTCTAAAATGAAATGACACTGCACTTATAATTAATCCATTATTTTTATGCTTCACATCATATTAAAGAGTATGGGGGCCTATTATCACTCGAACTGATTGGAGTCCTGGCATGCAAAAGGTTGGAAAATATTGAAATGCATAGAAGCATTTAAAATATATATACATATATATCATTATAACAAAACAAAAAAGGTGACCTAGCAAAATTTTACAGTCAAACTAAAAAGAATTCATTTGGATGCAAACATTTTAAAAATAGAATGTAATTGCATTTTTTTCTTCATCTTACTTTGGTAATAGATCTCATTTTAAATAACAAGCATTTTTCTTCATCTGATGAAAAATCAGATTTATTGTATTCAGTGGCTTGAACTAAGATTCTAATGTATTGGCTTTTAAATTTATATCACAGTTAAAACCTGATTAACAGGAAGATGACAACCCTCTTGCTCATAAAAAGATGAACTCATCACTCATCAGATTTAAAAAGAAAAAAAACCCTTTTCCTTGGTGCAATTTACATACACCTGCATTGCACCTGTGGATGGATTATGCATACATATGAACTCAATTTGGGATACATTAATTTACATATTTCATGGAAACCAAAAAATGCATTTTATGTGAAAATGATCATTTCTTCCCCTAAAACATCTGAACAAATATGATCTATAGTGTCTCTCCCCCACCCCCACCTCCCACTAGTTTTCTCTTGGATTTTTCTGAAGGACCCATAACATTTTCATGTAAGTCGATGATCCAGTTTTATTCCCCCCCCCACTCTAAAGTTTATTTGAAATAGTTATGTAAAGGTTTCTGTTATCAGAACAGGTTTTCCCAGAGGGCTTAATTTTTTTTTATTTACTTTTTATTTTTTGTTTTGTTTTTACCTGTTTAGAGAGTCTGTTTTCCTCTTCAATGTACTTCTGCTCTTTGGGAATTAATGTTCGGATGCTGGCTTTCACCTATATATCAAAATATGTGTCTATATTATGGATTTCTCTGTTACTAATGTTTACTAGTTACACATAGTTCAATTTGCCATAATTCCCCAAGTTTCAAAGTCCTGGCTGCCATGCTCATAAAATATAAATGTCTAAAGTTCCCCATGCATGAGCTTCAAACTCTTACATAAGCAGCATCAAGGGCTTGCTATAGCAGCAAGCAGCAACAGTAGTAGCAGCAGCAGCAGCAGCAGCAAAAGCAGCAGCAGCAGCAGCCCCCTCCGCCACTGCATAGTAATAGGAAGAGTGGGTGTGCCATGCAGAGGCAGAGAAGTATTCTCTAGTATACATCAAGGTTTAGAGAAAATGAAGAATGACAGAAATTCTCTACAAATCAGGAACAAAAGCTTTCATGAAACTGAACTCTTTAGCAGTACAAAAAAGCCAAAGTTAAGACTTACAGCATTAAAAATCACATCTATTTCAAGATAGATGACCCCCTTTGTTGGCCCTGTCAGCTGCTTGTTTTTCAAGACGTAGGCTTTCTGTTCACCATTTTGAATCTGCGGGAAAAGGACATGACAGCCGTCTGTCTCATGGTCTCCACTGAATACACTCCCTCAGTGACCTTTGACCCCCAGCTGCTGAAACTGACAGAGAACCCAAAACAACTGTGGCAATTCTGACAAGTACCTGTTCATTACCAGGATCAAGTCTGTCAGGAAAAATTAACTATCATGGGATTCAACATGGCCGTGAACTGAGTATGTTAAAATTTTTAGTGTTCTTATTACAGACCTTGGTTGAGAAATGACAGACACAGGGCTGAGTTTTTTTTTTCCCCTGTTTTTTTTTTCCTTGAGCAAAAGCAATCACAGAGCAGGGTGTCAGGTAGATGAGACTTACAGTCAGCAACGGTATTGCAACTTTGCCCAGGAAGTCAGCACTTCGGTCTCGATCTTCATCGTAAACCGTCACTTCAAGTACTGAATGGATATCTTTAATATTGCTATATTTAAAATAAACATAAGCAGAAAAAATCCTCCATTAGTGGTTAACAAGGACAAAAAGGGGTTTTGAAAAGTCAGCTTGTCCCCCACTGATTTTATATGTTGGTGTGTATACATAGGAAGAGGGAGGGAAGACAGTGTAAATCAGACTTTCCCATAATGCATCTGAATAGACTGCAATTTGTGAGTCTATTGCAAGAGAATTTCACCATCTTTAAGGATCCAACACAGAATTATTTCTTAAGTTATCTACCTGATCTATGATCAGAGCAAGTTATTTTTTTAAAATCCTCACTAATTGACACAGATATATAGGAAAGACTGCTTCTTCCCACTGCTTGCTGTTTCCCATTTCTTCTTCTGCCTATATTCCTCCCTCCTACACTCAACCTTGGGGTACAAACTCCACTAAATTTGATGTTTTTTAAAATTAATATACTTGTACAACTAATATAATGCCTGTAAATTTTACAGTATACTTAAATGACAACAATTGCTCTTAATCCTAGAGCACCCTTTTTAACTAACCATCTTTTTCAAACCAGAAACTTAAATTCAATCTAAAACAGGAAACGCTTCCTGTAAAAGCAGGAAGCACAAAATAGAGTCTGTACAACTATGAGACTGTCCTGGGATTTAAAAACTAAGTAGTGTTCCATTATGCTCTGCAGATGACATATGTTGTAAGAGACTGTGTGAGCTCCTCATATTTTTGTTTTTGGAAAAATAAAACCAAATTGTTGACAGCACTTATTCTTTGATCAAACTGCTTACCAAGAAAACATGAATTAAGGGAAAACAAAAATGAATATATTCATTAGAGAAAAATCACAACCACATGTGAGAAGAGGATTTATCAGGGCAGAATCAATTAATGGATCTGATAATAATCAAACCAATTCATACAATGATGCATGCCAGAGACAAACTCTCTACAACCATCTTAAAAGTGCCACTTTCCAGGCTAGCCTTTGGTCTCATAAAAATGTGGAATTCCTTAAAGACAATCATTCAGCTAGCTGAAGCTTCAGCTACAAGCTCTGAGGAGATACAAGAAAACAAATTAATGAAGAATTTGGCATGTTTCTTCATCGACACAGACTGAAACCATGACAAAAACTTCATGAACAGTACAACTGTTGAGGGAGATTTCTTTTGTTTAGACTTCATTACTCAGGCCCCAATCAGAAAAGGGTCGAGCTGTAAGATGCTACAGAATATCCAGAGTGTCCTGGGTTTGATTCTAAAAATTTTAAAGTTTTAAAACAATAGGCAAATTAACTCAAAGGATGTTTGGGGACCAAAGACAATACTTAATATTTTTATTATGCTAAAAAGAAACACACTAAAACCAGATTCTTGATTGGGTTGTTTGCTGATTTTCCCAATAGAACAAATGGAGCTTTGTCTGCCTAGTGTCAATGCAACTGGCGAGAATTTCAATAGCAAGGATAAAAGAAAGTAGCAATATAGTGATTCATTGAAGGGGGAACTCTTCCCTTGATTTTTATTTAAAAAAAAAATCTGCAAACACCAATGGCATGTGGTGAAAACCTCTGTCCTATTTCCATATAAGGAAGAAACAGATTTCATACTGGATACTCTCTTTGAAAGTTGATTTAGCAAAATGGAAGACCCAATGAAAAGAGACTTCTAGGGAAAATGCCACATTTTAAACCATATTTGCCCAAAGATTTAAAAATATTTAAAGGAGTTGGCAAACTTACAACGTAAAGACTTTGTTCCATTCAGGGTTGAGATTTTTGTAGACCGTGTGAGTCAGTAATCTATCATTGTTCAGTTCTACTACACAAAATGGGTCACTTTTACCTGCAAGGAAAGATTGGGATTTCAGATGAAAAGAATTAGTATAAAATTGACCTAAGCTGACAGAGTGAAGTTCTATACTTGTTGCTTCTCTCCAGGGTAAAGAGTTTTTGAGGATCAAAAACCCAATAATACTTTTATTTTGCTGTTGCTGTTCAGATATAATTGGATGAGTATAACAATCATTCTGATTCATTGGAAAGTTAGAAATTGAGCAGTAATGGAAAGCAAATTATATAGCTAGCCTTTTAATTTAGATTTTTTTTTTTTACAAAAATAATAACACAAATGCCAATACAGAGGGGAAAGGAGAATCTTTGTCCATCGCTAAATCTCTGTTTATTATTTCTATAATGACCATTTGAAAAGTACTTTGCTCTCATGTATAAAGCTTTTGATTCTTTTGATCAATTAGTAATGAAGCGGGAATTCCTAAACAAATTTATTAGGAGAAAACTGCAGTGCTGCATGCTGATTTTCTATGTATATACACACGTCTGTGTGTGTGTGTGTGTGTGTGTGTGTGTGTGTGTGTGTGTGTGTGTGTGTATTTTTTGTCTTGTCTAAGGATTGTTTTAACTCTGTTCTCTCATTGCATTTGTTATGGTACAGGGCAGTAAACCAGGCCCTGCAAAGGGAGAAAAATTCTGCCACATGAAATGGAACATCGATAGCCAACTCCATCTGCATGTTAAAGAGCAGCAAATTTGTCTGTCTACCCAGGGCAAAGGGTTTGGACATTCTAGAATGCCTACAGTAACTCTGCCAGACTGGAATCTAGTTCACTCAGCAATTATATTTCATGATGTCCTCAGTATTTTTGTAATGTAATGTCATGTATTATAAGAACCCACAAATTCAAAGAAAGGCTCCATGGGGCAGCATTAATGATATTAGTACGGCATGTAATTTGTTTGATACCTTATACAAATGACAATGAAATCAATATTTAGACAAAGCTGTGCAGAGGTCATATCTTCTAAACTACAATATTGATTTAGACTACATAAGAGGTTAATGTGCATATTATTAACTTTAATGATAAAGAATAATTGTTTTAAATGCATTGTGAATTGCAGTCACAGTAGTTTACATTTCTGTGAAAGCTTAAATATCATCAAAGCTTTTCAATTAAATTTTAATAGGAATGAATTCATTATTACTGAAAGAAAAGCAATGCATGAAGTGCAAAGCTATATTTACCTTCCATGGGACAATTCTTCAAAGAAGCTTTCTAAACTTATACCCCACTCTCATTTATTTTTTCATTTTTGATATATAGAAAAGGGGGAAAATGCATGTTTGCTAGTTCAGTGGTCTCCATATATACTAAGAAAAGTGATTTATTAAGGATTATGCTTTGTGTCTTTAAGGCCTACTTTCCTATTTCTGCAGTCTGTTTATGAGAATAATTTACACACATACCAAGGGCATCTTTGATGAAGAAATGAGAAGGGAATAAGTAGGCTTTTGCAAATGATATTCTAAAACAAATAAAATCTTTACAACCACACAACTGACTGAAAAGTATATATAATAAAAAGTCCTACTGTGTTTATTATTTATTGACTATAAGAAAACATTTGGTTTGGCAAAACAAAACACACTTTAAAAGCTTGTTCTAACAAGGTATTTCTCCTGTGTATGTCAAAATCATGTGAGTTTTCTTGAAAGAGGTGACTACTAAAACATGTGTGTTAATAACAAGGAAAGCACAAAACAGCAGCCATGGAATGAATGCTTGCTGTTCTGATGTCTGAAGATTTGGGTTCAAATCATGGCTTTCCTACTCAGAGAAGTTAATACCCTGCCCCAGGTTACCATAAGGGACCCTAAACAGGTCATTAACTTCTCTGAGTCCTCCATTTCCTCATCTGTAATGAGGAAGTTGAACTGGATGACCTTGAAGACCTATTCTTGATCTAAGTTTGTGACTGAGAGATTGGCTTGCCCTAGGAGGTTGCCATTATCCTAAAGATATGCAACACAAAGTTCACCAGGAAGGATTCACTAGAGATGGTGAGGTCCTCCGGAAATTCCTGTTTGAGGATAACATTGTGCATGTTGCCTCAAGCCCTGGAAGACTGATGCAGAACCTCCCTTGGGGACTTCCTGGGTGATTCCAAATGTCTAGCCTCTCTACACAAGGAGAACCAAGTAAATGATGAATTCCTACAGTCCAGTACAATATACTGGTTCCATCAGCATAGGTATCTTAGACAGATACTGTCAAAGGATGAGGAACTAGGCCCAGAAATTAAGAGATGGAAGAGGAAAGGGTTGATTTATCTCTAATGATACATATCCACTCCCTACCTTTTTCAGGAAACAAAGGCCTGTGTTTTTATTTTTGATCTTTAAAAAAAAAAATCATTATCTTTCCAGTAAGGCCAAATGTCTCCAAAGACTGAAAGTAGTATGCAATGTTGCAAAAGACAATGAAGAGGGGGCAGCTAGTTGGCTTAGTGAATAAAGCACTGGCCCTGGATTCAGGAGGACCTGAGTTAAAATCTGGCCTCAGATACTTGACACTTACTAGCTGTGTGACCCTGGGCAAGTCACTTAACCCTCATTGTCCTTCAAAAACAAACAAACAAACAAAAAACTAGTAAAAAAAAAGACAACGGAGAGACATGGGGACATCAATTGATTGCAACATATCACCAATGAAAAATTTCTCTGGAGGAATGGTATAAAGGATGTCATCAGAGAAACTAGAAAATGAGGTGGGTCTGTCATGCCTATATATGTTATTGGAAGTCATACAATGAACGATAATGTTAAACCAAAAAAAGGAAATGCTGCTTTATCAAATAAAGAATAACATGATAATGGCTTATGCTATATCATGCTACCTATTTCAATTATTTCCCATGAAATTCAGTTGCTGAGATCCTGAAAACAAAGCCTGAAGCTTAAAGCTAAGGCATTTAGAGGAGCAGCTAGGTGGCACAGTGGATAAAGCACTGGCCCTGGATTCAGGAGGACCTGAGTTCAAATCCAGCCTCAGACACTTGACACTTACTAGCTGTGTGACCCTGGGCAAATCACTTAACCCTCATTGCACTGCCCCCTGCCCCTTCCCAAAAGGCTAAGGCTCCAACCTCCCTTTTCAGCCTAGCTGTGCAGTATTCTCCCTCATGTGTCCTGCATTTCAAGGAAAGCTGGACACTACTTGTGACTCCTAAAACATGTCTCCTGTTGGCCCATTTTCTTGCCTTTGCTCACATTATTCTTTATCCCTGGAATGTTCTCCTCCCATATTTGGAATTGAAAACCTATTCATCCTTCAAGATCTAGTTCCAATGCTATCCATCTCATGAAGCTTTTCTTGATTCCTTCCTCAAATGCTTAGCAGAAAGGGATCACTTCCTTATCACAAACCAAGGTAAAGCCTATTCATCCATCTGTTATGCATTTACCACATTCTGTTTTAGATTAGAATCATTTATGCACATATTTTAGCTCTCCTCCCAAATGGTAAACTCCTTGAGGGTAGAGATCATCTTATCTATCTTTTTAGTTCTTCCAAGTCTGAGCAAACTGTTTTACTATTATATGACAGACATTTAAACATTTGTTGAATGAGTTAATGCATTTCTTAGGCCAGTTCCATTTCCCAAAGACTGAAAAATTCAGCAAGTACTTAGGGCACATTTCTGTACTAAATACAAAAGAAGAGATGATGCTTAAAGGCAGTATTGTTTTTCTCCTTCCTTCCTTCCTTCCTTCCTTCCTTCCTTCCTTCCTTCCTTCCTTCCTTCCTTCCTTCCTTCCTTCCTTCCTTCCTTCCTTCCTTCCTTCCTTCCTTCCTTTTCTTCTCTCTCTCTCTCTCTCTCTCTCTCTCTCTCTCTCTCTCTCTCTCTCTCTCTCTCTCTCTCTCTCTCTCTCTCTCTCCCATGCCCAGGATTCACATATCATAAGAACATAACATAAATTGAATTGAATTTCTGGAGTCCTTCATAATCTAGACCCCTCTTACTTTTTCATTCTCCTTCTACCTTACTCCTCAACATGCACCCTTTGACCCAGAGGCACTGGCTTCCTGGCCACTATGTAAACTAACACTTTATCTCTTGGCTCTGGGCATGTACTCTGTCCCCCTTCTCTGCTCTATCCCCTGACCTTGCTGGCTTCCTTTAAGTCCCAACTAAAATCCCATCTTTCACTGTGACTAGAGTACCGGACATGGGGTCAGAAGACTCATCTCCCTGAGTTCAAATCCAACACTTAAAAGCTGTGTGACTCTGGGCAAGTCCCTTAAACCCTATTTTCCTCAGTTTCTCTATCTGTAAAATGGGCTGGAGAAAAAATGGCAAATTGTTCCAGTATCTTTGACAAGAAAACCCCAAATGTGGTCACGAAGAGTTGGACATTACTGGAAATGACTGAACAACAACATCCTGTATATAGCTTATTTTGTACATATTTGTCTGCATGTTGTCTTTCCCCATTAGATTATAAGCTCTTTGGGGGTAGTGACTATTTTTTGCATCTTTTTGTATCCCCAGAGCTTAGCACCATGCTTGGCACATGGTAGGTACTTAATAAGTGTTCATTGATTGATTGATTGATAGAGCCCTTTGGAATACACAAAAGAAGTGAAAAACATAGGTCTTTCTCTCTATGGACCTGACCGAGAACAAGTACTCACAATGGTATAAGTGATGCACTTTGTAACGATTGGAATAACGCCACCTGCTGGATACTTACTGTAGAAGAGTTCTGCCCATGAAGGGAAGGTCTTTGAGGGCAAGACCAGGAGTCAGGAAGTGACGCGGGCTAGTGGGAGGAGGAAGGAAGAGACTGGCGCTCAGTCTCGCTCTTTTTCCTTTGGACTCTGGTGGAGAGCGGAGCTAGAAATGTGCTCTCCCTTTAATAGATAGGAATCTAGGCCTTTCTCTCTCTCTTTACCAAATTCTTATTCTCCTTAATAAATGCTTAAAAGTCTAACTCTTGCTAAAGCTTGTAATTTATTGGCGACCACTCATTAGATATTTTAGACAGTTTAGCTAGAATTTTAGCCCTTAACAGATGGCTGACCACGAAGAGGAAAGCTAACCCTCAGTCTTCTTCTGATCTTCTGGTTGGGTAAGAAATTTCCCCTCCCTCTCCCTTTAACTGCTAAGTACTGGTGTACTGGCTGTGTTTTCCTTTAAATTTTTTCGAATGGACCTTTTAAACTCCCTAATTATCCTATTTTTGATTTTAGTCTGTTTAACCAGACAAATGGGAGATAAGATCATGTTAATGCTTTGTTTTTGTGGATTTTCTATTTTTCTTTTTATTTTTGTTAAAAGAGCCAGCAACTTACTCACACAAGGAAATATCTCTCCCTCTCCCAACCATGCTTTTTCAGAGAAACCTGAAGAGATTCCCGCAGCTTTTCCCAGTTCTAACAGTAATTGTTGCTTTAATTTTGCCTGCCTGGAGGCAATGACCCACCCTCTAGAAGCTTTTAATCCCCTAGCACCTGGAGGCAAAGTGGGGGAAGAGGAATCCAGGCCTGAGTTCAAAATCAAGTCTGATTCAAATTGCTCTGGTCCCTCCCCTCCTCTCCAGACCCCACCCTCTACTCCTCCTATGGCCAAGCCCATAGCTTCCCCTGCCTGGGAAGTCCAGAGATCTGGTGCACATGCTCAACTTTTTCTACCTGCATTTGCAGCTTCAGGCTCAGCCCTTCCCCGCCCTGGCTGTGCTTTTGAGACAATCTTAGAAAACTCTTTAAATTCCAGATATGCTCGTTTTGTTCATAATTTTGCTAACCTGCTTTTGTCTTTCATTAGTAATCTTATAAAGCATTTGTATGGTGAAAAGACTGACAGACAATATAGAGGGGTTAAAGAAGAAAAACTTAAGCTGAATAAGAATGACAATCATCAACATAGTTCAAGACTCTGCTTTTGCCATGGAAGGGTATATATTTTACAGAAATGTAGAAGTAAGCAGCAAGGTATTGATATGAGTATTGGGGATTTTAGATATCGGAATCAAGAGTGTTCTGAATTCACTCAGATTATTAATGTCAGTTCAGAGGTTACATAGGATTTCTATGCTATTACATATACATTTTGGAATTAATGGTATAGGTTTATTTTCATAGAGATTTTAATGCTTTTGAGATTGTGTCTTATACTTAGTTTCTAAAACAAGGAGAATATTTGTAAAAGCTTTTTATAGTCATGCGATCAAGTTTATATTTTGTAATACTCTTATTAATATTAAGTTCATATTCATTTAGATTTCCCTAGTTTGAATTTCATTGTCTTTTATTATTCCATGTGTATTTTCTTCTATTCATTCATCTATCTAATTTTGAAACATGGTTTTGATTTCATAATACAATGTTAATTCTAGGAGTATTGTGCTCCCATATTCTGAGTTATTTGTTTTTGCTATTTTTTCTCAACTGATTATTTGATCAAACTCTTTAAAGCATTTCCCTGGCAAATTGTTTGCCATGGCAAGTGTAAATTGATTCTAGAAGTATTATTTTTGATAAGCATATTCCAAAAAAAA
Source organism: Dromiciops gliroides (assembly GCF_019393635.1). Taxonomy (NCBI): domain Eukaryota; kingdom Metazoa; phylum Chordata; class Mammalia; order Microbiotheria; family Microbiotheriidae; genus Dromiciops; species Dromiciops gliroides. The sequence goes on from NC_057861.1 coordinate 457,930,212, forward strand.
AAAAAGAGAGGGGAACATTTGTAAAAGTTCTTTATTCAAAAAAAAAGTTTTCTTTGAGATTCTGTTATGCTTTAACTTGTATTTAAATATGTTCTGATTTTTCACAAAAGTAATTGTATACTAAGTAAAACAAAAGGGGTATTATTTGAAATTGTTGCATAATTATATATTGTGTTCTGAGTCAAGATGTATTCACATTTTTTTGCAATCATTTATTATCCTCAATTTTTAAATCCATATGAGACTTGGATTATGGGAATTTATCATTTAAGACATTAATTGCCTTTATTCTGAGTTATCAGATGCCAGTTGGCCAAGATGCCATCCAATCACAAGAGGAATACATGCAAGAGCAGACACTGAACTGTCACATGAGGGGAGACATGCATGAAGTCAAGGTATGGCCGAGGGAACGGCTTTTGACAAATGTTGAGGTTGGATTCTCTTGGTTTAATATTTTGTTCTCTTTTTCCCCACAATATTGTACAGATGGCTGGAAGTATTCATCCCACCCATCTCACTTCTACACCTGGCTTCTATGCTCCCTCCTATATGCCTGATGCCATGGACATCTGAATCCCATGCATCTGATTAAGTCTGACTCAGTTTCCTCCAATATGTTTGGTGGCATGGACATGTATTCCATCCACCTATAAGCCTGGCATACTGTATGGGCAGTACATATTGCTCAAGTGTGGGAATGCTCATATCCCATCATTTCTCTGTTCTTTTATGGTAACCCCCATAATTATCTCAGGTGTCATGATAAATACAGTGTTGAATTTGGCCTTGACACCTGTTACCAATTATATTAGATTTTTAAATTTCTCATAATGGCATGAGGATAATTAGGCAGATGATGCAAAAAGTGATGAAACAAAGATAAAAAATTATTTTTAATAATTAATATCACAGCAATTGTCTTCTCAATTACCCTCCATAAGGGGGGGGGCTATAGTAATATTATAATTTTAAAGAATGGTTCAATTTTTGTTTTATTATATGTTTCATGTGTAACAACTAAGATTCTGAATTCCCTTAGACATGTTTTTGAGAACTTTCATTGTTTGATTTGATTATTGACAAAGCTATTTTAAAGTTGTGTTAAGCTCAATTTTGTAGGAAATTTTCCTGGCTGATTACCAGCATCCACACATCAACCCCTGAAGAGACTTCCATTCTACGACTACACCTAGAGGACATCTGAGAAAAGACTTTCAGAGACTTTAAATGAACAGTTTTGATTTGTTGTTTTTGTTGTTTTTTTTCTCTTTCTGTTATAATATACACCATCTGTAACATGTATTCTCTGCAGAGGCCCTCCCTTTGCAAGACTAATGTCAAAGCGTCGGTTCATGAGGACAAAAAAAAAATCGCCCCTCTGGACAAAACTTTCCTCTCTTCCTTTTCTATATTGTCATTCACATATTATTAGTTAGCAATAGTTATTGTATTCTTTTTACTGTTCCGTCAAGGAAACATTTTGTTTCTTGAGGAACAACAGGGGGGACTGTAACGATTGGAATAACGCCACCTGCTGGATACTTACTGTAGAAGAGTTCTGCCCATGAAGGGAAGGTCTTTGAGGGCAAGACCAGGAGTCAGGAAGTGACGCGGGCTAGTGGGAGGAGGAAGGAAGAGACTGGCGCTCAGTCTCGCTCTTTTTCCTTTGGACTCTGGTGGAGAGCGGAGCTAGAAATGTGCTCTCCCTTTAATAGATAGGAATCTAGGCCTTTCTCTCTCTCTTTACCAAATTCTTATTCTCCTTAATAAATGCTTAAAAGTCTAACTCTTGCTAAAGCTTGTAATTTATTGGCGACCACTCATTAGATATTTTAGACAGTTTAGCTAGAATTTTAGCCCTTAACAACTTCAAAGCCAAAGCTATTCTGGTGTCCCCAGAGAGCTTTACGTTTAAACAGTAAATGTGGATCCACTTAGGAGAAAGGCATAACAAGAAGCTAAGAAGGTCTTTGCTATTAACTTTCACTTACTCCTCTGTATTTGTTTCCACTCAAAAAATCAGGACTAATTCCTAAAACTCAAGAACAATATAATAATGAGTTAAGGATAACAAAATAAAATCAACATGAGTTCCTAAATACAAGAGATTAAAGCTTAAATTGTGTATTTGCAGTGGACTGAAGAGCGGACTTGGCATTTAAGGACATGGGTTCAAATCATAGCTGTGCTACTTGCTCTCTGTATGACCTTAAGCAAGTCATTCCTCTGGGCCTCCATTTGCTTATCTATAAAATGAGTTGGACTAGATGACTTTTAAAGTCCCTCCTAGTGCCAAATCTATGATTCTATGAACCTAATTTTATTTGCAAGAGTAGTATTCAATTCCTTAAACTGAGTTGTCCCCTGCTCAGTGAAACTTCACAAAATTTACTTCTTTCATTAATCACTCTCATTAGCTCATAATGCAAAAACATCTAGGTTCTTTGTATCTTGCTGCTGGTTAAAATATTTGTTATAAGAATTCTCCCTTAGAATACCAATACTTAACCCATAAAGAATTTAATAAAGTTATCCAACCCCACATAGATCATTTAGAAGATAGATTACACTTTTGTTTTGATTGGGGGGGGTTATTTGGTTAATAACACCTCAGCAATAGTCATGGCACATTAATAAATCACTTAACAAATCTCTCCTTTCAATAATTATGAAAATATTAAACTGTTAAAAAAAAAGCCACACTCCCACACAGCAGCTTAAGCACTATCTAGAAGTATTTCCTATCCATTTTCGTCAGTCAATGATACTAGAATTCAGCATTCCTGATACATAAGAGGAATTCCCAAAGAGAGTGCTTGTCATGTTATAAACAGCCAATAGAAAACATATTCTTTGTTACTTGTAAGCACCATAATTCTTGAGAATTCAGAATGTGTTAGAATAGTAGGAAATAAAAAGAAGTTCCCTTTCACCCTCTTAAGAATTCAGATTCAAAAGAAAAAGGTAATAGAAATAATACAAATCATTCTGAATTACCTATCCATAGTACTTCTTAATATATGCTGATTTTTCCCATCAAAAGATTTCTAATTTTTTCTCGCATCAAGAATATGAAACAATAAAAAAAGCCCTAGACTCGAAATCAAAAGGCTTGAATTTTAATCTTGGTTCAGATACTAACGAGTTTTGTGACAACCTCTCTGAGCCTCAGTTTCCTCAGCTGTAAAATTGGGATGGTTATGCTTGTACTACTTACTTCACAAGGTTCAAAGTGTTGTGAAATTGGGTTATTTTATTATTATCGTTTGTAGCAGTAGTGTCAATTCAAAGAGAAACCTTACATACCTAACCGGCATGTAAAGATTCCTGTGGATTGCATATTGACTTAGAAAAGAACATTAACGTTATCTACTTTTTGTTATATTTCTATTTATTTTGTTAAATCTTCCCAAATTACATTTTAATCTGGTTTGGTTGCACCCCAGGATTGTTGTGAACCATAATGTTTGGCACCTCTTGTTTACAGCTTCCTTAAAGACAGACAGTGTGGTAAAGAGGATAAAAAAGTGATTTCAAAGTCAGAAGGACTCACGTTCAGGTCTCACCTCTGACAGTATAGGCCCTGTGACTTTGGGTAAATAATTTAACATGACAATGTTCTCAGCAATTCATCAGTCAGTGAATAAACATTCAGGAAGTACCTACAACACGTGAGGCACTATGCTAAGTGCTGGGGATACAAATAAGACAGCCCCTCCCTTCAAGTAATTCACAATCTAATGGGGAAAATAATAGAAAATAATTAAAAGGAAATAGGAAAAAACTGAAAAGTCTTTAAGATTCTACATCTCAGGGAAGGTGTCAACCTGCATTTGTAGATAGAATTTCCTTCCACAGGAGTGACCTATACTAATGAAATAACAGTCCTAGTGCTTTTTCCTGAAGAACTCTTTTCTGAACAGTGACATAAATCACTTAATCCTTAAACTTTAGACACTTATTATTCTTGTACAGTTACATTAATCCTTAGCTTCAGGCAGTATTCTCACCAGTGTCTTTAGCTGTAACTGTGTAGGACCACTGAACCAAATACCTCACATGAAAGACTTTTGGTGAATGAATTTACATAACAGCAAAATGTTTTCATGTGCAAATGAATTTTTTTTTTTGAGTGGAGGTATACACATTCAATGAAAATGACCCTGGATTATATCGAAGTCTTGGGGATGGCCTGTGGTTCATTGGAATTTTATACTGAGGAGAAGTATTTCATTTGTATTGAAATATATTTTTTATGCATTGGTTTTCCTAGCATTTGCATTGTCATACCTTTCAGTCGACTCCAACCATTCATTAGCCAATCAAGTGGCAAGGCTTGGAGTCCATATAAAAGTAAGCAAAAAAAAGCCAAATGACAAGAAACGAGAAAGTCCCAATTCCAACTAGATCAAAGTTAGTAGCAGTCTCCAAATATTTTAAATTGTTCATCCCTATCAATATAAACTTTTTTGAGCATGCACCCCTCCCCAATATGTGTATTTTTAATACATTATGTAATTTACTGTACTAATCATTATGTACACTATAAAACTTATTTTAAAAATGGAAAATTTAGAAATAAGGGAAAAATGAAATGACTCTTGCTCCTAAGTCAATAGGGACCCACTGGAGTTTGGGGAGTGATATGGTCAAACTTCCACTTCAGGAAATTTCACTTTGGCAGCTGTGTGGAGAATGGGTTGGATGGAGGCAGAAGAGAATTATAGGGAGACCATTAGGAGGCTCTTAACAACAGTCCAAGAAGAGGTGATGAAGACCTGATTTAGAGTGCTCACTATGTCATAGAAAGGTGTTGAGGAGTTGGAAATGACAACTTATTGGTAACTTATTGAACATAGAAGTGAAAGAAAGTTGGGATTGAAATATGATACTGAGGTTACAAACATGGTGACTAGAGGAATAGTGGTAGCCTTGATAGTAATAGGGAAGTTTAGAAGAAAGCTGAGTTTTGGGGGAAAGGTAATGTAAAGGGACCGAAGATGCGGACCACAACTCATCTGTGCTTGTTCATCCTGTGGAGCTCACTCTGGACTACCCATGATGAAAAAGTGTGTGTTGGGTTGGGGAGGTGTTAAAGTTTTTAACTTACCATCACAGCTCCAGTGCACAAAGTCTACCCTTCAAAGGGTTCTTGCCACAAGCACAAGGTAATTTGGGGAGTGCGGGGAGGGGGTGAGGATTAAGGATTTTTCCTATTGGCACCTACACAGTTGTTGTTGTCTGTGTCTGGGTAGAAGTTAGATTTTAATTCTCATCAGGACTGGCAAGACTCAAGTTGGGGAGGCAAGACCTTGCATAGCAAAGGGAGGGGGCAAGTCAGAGAGTATTGGGGGCAAGGAGAGAAAGGATAGGTGTGACTGATGTAGAAAAGCTCCAAGACTGACTATCATCAGAAGGGTGATGGTTGATCACCTACCCCTTAGGATCATGTCTTGCTTCCTCTTTGGAATTGAATTAGAAGCCTAGAATTCTATTCAAAGTGTTTTAAAAGGTTTACAGGTTTGTATTATATCAATCTCACATATTTGTTTAATAGAAAATGTGAGCCACTACTTCACAATGGAAGGGTAGACTCAGTTAGCTGGGGTACCTTCTTGTATAGCAACATATATACACACACATACATACATACACACATATGTGTGTATGAATGTATGTATATATTTTATCATTTTTTCTGACTACAGCCTTTTTAAAAATGAGATTTCCAGAAAAGTGCTTTATTCAAATAGACATTTAGATATGTAAATACATGGCAATGAGTAAGCTAATTATCTAGTGTTGAGAGAAAACTCCTTAAGTTCTTTAAAAACTTTGTTTATTTTTTGGAAATATATTTTACTTTAATATTTTAAGCACCTATGGTTTCCTTCATGTGGGTCAGAGTACATTGATGTTTTCATGAATTGCTGTAGTTGAAAAAATCTGTCACTTTGTGGCCAATTCTCTGACTTTTCCCAACTAATCTAGGTTGGTTCTTGCAAGACAGAACATCAGCCTTTAGCGAGGCCTAGCCTCTGAAAAGAAGCCTTTTCATCTTACAGGACCTGCTAGGGCCTGTATTCTGTTGGCAAACTCTTTTGGACTCCAGGGTAGAAGTTTTGAAAATTAATTTTTAAAAATGTCTTTGCAGTAAGCATAGAGTATGGACAGCAAGCTGTTAAGAACTATATCCTTCATTAATGTTATTACGTGTGTGTGTGTATATATATACATATATATATACATATATATATTATATATATATATAAAACCTATATCAGATTACCTGCTGTCTAGGGGAGGGGGGAGGGAGGGGAGGGAAGGAGAAAAATCTGAAATTGTAAAGCTTGTATAAACAAAGGTTGAGAACTATCTTTACATGTAATGAAAAAAAAATACTTTATTAATTAAAAAAAAAAAGAACTATATCCTTCAAGGCTAATAGGAACATATATCATCATGCTGAAGCAATTCATGGGACATCTTAGTGTACTGTTTAGAAGTGCAGTAACAATGCCCTTTATAGAGAGAAAGTAAATGTAAATACAAGGAAAACCTTGCCTGATGTTATCTAAACAAATGTAATCACACTAAGGCATGAGAGGCAATGAGGTGCTACAGTGAATAGAGTGCTAGGCTTGGATTTAGGAAGACTTGGCGGGGCAGCGAGGTGACTCAGTGAATAAAGCACTGGCCCTGGATTCAGGAGGACCTGAGTTCAAATATGGTCTCAGACACTTGACACTTAATAGCTGCGTGACCCTGGGCAAGTCACTTAACCCTCATTGTCCAGCAAAAAAAAAAAGGGAAGACTTGGGTTTAAATTTGTCCTCAAACATGTAATAGTTATGTGATTCTGGGTAAGTCACTTCTGTTTGCCTTAGTTTCCTCAACTGGAAAAGGGGGATAATAACAGCACTTACCTTGTAGGCTGTTCATGAGGATCATTTAAATAAGATATTTCTAAAATGCTTAGTGTACACACACATACATCGATATACATACATATGCTTATTCCTTTTCCTTACCCCCCCAATAAAATGTAACCAAAACCCAATGCAATACTGTTCAACCAATTACCTGATTATGAAATCAAATATTGTATCATTGTTCATATGGAACCAACAGCAACCTCCACTTTCAAAATTATTTCCTCTAATATGTTTTCATGCAATCAATTAACTATATTAGGTTAGTTCTTTCAAATCACTTTAAAGTCTAAACCTGTGTTTTTGGAAATTTATTTCATTACTTATAAATTTTGTTTGAAAAAATATATGCCATTTGAGATGTGGTTTGATAGATACTGAGCAATACTCAAGACATACCCTGGTAGATTGTGGGTTATTAGTGTATTTCTGCTGCAGATACTAGTGTTGAAAGATTTAAATGTATCATGCCATTAGTCCCTGGAAAGCTGAACCAATTCATAAAGATTAACCAAATCAGCCCTTTCTTTCCCCCCAAAGGTCACTAAGCATTTGGGAAGGTGTTCAGCCTCGAAAGGTCCGGCAGTCTGTCAAAGACAGAAATAAAAGTTGGGCAGTCTTGGGGAAGAAATGAGGAAGGGTGTCCTCTTGCTTATTTATAAAAATTTAATTTGTACTTCTATCCTATATTCATCTCCTGCTTTCAAATTTGCTCTTTTGTTCACAGCGTTACTTTCCAAAAATATTTAGAAAGTGTCCTGTCACAGCGTGCTGTGCAAGCAATAAACATGGGAATGCAATTGTAACAATTTAAAAAATAGCAAATGTATGGTTTTAGCCCTCCCCTTAACTTCACTATGAAATAGCTTAACACTATGGCCTTATTTTAAAGAGCTTCTTACCCACAATTAATGGACAGCACGTCTAGTTTGCTAAACGGTGATTTAAAAGACTGGATTGTCAGTCCCTAAATCTCGGTTGCCTTGATTAGCTGGCATTTAAATCAACAAAAACAATTGCAGAGACACTAGAGATGGTCCTAACCATCAATTATCTCTTTAATTATTCCTTCTTTTATCCTTTTAATGGGCTAGTCACTTTGTGATATTCTACTCTGCCCATTTAAAATATCTGAGGGATTGTATTGGCTGCAGCAGTACTAGAAAGAAGGACATTTGTAACCTGGCCTTCCATGGACCCAAACTCCAGAGAGCTTGGCTTTGTTCTTATTTGCAATGACTGTCCTATGCTACTGCTAGAAGCGTGTATATGGCATGACAGAGAAAGATGACAAGTTTATTACAGAACACGTAAGGTGCCAAAATAAAGGAGAAAACTCAGACTCTCTAATCTGTTCATCATGAACTCATTTGAACTTTTATAAGCATAGCAGCTGAGCTCAGTCTATCAGTCACTTGCCCCCAGCAAAACAAGCTCAGAAAAGAAAGGTGCTGTGATTGGGTGGAAAGGATACAGGGCTGGGAGTCAGGAGGACCCATAGCAAGTTCTGGCTCTAGCATTTCGTGGCTGTATGAAACCAGGTAAATCATGGAAACTCTCTCTCACTTAGCAAGCATTTATTAAGAGCTTATAGTTACCATGTGCTAGGAGCTGGCAATACCAAGAAGAAGCAAAAGAAAAGTCCCTTCCTTCAAGGATGGGGAGACTATAGACATACCCACAGACATGGGCATATGTGTATATACACATACGTATATTTGAATGTACATATACATATATGTACATACATATCATAAAATGATAAATGATGGTATTCTATCTATCACTCCAGACTAGGAATGAGCATATCCAGGAATAAGCAAGTTACAGATTTTTTTTCTACAAGTAAACTAAGAGGTTTAGCTCAATTAACTACCTAGTTAAGCAAATGTGAGTGTATACACTCCCCATACCCATATATATGTATGTGTATATATATACATATGTCTATATTTCATAGAATGATAAGTGATGGTATTCCCTTTACTACCACAGTCTAGAAATGGGCATATCTAGGAATAAGCAAGTTACGGATGTTTCTTTACAAATAAACTATAATTACTTATTTGTGTGTATATGTTTATGCACATATACATATATATGGTGTGTGCATGTGTATATATACATATATGGTGTGTGCATATATTTTATATAATCAAGTTACAGATCTTTATTGATTTACAATAGTTTTTGTTGTTGTTGTTGTTGTTTTGCGGGGCAATGAGGGGTAAATGACTTGCCTAGGGTCACACAGCTAGTAAGTGTTAAGTGTCTGAGGCCAGTGCCAGTGCTTTATCCACTGCACCACCTAGCCACCTGAATTTACAATATTTTTTACAAAAAATTGATAAATCATTTTACAAATAAAATCTAATAACTACTTAGTTAAGTATGTATGTATATATATACACACACAAAGTAGTTATTAGAGTTTATTTGTAAAGAAATATCTGTAACTTGCATATATATATACACGCACATCATATAGTTAATGTATGTAGTATACATAGTAATAGCTAATATGTTATAGTATGTGCATATATGTATATATATATGTATATATACATACACATACACAGAGTAAAAAAATTCCCCATTCTATATGGTAGTTCACTATTTCTTGTATAGTCCTCTGCCTTGTTCTTGTGTCTTAAGATGTCAGTGATTGTAGAATTCATAATAAAAAAGAAAAAAAGGATTTTACATTATTAGTGGGAGCTCATCTTGACTCTCCAAGAGATAAAGTACATGAGTTCATTTTATGGATTGGGGGTTCTTGATTTAGAGTCTGTGAATTTATTTATTTTTAGCATTATGATAACTCCATTTCAGTATAACTATTTTCATCTGTAATCCAGTGTATTTTACTTTATACACTTAAAAACCTGACTCTGAGAAGGGGTCCATAGACTTCACAGAACTGCCACAGCAGTCCATGATACATGAAAGGAAAGAGCTTCTGTTACAGATTGATATGGGTTTTTTGTTTTTTTTTGTTTTTTTGCGGAGCAACGGGGGTTAAGTGACTTGCTCAGGGCCACACAGCTGGTAAATGTCAAGTGTCTGAGGCCAGATTTGAACTCAGGTACTCCTGAATCCAGGGCTGGTGCTTTATCCACTGCACCACCTAGCTGCCCCCTGATTGATATGTTTTTAGTGTTTTGAAACATTCATTATTTTAAAATATAGTATTATGGGATCATAGATTTAGAGCTCAAAGGGTCCTTGGAGGTCATGCTGGTTTTTGCATGTTATCTCCCCTATTAGATTATAAGGTCCTTGAAGGTAGTGACTGACTTGCCTCTTTTTGTACTACCAGCAATTAGTACGGTGCCCAGAACACAATAAATACCTGATAAATGCTTGTTGATTGACTGGTGTGGAATTCACTACCTTTCCAGGTAGGCTGTTTAATTTTTGGACACCTGAGATTTACTTTATATTCAACTAAAATCTAGCTCTCTGTAATTTCTACACATAGAGCCTACAGTTTCCTGCTGTGGTCAAGGTTAAAAAAATCAAATTTTTCTTCCACAGGTAGGTGGTGTAGTGATAGTGTTGGCCTTATTGTCAAGAAGACCTGAAATAAAATCCTACCTCAGATAATTAACAGATGTGTGACCTTGGGCAAATCACTTAATCTCTCCCAATCATAAATTTCCTCATCTGCCAATTGAGGATAATTGCACCTATGTCTCAAGGTTGTTGTGAGGATCAAATGAGATAACATATATAAGGTGCTTTATAAACCTTAAAGTGCTATATCAGTGCTAGTTATTATTATTTCATGATAACAAAGTATTTGAAATATGAAATTTGAAATCAAATCTATCAGCTTCCTATCCACTGTCTTCTCTTAATCAGGCTAACCACCCAGAATTCTTTTAACTTATTGATCCTCATATAAAATCAGTATGAAGCCCAATCAACATTATCAGGTTTCCTTCTTTGAATAAACTCTACTTTGTCAATGGGGCCAGCTAGATGGCACAGTGGAGAGAGCACTGGCCCTGAAATTGGGAGGACCTGAGTTCAAATCTCACCTTGGACACTTACTAGCTGTGTGACACTGGTCAAGTCGCTTAACCCCAATTGCCTTAAACATCTGGGGCCATCACCAGTCATACTGAAGTACATCCTGCCACTGGACCCAGATCACTCTGGAGGAGAGAGTGAGGTTGGAATCCTTGTACAGCCCTCCCTTACTTAAATCCATTTCAGTGCAAGTCATGCCATTGCCCTGATGTCATGGTCCTCTTCAAGAATGAAGGACAAACAACAACAACCTTGTCAATATTCTTAAAATATGGTGCTTAGCATTAGACCTTCTATTCCATACAGGGTCCGTCTGACCATATTAATGCAACCCAAGTCCTCTTGCCAGCTGCATAAAGCAGTTTATTTTTACTGACCTTGAAGCCTATTAATCATTCCCTTCCTCCGGGTCCTTTTCTCTGGAGTAAGTTGTCCTTCCATCCTATACTTGTATAGTATATTTATCTGATCCATATATAGGTCTTTCTTTTTATCCCTATTAAATGTAATACTACTAAATTTCCATGTTATCCTGCTGATGGATTGAGAGTGATATGTTTCCTTATCCTCCAGTTAAAGATTTTTAAATCAATATACTTTATAGAGAATCTAAGGAGGTTACTGAGAGGGATGGAAATCTGAATCAGACCAGAAGTCACCAGTTGCTATTAGCACGTTTCACATTCATAAAATAGATCCCTTCATTTTTTTTAGGTAGATAATTGTCGGGGGGCAGCTAGGTGGTGCAGTAGATAAAGCACTGGCCTTGCATTCAGGAGGACCTGAGTTCAAATCCAGCCTCAGACACTTGACACTTAACTAGCTATGTGACCCTGGGCAAGTCACTTAACCCTCATTGCCCTGCAAAAACAAACAAAAAAACCCCAAAAGATAGTTGTACATACAAGGAGGTCTCTCCTTTATGGTAGTTTTTAACAAGGCACCAAGGACTGAGTGCAATGAATGAATCATTCTATCTCTAAAGGACAGCTTTTTGGAGACAGGGTAGCTCCACATAGACTTGAAACTGTGGGAAACTTTGTATTGATGTTGCTTAGTCTGTACCTGTTTTGTGGACAAGTAGATGACCCCTGTTTGTGCAAATCCTTGGCCTGGGCATTAAAGTCACTGAAAGACGCTGAGTGATATTTTTGCCTGCACACTAGAAGAGTTAATCCTGATCCATTGGAGGTGGGCTTTGTCCAGGGTCGTTTGAATGCTGACAAGTCACACAGTTTTCTACATGTGATATGCCATAAAAGGTGGGGGGGGGGGAGGGAGGAAAGTGACCACTTCTTTGTTGTCTCGTCTCTGAAAACAGAGGGGACATTCAATAGCATGGAAAGTAATTCAGGCCCATGGGGGCCTTTTATTGGGCCTACCTTCCACAAAATTAAGCTCTTTGGTTTAATTTCCTTAGTTGCCACAGTTTGAAATGACTATACTTTAATCTCTTTTCATTATAATCAAGGTTGCCATCTGTCCTTTCTCCTATCTGGAATTTCTAATCACAACATATAACAATGTTTTAGTTGAAAGAATTCCATAGGGTACATCAGAACAAAAAGCAACGTATGTCAGAGACATCTTCCAGCCAGTGTATTATCACTAGAGATTGGGGTTTAACCTTTGTCCTATTCACGGGCTGACCTAAACATATTTTAAACATCTGATTGGTAGAATTAAATTAACCAGCACTCTTCCCTTACTTCCCATTAGATCTGATTCTAGGGCATAACAATAATAGGGTGTTTTCCCCCCACTGTTTGCCACATGATGCTAAAAGTGAAATCTTAAAACAATATTTCCAAACTGTGTTCTATGAGACATAAATTAGGGTTCTATAAGAAAGTTTTGATAGAATGCTATTCCCCTTGAACATATAAAATGATCAACAATATTCTTTAGTAAAGAAAGCATCTTTTCTTTATAAAAATAGCCTTAAGTTGTTCACCATAAAGAATTTTTTTCCATTTAAACTCCTACAAAAACACTTTCCCTTCACCCCTATGCTGCACTGGGAAAACCAGGGAATCTTGAGTCAGGAGATCTGGGTTCCACATCAGTCTCTACTATATGTATGACATTGGGCAACTACTTCTACCTCCCTTCATTTTCCCCATCTATAAAATGAGAGATTTGTCCTAGATGACCACAAAGGTCCCTTCCAGCTCTAAACTAAGATTGCTCATTTATTTCAAGTTTGTTCCATATCCTCACACTTTGTGGACCAGAATTTATGGAGTCTATCAACATAACATTTTAGGCTCAATTTAAAAAATGAAATTACTTTGGAAAATGCTGTCCTGGAGAGACACAAAATTCCATTATGGAAATGTACGGAACTTAAGTATAGGGATCAGCTTGACCCCTCACTTCAAAATGGGAGGAAGTTTCCAGAAGTAAGATTATGATGGAAAATTTTCAGGTTTGTGTGGAATTAGATATTGTCTTGAGTCCTGATATTCTGGGACCAGAAGTTTGAAGTTTATTGTACAAGGAAAGAAGGATGTGAAAGGAAGGAAAAATGGGCCAAGTAGAAAGAAGCATTTGCACTGATAAAGAGAAAAACAAGTAGGGAAATATGAGAATGTTCTAACACCATGAAATAGAAGAGATGAGGTGACTGGTTACAAATATTGGTTTTTAATAGCTCAATGTAGTATAGAAAAAGCACCTAAAGATTTCAATTTTAATGAAATTTATTTAATAAAGTTTCCTAATGTGATATACTAATAGACTATCAGGATAGATTTCTAGTGCATGTTAATTTGAATAAATGATAAATTATTTAATATTTCATATTATTTTAATTTCTCTTTTGATATGTTTTAAAAATTTTAAAGACCACAGTTGGATTCAATGGGATTTAAACTGAATGTTTATCTGATATTGGACAGTTGAGTGTAGCATGTGATTTCAAGTAATCTTACTTTTTTTTTTTTTAGTGAGGCAATTGGGGTTAAGTGACTTGCCCAGGGTCACACAGCTAGTAAGTGTTAGGTATCTGAGGCTGGATTTGAACTCAGGTACTCCTGACTCCAGGGCTGGTGCTCTATCCACTGCACCATCTAGCTGCCCCTCAAGTAATCTTACTTTGATAGTTAATTCATAAAGAAATCTGTCCATCATGGAGTAAAAGCTCTCCTATTTATTCTTATTCTTGAAATGAGCAATAACATTTTAAAGTACAATTTTCCAAATATTTTTCTTTAGGATATTTGCATTTGTACCTTTATTATTCCACTTTTAAGGAATATGCCTTCATTTATCAGATTCTACTTTCATATCAATCAATCAATAAATATTTGTTAAGCACCTACTATGTGCCAGGCACTGGGATAAGTGCCAGACCAACTGTATTTCAGTATTATTATAAGTAACCCTAAATTTACAGTCAATTTAAGTAAATGTTAACATCAGAAGATGTCAAGTTACCATCCAGCTTTAAACTATGCACTTTTATCATCTGAAAATATTTTTTGAAGCACATAGTAAAATCCCAGGGATTCCTTACTCAGTTCCATAAATAAAGATTAATTATTTTATGTATGTTTCTTCTCTATCATTTATTATTGAAAATGCTCTTTGGTAATTTTACCATCTCGTATTGTAGCTTCATGATAAACTTTTGCAAGAGCACCATGAAAACAATTGGACCTTGTGAGTCAACACTTGTTGCAGAGGAATGTAATATAGAGAATTTCTGAAAATAAAGCCATAAGACTTTTCAAATTAAATTAACATATGCTTTAATACTTAATGACTTTAGTGCACAGATGAAATAGGGAAGAATAGCCAAAAAGAATATATGTGGAAAACAGTACAGGAGGAAGGAATGAGAGGTGAAAAGTCTATAACATACCAAAACCTCATGCCTATCTAACATGAATACTACTTTCTCCAAGAAGAGAGTTGGGAGCTTTAGGATATGACATGGAATAAATAACATCATAAACAAAAAATTAAACTGATACCATTTTAACAAAGAAAAATCACAAGGTTACTGATTTGGGAGTCATTCCTGAAGCAGTTTGTATAAAGTCGGACCACCAAATTCTTAGAGCAAAGATAAAAATTAATATCAAAGTAGAAGAATGAGGAAGTGTGAAGAAGTATGAAGACTTGTTATACAATTGAGGGAATTTCCATCTGATCTACTTAAACAAACTATTTTATATCAAAAAAAGGGAATAATAGAATAGTTGTCCATACAGATTATTTCCATTTTCTAAGGAAGTTTGACCAGTATAAATTAATCACCAAAAAGCCTAGAAATAATGTCAGTCAGTTATATTTGATTTACTTGCTGGAAAGAGGTATGGTGACTAGTTTAGAATATTAAATTTGTCAAATCATACAAAGGAGAATGATGGAATAATCTCTCATAAAAAGTGAAAGCCAATGGAGGTAAAAACAATTTTACAGAAAGCTTCATTAATGAGCTAACTAAATAAAATCATCCTGAAGGCATTTGAATATAAAACTGAAAGACAACAAAGAAACCCCAAATAGGAAAGATTATTTAAGATTTGAATAGGAAATTACACCATGGAAGTAGATGGAGTCTCCACATTTGGACTAAAATATCATCACCAAGTTGCTTCATAAGGAAGCAAAAATGATAATAAAGTAAACAAAGATGAGAATAACATTTGAATTAGATTATGTATTGTACAGAGGAAGTCCATTCTTGTGGCAGCACATTTTGAGAATGTTGAGGGGCAAAGTCCATGAAAGAGGGGAAGATAATTTTGTTTGTTAAAAAATCTCAGATGTTGTTACCAGAAAAGATGAGTGAAAGAAATATTAATTACTCCTGAATGCCATATCTACAATATTCACATAAGAATTTTGATATGCATACACATACAGAAATATAGAGCATCTTTGATGAAGATATGGGAAGAGAATAGTGAGCTATTGCAAATAATATTGTATAACATCCTTACAATAACTCAATTGACTGAGGAGAATAGATGACACACAATCCCAATGTGCTTATGTTTAAACTATAAAAAGGCAATTGATTTGGTAATAGTATCCTTCCTTAGATTCTTCTCTACCACAGTGTCTCCCAAACACATGTTAAATTCATAGAGGATTCTTTGAAAGATATAGCAACAGAAAATAACTGTGTTGGATGATCCTAGAGTTATTCAATTCAAGTTTGACATAAAATAACAAGATATGTTCACAAAAGTTGTTCACTAGTATCATGGAGAGTGACCGGTACATGGTCCTTAAGGAAGGGGGTTTCCTAGAGTTGATTAGGTTCTCCACATACTCCCGTTTGTAGATGATTTGGTGTATTAAGATCTAGAACGTAACAGAACTTTCTAAAGATCCATATTTATTCAAAAGAATTCAGCCTAACTATCCACACTGGAAAAACCAAGTGGATAAAGAATGTCTATGACACACAGTTGGATAACAACCCATAGAGTTGGATCACTAGTGCAAATATTTTGGAGAGACAAAACAAATAGAAAATAAACTGGCCTCAGAACAGATGGAGGAGAATGGCCTGATTACTTTGGGAATCACTGTGTGATGTGCTTAATGATCCCAATTATGTTTTAAAAAATATTTTTCCAATGATGCCACATGGCTACAAGTCATGGAATACCACAGTCTCCAACGATTTAAAGTTGTTTATTGAAATGCCAATGGAAAGATAGATGATGGGCATTCATAGATTGCAACAGAATGTCATTAATGAACTGTGCAAATGATGTCATCAAAGAGGACAACAGAGATATTGATTACAAGCAAAGAAGGTAGACCAATCATGTATTGCAAGTGAGTGATAACTAATGGACAGCCTCTGTGCTCCACTGATACCCTTGCAGGGTAATGAAAGTAGAGAGAGAGAGAGAGAGAGAGACTCTAAGCACATTGAGTAGACTCCCTGTGGAGGATTAATGGGGCTACATGTATAAGAAGCACATAGAATGAAGGCATGGATAGTTTGGAATTTGCATCAATGGAATTAGTACTAATGGCATTGATGAGTTCACTGTTCCACTGATGTATCAGAGAAGAAATGTTCATTCTCCTCAAATAACTGTGCACACCTTCATCCTTTTCCTCATGAGCTGATCAACCCAAATTACTATATTAACCTCTTTTGTCATCCTACCACAGTCTCTGACAGAATTCTACCTATATTTCTAAAGGAGTATCTTCTAACCATGTGGATGCCATATGAATCATACAAGAACTCAACAGTACCCTAGGAAGCACAAATCTAGACCCAAGACTCCACCATTACTGCCAGGCTATCTCTCTGTATTTTCCCAAATATCTGGTATCATTTGGTTTGGGAAGAACAGCTGTTCACATCAGTAGCAAAAAGGGGTTTTAGCTGTTGTATTAGGTAGTAAGAGAAAGGAGCATTTTTTCTTTTCTAGTGTGATTTAACATCTATGACTACCTGTTACCATGAAGAACAGAAGACTGACTCATTTACTTTCCTTATGATGCTTTGAAAAATGCTGCTATGAATTTCTTCAGGACCAGATTTAGGTAGTGTTTATTTCATAAATCCAAATAGCTGAATACTATTGTGATAACAAGAAAAGAACAGATCTGATGGCCTTTTGTCAAAATGGGGCAAAATTTCAGCTACTATGCCTAGTTATTGAGAGTGGTGAAGCTAGATTAAGTTATATAAGAGTAATACTATATATATAAAGCTTTCCTTCTTAAAAAAACCAACACTAATGCATACTGTTTATTGGAACTAGTAATTTTGTTTAAGGTATTATAATTTAAAGATGTTATTAACACACTAGCATTTAAAATGTGAAAAATATTGTGTTCAGTTCATTCCTTTTATTATTTTTTTTCATGATTGCCTTCTTAGATAATCTAGAAACTTGTACCATTGAAGTTCTGCTACAGTTGATATACTGTCTGTTCTGCTGCATAGTTAAAAGTAGGATTTATTTTTCTCATTGTTTTCTTCACATCAGTGAAATAAATGAAAACTACAAATCTATGACCATAGAGGATAGGACTATTTTTAGTAGATATTATCAATGAAACTGAATGTAGTTGCAATTTTGTGTCACACACATTTAGATTTGAAATGGCTGCAATTATGCACCAGGAGCAATCCCAAATAATTTTTTTTTCATCAAATGATGTGAACTGCACTTTGTAGGGCACTCTAAGAAACATTTACATATGCCAGACTTAGACTGGAGTAACTCACTGCACAGGACACAAAAGTTAATGGATTTTTTTTTTGAGATTGTATCTCTTCTATGTTCAGTATATGCACTTGGTATTTCTCCAATCATATATAATACTCTCAAAGAGTAGCACTCGCCCTTTTCTCTACAGCTGCATTTTCGATTCATTTTCTGAAGAATTCTGTGATGTACAGGATGAAGATACCAAGAATAATAAATCCAAATTGTGTAAATCTCTATACAAAATATACCTTTATGACAATCTCAAGCTGGAAATCACAGAAAGCCAATAAAATGCAGACAGCCTACTGATAATGAGGTCAGAAATACAAATAAATTTACTTTTAATGAAGACCGGAGGCACAGTAATCAAAGTGTTAAAAATTCATTTCATGCATATCTCATTTGCTTCTTAGCTGATATTTATCACGTAATTCTGTGAGAAAGTAGAGGCCTAAGATGCTCCAGATAAATGGCTCAATTAATTGTACAGAGGTAGACCTCTTTGAGCTGAACCAGAGCTGTGAGCTCTTTATTAAAAGCACTATTCTGTAGCCCATAACCTTGTTCCTTGACTCCTCTCTAGTTTCCAATTTAAACAAGTCCCCATGCGGCCTGCTCTAAAGGGCTTTGTCTCCCTGTCATTGTTAAGAGAGCCGAGGCATCCTGGAAGTGTGAAATCAGACCTCATGAGCTGAACGGTTCCCCAGGGAACGCTGGACTGCGCAGAAGGTCAAAGTCATGGGCTGGACCATCTAAAAGTGTCTGATCGCCGGTCTGTGACACAGCAAGTGGGGGGGGGGAAGGGAGGACAGAGGAGGACTGAAATTGAACACATCTTAATTAAAGCTCACAGACAGCAAAACAAAATGTTTTCTAGGCAGCCTGTCAAATGGAGCTTAAATTTAGCTCTGCTAATGAATCTGAGCTGCTAACTGTTATTTCTTAAGATAATAAGACTCACACAGAAGCTGATAAAAAACTGTAGCATGTCTTTTTTGGCTGTTTTGTTACTTAAATATTTTCCAACAATGAAGACAGTTTTCCTAAAGAAAAGCTTGGGAAAAATCTATGCTAATAAAGGGGTAGTAAACATCCCTCTTATTAACTAGTAGGTTTTCAGACTTTAAGGGCTGGGGGATTACAAATCTTTATACATGGTCTTGTTTTAGAAAAATGTGCTTTATTTAATAAGACCATTCCAATGACAGTATTCATTGTAAAAGGCGCTCTCTCTCTCTCTTTCTCTCTCTCGTTTTATGAAAGAAACAGTGCATTAGTTTGAGAAATCAATTCACCTTCAGAGAAGTTTTATATTAGTATACCTTTTAGTGTTGTGAAAGACAGGCCATCATTTGAAAGGGTTTCAGTCTATTCTCCCATATCTCAGTTTCTAAAATTGTGTGGCTGGTTTCCCTGAGGAAAAGATGAGCTCTTCCATGGGAGGTTCAAACAAACCCAGGGGAAAATGATGGGGAGGAGCTGAAGAAAAGAATCTCTTTCTTCACTTAGCTCTTGAAAGAATCAATAACCCTGGACTAAATATTCTTCAAAGAAGGTTCATCTCAATACGGATGAGTATAAATCTGTCTGTTGAAAGATGATTTTCAACCCTCCCATAGAACAGGAACCACTAGAAGTTATGATGATAAGTTCTAAGAAGAATTATTTCTCATCTCCTCAAGAAATCTCCCCCACAGGCCCTTCACCTCTTTTGAACACAAGCCTTTATAACATCCATGTTAAAGAACATTTGACCTAAGGGTGTGGTGACTAGTTCCATGTAATTCCCAAGTTACACTGGGGTCATCTGGTCTAAAGGTTTTGGTTTGATGCACAGATAAAACATGAACCTTTTCACTGGAAATCAGTTGTACTGAACAGTATTTTTCAGTATCTCTGAAGTTTTCCTAAAGAAAAATTTCACGGTCCAACTTTAAAAACTGAAGCACCACTTTGTCAGGCTGCTCACAATTTGACAGAAATTTCAATCCATTCTTGTGTCTTGTTCTATGCATGTGTATGTGTGGGAGTTGTAAATTGAGGCCTTAACCACCACAGCTAATCTCTCTCTCTCTCTCTCTCTCTTTTTCAAATCAGTATTAACCTTAATGATTTGAAGTGCACTGTCCAACACTGGGCTATTGAGACTGAAGAAAAAACTACCCTCAACTATCAACAGTTTATTAGGGGCTTAACTGAAGTGACCTACTGTAGTAGTATTCAGCTGAACAAGGCTATAGGCTTTTTGTGCAAAGGGAAAGAATTGAGGGTTTCATTAAAAAGTAATTTGTGCTTTATACTCACTCATTCAAAGGGAGTCTCAATTGCTCTTTATTCACACAGAGTTAATACAGTATCACAATGTTTCTCAATGAATGTGTAGTAACAAAAGAAAAATTTTACATTTTGAAAAGGAAAAATTCTTTGTAACTTCAGTGAGATTGATGGCTACTTAAAAGATTACGAAATCTTTTCCTCTTGTACTCATGCTTAATGATGTACTTTTTTTCAAGTATTTGGTTTAAACTAAGGAATTTAGACTTATAGTTTTATATATGCTTATATATTTAAATGATATGAACATATGACCATGAAGAAAGTGGAGCAAAGTTGCATAAGGATGGGTTTCATTAGTTTAAATTATCTAGATTTCTAGAAAACAATTAACTAATGCCAAGCAAGAATGTTATACTGAAACAAAATCATTTGTAATCAATCAAATGCAAAAATATACTTTATTCAGAGATAATATTGCTTCCATTAAGACATCCTATGCAATGCCACTCATATATCCCACCCCAAGTACATTAATTTTTAGGATACAAAACATAAATGTTTACTAAATACCTTCCCTTACTAATAAATCATTAATTCTGTTTCAGGCTACTTATTTTATTTTTTTAAAAAAGCATAATAAATATGACATGTTACTTTGAAAAAAAATGATAAGTTGTAATATTTTGGTTCAATAGGGATCTCGTAATCCTCTGCAACATATACGGTTGTTTTAAAAACACTCTTTTGTACAGGTCACAGATAAAGCTCCAGAAAGCTCCTTTCTTTCCTAGCTACAGCATTTAGGACCAAGAAGAGCTGGAGTACTTGAAAGGTCTGTTCCACACCTGGTCATCTCTGAGTTAAATATATGTCCCCCAATTTTTGCAATCAGCACAAATGTCATGATGACCACAAAAGGTCCAGGAGTGAATAAGGTCAAAGACTAAATTACCCCTTTGCCCCTGGAAAGCTCAATCTTCTCTCTTTTTCAATTCAGACTACATTAGATTATAAGGTCAAAACTGAGTGAGGAACCATCAGATTTATTTCTCCAAAAACATAAAAAAGGGGAGAGAAACCTGTGTAATAAAAATAAAATTGTGTCTAGTTGGATCTTGGGAAAGATTCTATTGTTATTCGTGTTAATTTACATAGTACCATTAGGAAAGGAATATCTATATTCTTCCACCTGTGAAAGAACATGTTCCTTAACTTCCATAGTGGCACACAGGGCAACCAGGTTAACAGAGTTTGCATATTCATGAAGTTTTAACAGCCATGACAGCTTCTCTCTGAGAGAAGACAATCTCATGTTACTGTATTCCACCTCACTATGGGCAGGTATCTGAGCCTTCAAGCACATGGTGCTAGTATAAATTTATCAAAATAATTGTACAAAAAAATTTTGTCTTGAGTTAAACCAGAAAATAAAATTCAATGGAAGAGAAATGAATTATTTAGAAAATTGTCTTGACAGGAATCATTTAATATAAGAATACAAGTCAGCACATGTAATAATAACAATAATCTCTGACATTTATATAGTGCTTACTATGTACTGCAAAGAGTCTTATATTATCTCATTTGAATCTCAAAATAACCATGGGAGGTAGGTACTATTATTATCCCCATTTTACAGTTGAGGAAATTGAGGCAAATAGAGGTTAAGTGATTTGCCCAGGGTCACAATGCTAGTAAGTGTCTGAGGCCATATTTGAACTCAGGTTATCCTGACTCCATGTCTGGCTAGCTGTCCCAACAAAACACATATTTGAACTTATGAAATCGCTTTGGACAATGGCCAACAGCTGCTGCTGCTGCTGCTGCTTCTGCTTCTACTACTACTACTTTCTTCATCATTGCTTTAAGACAAATCGCAAACTCCTAATTATTTTCATTTTACCCCTTCCTTTCATAACAGCAAATAGGCAATTGATAAGATGCAAAAGTAAATTCTGAGAATAACATTGGAATGCCTAGTCTACTCTCACTTGTGGGATATTAACAAGTTTTTTAATCAGTTCTGGTTTCTCAGGATCCATTTAACACTAGAATAATGAATGGTATCTACACTCATGAAATCTTTGTAGGCCCCCTAATGGTAGGAAAAGTGTAGTTCTTTTCAAAGCCATTCTTTTAAAGGATAGTTTTGTAAGCATATTTCCATAAATACCAAAGAAAGACTTTCTTTAGGCAACATAAGATCTGCCACAAAGCTACATTGTCAGTTATGTTTACTGACCATTCTGAGAATGGTTCTTTTAATTAATGGTGAAAATACCCCCAAATTCCCTGGAAAATGAAACAAATGTTATTAGGGGGAAAATATAGTCAAAAATCTGACTTGATTAATTTTAATTTTAATTTTAGAAAATGCAGAAATAGCCACTGTCAGATCTTTTCTCACATCTAATAGCCACACACACACACACACAGAAAGAATGCTCTCAACTTGAAGTTCATGAAACCCCACTGATCCTTGGTCCCCTTCAGACCTTTGCCTTGGAGAACGAATCTACAGCAACAGCAGACACCCTGTGCAGGTCCACACAATTCCATGAGAAAATACCCTGGAGGTAGAACTCTTTTTGCATTGCCTAAGCTGAAGCTAACTCATTCAATGTCCCCCAAATTGGCCCACATAATAAGGGAGTACCTTTCATCCATATATATTGGAGTTTAAGGAATCATATGGGAGAAAAGGTGATTTGGGAAAACATTTCCACATTTCCACTACCCCACTTCTGTCCCTGATAGCGTTCTCCTAGCCATATTGGGGTGTGATAAGGGGGAGAGTACCCTCTTGTTTCAAATACCCAGTCACAACATAAAGAGCTATGTGCCTCTCTTTTGTGTGTGTGGCTTCCTCCCCCCCCCCCTTTGTGACTACTGAAATTTAATTCTGGTCTTTGTTCCTTTTAAACATTTTATTTAGAGGCTATAGCCCAACTTGATGCAAATTTTAAAATTACTTAAAGTCAAGGACCTTTTTTTGTTCTTAGAGAAGTGACATAATTTCTTGCCTGTGACATCAGCTGCCATCAGCCCTTCGGCTCTGATGACTTTCACCTGGAGAAATCCTACATCCTTTACGTTGTGAAACATCCGCATTGGACTCTGAAAGACAACATTGTTGTTATTATTATCATCATCACCACCACCATCATAATCAAAAAAGATCCAGAAGGGGACTTTTCTGATAAGAGCTTGCAAACTTTAATGGACTCTGAAAATAATTGAAATGATTGGGAAAGACATTTGTGTTATTTCAATAATAATCTTCTACCAAAATAAAGGGAAAAAAGTATGAAGTGAAGATTGTAAAAATAAGAATACAAATTTATTTAGAATTAGTATAATAAACAAACATCTATCTAGAAGGCTAGAATAATAACGCATTTCACATCTAAGCATTTTTTCCCCATCTCATCTACCAATACAATCCCTGACAGTTTTTTTTTTTTAAGGAGCTACAGTTTTGAAGGAAATAATACTTGATGGTGGTCCTTAGTTGATGATTCATATATATCTTTGAGCTTTGTGGATCAAGGGGAAAATACAAATACCAAAATTTTACCTTTTTTTTTGCCTTTACTATTTATAATTTGCCTTTACTATTCTCTTTTTGGTGAGTTATAAAAAATAGGATGTGCTATACAAAAATAAAATTAACTCTTAAATAAGAAATTAACTGTCAAAATGATCTGGCTAAAAGCTAAAGATTAATTCAAGAGAAACCTGTAGGAATCTAATGTAAAATACATCTTATGTAATTTATTAACGTAATTTAAATTTGAATTTGCATAATAAATTCAAAACATCATTGATAGAAAGCTTCTTAAATCTATTTGATTCTAAATCTGTAATTCAAACAATGGAAAAGCAAGAAATTCAGACTCACAGAAAAGTTACTGAGAAATTTTTACAATCTATTATTTGTTACCAATAATAATAAAAAGAATTCTGGGGATTTAAAAAATTAATTGCCATCCTTGATTATAAGAAAAATACTTATTCAAGGATTTAGGAATCTTACTGATGGACATAAATACTAAGACAATAAAACCTTGGGAGAAACTTCAAATCTGGATTTATTTACTTATTTGCATTACATGATAGCTTGCCTCTGAAAAACAGTGATTTCCCCTCAACATATCAAATATACATCTTTATCAAATCTTCCAAATATTTTACAACCCAGGAAGGTAATGTATTTTTGCATGATAAAGTTACCTATTAAAATGTTGCCAATGAAAAGAGCATTGCCATCTTTTTTATTAATATTGTGAGAGTAGTGACAGGCAAAGCACATTCTGATATTAACTTTATAAGTCCCATCTGACTAGTCATTGTTTACAGTGAAGCTATGACCTTGGTAGAGTGAGATGAGAAAATACAGTTACATGTAATCTCATAACCTTACTTTTTTTTTTTTTAGAAAAGTGTTTATCACAAGGATTAACTTTTAATCCCTTTTAAAAGCATTAGTTTATCATCAGAAATCTGTTTAATCTACACATGACAGAGCTCAATGATAATACATTTCACCCTCTGTTTACATGCTTGCAAGTCGAAAGTTGGGGGGGGGGGTGGCAATTACAGAGACTGTACCATACTGATACACAGTGTTACAAAACAAATCTTAAGTAGAGAGGCTATAGGGGAGAAGAATGGATTTACCAAAAGGTTATAGGAGCTATTTAAAACAGGTTTCATTGTAGCTAAGACAAATAGGCCTAGTCCTGAAGCCTTAGAATTCTTTTCAGTGTTGGTAGCTCATTCCACAGACAGATTGCATGCTGATGCTTCAGTCCTGATACTCTTCTTCCTGTGTTTTGGGGGTAATTATTGTTTGAAGTTTTCATTTCCTCAAATCAGATGATTTTGAGTAATTTATTATAAATTTCAATAGCTTAGTCCCAGGACATATGATATTAGAGTAGGAGCTCTAAAGAGCAAATAACTTTAATATGTGAGCTTAAACATATAACTTTAAGTAATGATTTATCAGAAGATATTCCTGTCTTGTTATTTATGATTATTGTTGAAGGCCTCAAAACCTGGATGGCTTCTGAAGCCTGAAATTTCCATAGCAGAGGAATCTATGATTTGCTGTGAATCCTTTCAGCCCTCAATAGATGGGAAAAGATTGAAATGCTCTGGAGATGAGGCCTCTTTATTTTTTTAATGAAAGGCTGTATAATATATTTTCTGTATGGCTGCAGCAGCTGTCAGGGAGAGCATCTCAGTTCAGCTCTATTATGGGAGAAGCAATACCCCATCCTATGGCATCGAGATCCACTGAGGGGCCAGGACTGATTGACAGCTTGTCACCGTGACGTCTTATTCCATCTCTGTTATGGAGAAAATTAATGTCACACCACCCGCCTTATGACTCGCTGTCATCTTCGAACCGCTCACCTTTTATCAATGCTCTAAATAACATTTCAAGCCCATCGTCTCACGGTGGACAATCCGGTCAAGGGACATTAAATCGGATGACTGTGAAATGTCATAATAAAAATGGAATGCTAACAACTTCTTCTCTAAACTAGCTTCTCTGGTTTTTAAATGGTGACAAGGGGGAGCAAGGGTTCAGCACACCCGTTCTGAAAAGGTCATACAATCTCTCTTGGTCTGCTACCCAGTACTACTCTCCCCCTAACTGCTACCCACAAAAAAACAAGAAGAAAAGAAAAAAAAAAGAGGAAAAGATGTGGGGAAAAAGAAGAAGAATTAACAGTCTTTTTCTCAGACTTGGGTGCTCAAATAATGCTTTGCACCATAATGTCTATTTAATTTGTAGGGTTTTGATGCTCAACTACAAATGATTTAATGACTATAATGGAGTCAGTCCTGATATCAGGGTGATATCAGTTCATTTACTATCCAGAGCACAACAGGTGAGAAAAGTTAACTGAGAACCTTATTAGTATATGAAAAAAAAATTAGCTAACTGATGAAGCTTCCTCAGATAATCACCTCAATTATAAAAGTACATCTTATCTCAGGTAAAGCAGAGTTCTATCATTTCACAACGACTACAAGTTTTGAAATAAAATTGCATGTAGTCCCCTAATATATATATAGATGATTTAGATTCTAGGAACAGATAAGACTTGTTGGTTCTAGAAGTAACTTTCTCAAATAGCATATCTTGAGTTTCTCAGAAAGCATTCAACCTTGCAATACAATTATGAAAGCATATTATTAACACGGGTTAAAATGTATATGCTGAGTAATATTTGATCATCTTGCATTTTCACATAGAATTTTATATTTAATGTAAGAAGGAAAATATTTCATCACTTATATAGTACCATAAATAATGGGAAGTATTCACATTAAGAAGGGAAGTGACCAGTTTAATAAAGCCTATTCAAGGCAAAAAAAATGCAGTAATCATAACTGGGTAGATTATACCTAAATTTCTAAGCTAGCTATATGATTTAATGTATATCAGGATATTACTAAAATACTAATTCATCAAGTATGGCTTATACTTAGTCAAATTTTTATACTGCTATTAAAAAATTCATTTGACTATTTATGAAGATCATTCCATGGGAAGAGGAGTCTGTCTTAGTAGTACCCAAATTTGAAATAATTCTCATAATTATAATTATGTTTTCAAAAGATGGTGCATAATACCTTAGCTCTGGGTAGGTTTTAAAAAATATGATGTTTTGCCTTGCTAAGTCACCTCTATTAAACTGTGTTTATGATAACACTATTGGTGTGTGAGTTGTACAAGCATTAACAGACAGCTGATTCAGTGGAGATATCCAGAATAAATTTGCTGAAGCGCACATCCTGCTAATCTGTTTGAAGAATATTGTAGAGCATTAGTACCAGCACTTCATGTTATCTGCACAGGCTGATAAGGTACATCTTTATTAAATTCAGTTATTGAAAGGATGTCAGTCAGCGAATAGGAATATTTTAAAATCTAAAAAAAATTAAGCAGTTCTTTGTTAGTCAGAGCTTGGTTTAATGGTTGAGTGTCTAGAGAAGCCTCCTAAACACCTGGCAGCATTGTACAATAAAAGCTTTGTAATTTTAAGTGGAAAAGCTCCCCACCACCCCCATCCTTCAAGGGTAGTGAGACATTTACTTTTTAGTGCTTTCATTAACAATAAATGGTGGAGTAAGAGCTCCCCTCTCTGTTGCTTCAATAAAACTACATAATAGCTGCTTGACAGTGTGAGGATGCTGGGAAATAGAGCAATTTGGTTCAAAATATTTGGAATCGGGAAAATCTGATTCACGTCACTGTTTTGGGGATTTGCCACACAAACTCATTCTTCTGCAAGCAATCAAAAGGTGAGAACTCTTCTTTTCCAGCAAATTTACCAATAAGCAAAAGAGAGGGGTTTTTCCAGTCAGGTGAAAATGAAATCTATTCCTGTGTACTAAGTTACCACAACCTACCCATGATCATAAGTGACATTAAACTCCATTTCACTTGGGAAGAAAGAATACAAAGTTATTTGCAACTCATTTAGAAATTCATTTAGAAAATAAAGTAATAAATCCATTCCTTTGTGTTGGTGGGACTCTTGTAAAATCACAGAATAAAAATCATAGGATTTGAACTAAAAGAAGGCACCTGAGAGATCACCAGCCCCTTCATACAACAACAAATGATAAAACTGCTGATACAGAAAGAGTGAAGCCCTTGGAGTCTCTGAGCTTTGTGTTTTTCCTTATCCCTTGGACAGGATGTGTTCTCAGCAATGCTTCTGACACTGCAGGTAAATTATTTACATATTCTTCTGGTCATGTATGAACCTGGGAAGATGAGTGTTACATACATGAGGTAGATACCTACATATCTCTTTAATATTGCTTCTCGTTCCTTCTGGTCCTCCAAGGAGTTTACAGAGAGGTCAGATATACTGACGGTAGCAGAGGCTGTCAAGGTGACCAGCAGCACTAGATGTCCTTCGCCCTCTTCCAGCTGTAACTCCAGCTTGTGAGTCTGTTCTCTACTGAGGACTGACAGGTCGATCTGGCACCTAGAAACAAACATTTTGAATCAGCAAGTGGCTTTCTTCCTCAGATCAAACGGCAGCAGTGCAGGCCAATATGCTCAGAGCTATGTGAAAAATAAATCAGTGAAAATTTTTTTTTCTTCCCTGGCCATTGGAAGGATTTATCTTTCTATTGAGCAATATCTCTTTCTAGCATTCAGACTCATCACAATACTCTATTATCTTTGAGTTTTCCCTGAAAGAGAAAGGGTGAGCTATGTTTTCTGACTTAATTACTTCCCAATTTTTAGGGTCCCCAGTCTCAAAGCTCACAATGACAGAAAAGATCCTTATGTTTGTGGGATTTGACCTAGAGAAAGATTGGAGAATTGAAACCCGCAGTAAAAAGCCTAAGGGAGCAAATCCACTGGCACAAACTGAGGAGGAGTTAGCAAAACACCACAGTTAGAATATGCCTATCTCCCTACTTCTTTTCCTCCAATATTCATTGAGCAGTGGATTGGAATCCATATTATCACTGTGGAAAGTGCTTAAATTTTAAAAATGTCAATATATTCAAAGTAACTCATGTAAATCTAAATACAAATCAACTAAAACATATGCAAATGGTAGGATGTGATTATGCACGACACTTGTTTCCCAGCAGTTACATCCTGCAGTAGCCCCCCCCCATCTCCTCTTCTAGATGCCACTCTCACCTTGCAAACTCTTTTCATAAAAATGTCAATTGATTTTGAAGAGAAAGATAATGTGGTGACCGCAAGGCCAATAAAGTGAGAGGAAGGTGGCAGACATGAATAAATAGGCATTTAAAGATAGGAAATAGCCAATTACAAGAATAAATATGGTCCCATAAACTGAGTGTTAGGCTATCTGGAACGGATTAAATTCTTGTCTCTCCTGTTCGTCCTCCCCCACTCCATCCTTCCTTATTCTCTATTGTTTAGCTGTAAAAATTAAACTGTGAATAGGGGCTACAATGTTCCTGATAGTTCTCAGCTATTTGCTCTAGCAATTTCACAGTCATCTAAGTTTGACACTTGACTTACATTCTGTATATTAAGTAACAAGTAGGGACAGAAGGGAATTGGCAAAGATGGGAATAGAAGAATAAAAGTGATGGTCAATGACAGAGATGTTTGTATACACTGGAGTCTCATGGTTAAGATGACAAGAACCTAGAACTATCTTTATAACAAGAAAAGATGCACTGCACCTAAAAGTAAAATGTCATATTGAATTACTATCATTTCAAATAAAAAGCACATATTCACATATTGTCTCTTTCTTGAATTCCATTTGCAAGTAAGTGCTTACTAGACATTTACGATGTCCTTAGTTTTTTTGTCTCTGGATTCTGCTAATGTACTGAATATTCTTGTCAACAACAGAGATCGCGTGCATGTCAAAATATCAGCTGGCCAAACCATACTGCAGAACCTCTATCTTCTCATTAAGGGGGACTCTTCTAATATGGATACCTCTCTGAAGAGTTTTAATCGCTTAAAACTCATTTCATGAATTATAGTAGTACCATATTTAACATGAGAGAGAACTGTCCAGTAGAGGGCTTTGACCAGATGATGCTATGCCATGGCAGATTTCAGAGGCTCTTAGATTTCATCAGAAAGCCTAGGTTTGAATTATTTCTCTGATATTCACCGAAACACTCAAATGTGTCAAACTTTTGGCCTTATTTGTTTCCTTATCTGTGAAATGAAGTGGGCTAGGGAATTAAAGCAAATGATCAATGAGGTTTTTGGACTCTTCCTTTACCCTGAACATTCTATAAGTCATGGAATAACTCAAACCTTCTGGGATATCAATGTCCTATTTATGATGTTTCTTATATGCCAAATCAAGTATCATGAGTAATATGCATAAATGGGGGCATGAATTTTAAAAAATATATATTTTATTTTTCCAGTTACAAGTAAAAACAATTTTTATCATTCTTTTGTTTTTGCAGGGCAATGGGGGTTAAGTGACTTGCCTAGGGTCACACTGCTAGTAAGTGTCAAGTGTCTGAGGCTGGATTTGAACTCAGGTACTCCTGACTCCAGGGCCGTTGCTTTATCCACTGCGCCACCTAGCTGCCCCCTTATTGTTCATTTTTAAAAATTGAGTTCCAAATTCTCTCCTCTCCCTCACTTCCCTTCTCATTGAGAAGGCATTTATAAAATTTGATATAGGTTATACATAAATTGTCATCAATTACATATTTTCATGTTAGTCATGTTGTAAAAGAAAATACAGACCTTTCCCCCCCAAAACCCCAAGAAAAATAAAGTACAAAAAAGTATGCTTTGATGTGCATTCAGTCTCCATCATTTCTTTCTTTAGAGAAGGATAGCATATATATATATATAAATAATCATAAGTCCTTCAGAATTGTCTTAACTCATTGTACTGCTGAGAAAAGCTAAATCATCCACGGTTGAGCATTGTACAATAATGTTTCTCTGTATGAGGTTCTCCTGATTCTTCTCACTTCACTTTTCATCAGTTCATGTAAATCTTTCCAGGAAACTGCATTCTTAATACTTTCCAGTCAAGTGCTTTAGGATATCATTTGAAAAATCTTCCTGGTTGCTTTTAATATCTTTTTCGCCAAGGGTCTCCTCATATTAGCATCATAATAATTGTATAAAGATAAGAAATGAAGTATATGGGTCAGTAGTTACTGTTATTCTCCCAGTTGCCTTACAAAATGAGGTACCCTCACATTTCCCCCCAAGCCTTTGGCATCTTCCTCTCTAGAAAAAACCTGTAGAATTGACTGTTCCATGATCTCAAAATTGTGTTACCTACAACATGGACAATTGCATATGTTTGGTTATAGTGCAGCTCCTGTTTTTCTTCAGTGCTATTTCCACTTCTTCATGTAGCACATAGTGGGACTATAATGTTAGGGACAGGTGTTGTGGCTATCCTTGATGGTAAAAAGAATTTATGGAAACTTATCCAGATCTTTTCCCTTTTTTGCTTTTTCATTGTACCTTTTTCATGTTTCTGCTTAAGGGTTCTTGAAGGGTAACTATCTAGTTGCTTTTTTCACTGAACTTTTTCTAAATGTATCTCTTCACTGATTCTTTTTTTTTTTTTTTTTGCGGGGCAATGAGGGTTAAGTGACTTGCCCAGGATCACACAGCTATTAAGTGTCAAGTATCTGAGACTGGATTTGAACTCAGGTCCTCCTGAATCCAGGGCCGGTGCTTTATCCACTGTACCACCTAGCTGCCCCCCTCTTCACTGATTCTTAGGATGTTTGAAAGGATAATACTGCTCATAATTTTTGACCATTCTCTTCCATAAGATTATTCTAAATGACTTTACATTATAAACTGGCATTGTCCTTGATTACCATATCTCTTTATTTGGCAAGGTGACCAAGTGTCTGATGACTGAAGTAGTTTCTAGTGTCTTTTGCCATGTCTACCTTATGGCAAATGATTTATACTGTTTAAATTTCCTTTTGAAATTATGATAATCCATATAGATATATAGTATTTTATCCATTTTCCATTTGTTGCAAGCAACAGCTTGCTTAAATGAAGCTGCATTCCACTCAATGGCATTACATATTTTCTTATTTTTACTCTTTTTTTCACTTGGTATTGATTTTGATCTTTGCTATAACAAGTAGGGAGTATGACATTATATAGCTTATTCACAAATGAAACTCATATTGGTAACTAAGTATTTCCTCTGTTTGGCATTTAAATCTCTTAATAGTCTGGCCTCTTCCAAATTTTCTAGTCTTCTTTATGGTACAGCCATACTGGCCCTTCTGCTGTGTTTCACACATCCAACTCCATCTCCATCTTCTTGCTTTTGCAATGGCTGATTGCTATGGCTGGAATGCTCTCCATTCCCTATCCCCACCCTCCTTGCTTCTTGGAATCCCTAGCTTCCTTTCTGATCCTCTATACCAGCTACCAATGTTCTCTCTAACTCCATTGTATTCATTTTTCTTTTTGTGGGGCAATGAGGGTTAAGTGACTTACCCAGGGTCACACAGCTAGTGTCAAGTGTCTGAGGCCGAATTTGAACTCAGGTCCTCCTGACTCCAGGGCTGGTGCTTTATCCACTGCACCACCTAGCTGCCCCCTTGTATTCATTTTTATATACTTTTATGTATATGTTGTCTCCCTCATTATAATCTAAGCTTCTAGAGGATAGGAAATAGTTTACTTTTGTCTTTGTATCTCCAAATGCTTACCATAGTCTCTGACATATAATAGGTGATTAATAAATACTTATAAATTAGTTGATTGATTATTGGGTCATTCTTCATGCAATATTTATGAAGTTGATTTTTTTTCTGTATCCAAGGATAAGACCTTACATTTATCTCTATGAGATTCAACTTAATAGATTCACCTAAAGATTCTGGCCTATCAGTATCTCTTTGATTTGCAATCCACTATGGAGTTTTTATCATTGTCCAATTGTGTTCGACTCTTCATGGCCCTATGGACACCAATGCTGTCGATGGTTTTGTCTTGGCAAAGACACTGGAATGGTTTGCCATTTCCTTCTCCAGAGAATTAAGGCAAACAGACGTTAAGTGATGTGCCCAGGGTCATACAGCTAGAAAGTGTCTGAGGCTGGATTTGAAGTCAGGTCTTCCTGACTCCAGGCCTAGCATAATATACACTGGGCCACCTAGATGCTTCTTAGATAGACAGAGGTTAAAAAATTTGTCCAGGGTCACACAGCTAGCAAGTGTCTAAGACATCATTTGAACTCAGGTCTTCCTGACTCCAGGCCCAAAACTCTATCCACTGAGTCACCTCACGGCCTCAGTATGGAGCTAACCCTCTTAGATTTGTATTATTTGCCAACTGGATAAGTATGTCATCTATGCTTTTATCCAAATCACTGATAAAAATATTAAGAAGCAGAGAACCAAGCACAGATATCTGGGGGACTCCATTGAAGAGTTTCTATTTATTTGTATTCAGCCATTCATACTCTTATCACCTCTTACCTGGACTATAGCTTTCTTTTTTTTAAAATAAAATTTTCCCCAATTATCAATTTATTTCCCCTATTATCATTTGTTTTTCTCCTTCTTTCCTCCTACTCCCTATTGAAAAAAAGAAGAAAAGCTAGAGCATTGTAAAAATAAACATAGTCAAGCAAAACAAATCCCCACATTGGCCTTTGGACTATAGCTTCCTAACTGGTTTTCACCTCATGTCTCTCCTAACTCCAATCCATTCTTCACTCAGGTGCCAAGGTGATTTTACTAAGGTTCGGGTCTGACCAAGTCACCTCTCCCCCACTAAATAAACTCCAATGGCTCCCTATTATAACTAGGATAAAACTAAAGCCCCTAGTTCAGTATTTAAAGCTCTTCACTCCCTTCCTACTCTTTCAATTTCTTGTACTTTCCTCTAATCTATCCACTCTACACTAGCATACTAGATTTTCATTTCACAGGACCACTGGAATTTTGGTTTGGTTGTCTCTCATCCCTGGACTGTTCTTCTCCCTTACCTCTACATCTCAGTTTCTCTGGCTTCCTTCAAGAAAAAGCTCAAATCCTAACTCTTTTACAAAGTCTTTCCTCATCTCTCCCAGTTGCTAGTACCTTCCTCTCTCAGGTAGTCTTCCATTTATTCAGCACATATCTTATAACTTGGTTATTTACAATCTACCTCCCTCATTATCATCTGGGAACCTTGAGCGTAGGGTCCATTTTTGCCTTTCTTTGTACTCTCAGCACTTGGCAGGATACCTGGAACACAGGAAGTGCTAAAATAAATGCTTCTCACCTGACTGAAATGCCCACAAAGAAAACAAAGACAGGAAAAATATTTGGACAAGATCAATCATACAGAAGACATCTGTGCTGGAGGTAACACAATTGTGAAGGACTGATTCTTAAGGTACCTAAGGAGATACATTTTTGCAAAAAACCAAATAAACATACAAATAAAAACAACCTTGGACCTAATGAATGTAATGGGAAAAAAAAGATTGATTGAAAGAAGATCAACAATTTCCAATCAATCAAAAAGCATTTACTAAGAACTCACTATGTACCAGGTAAGGTGCTAGGGATAGAAAGGTAAAACTCCATCCAATTAGTTGCCCTACATAAATAAACACTTTCCTAAGCTTTCATTTTTTTTTTAAAAGGAAAACTCTTTCAAGTCATGGACAAAATGTTTCAGAAACACAATCATTGTACAAGGCAGGCCCTACTTTAAGACAAAAGAACATATTGATTTTTTAAAATAAATAGCCACATCGACTTTCCTTAGAAATCAAAAAAGTTTATATTGAGATAGGAAAAATAAGAAGAAAAAGTAAAGAATCAAAGAACTAATCCATTTAATTTACTGATGATTAAAATAACTAGCCACTACTACCATCATAATTTTGATAACCTCAAAGAAAATACATAGATTTCTTCAATCAAACATACCAAAAAAATAACAAGCATCAGTATAAATCTAAATAGCAAATGTATGATACATTTTTATAGGAAATATATATATATATATATACACTTTAGAATGAGAATTCATTGGATCACTCCAATCACTATGACTTCCCACCACCTACCAATCTACACTTCCTAGGTGGGATCCACAAAGATTAAAAAAATAAAGACAGAAGGAGCACTGGATTTGGAGTTGAAGGACCTGGATTCAAATTCATTTACTACCTGTGTGACTTTGGGCAAGCCAAACAACTTTTCTAGGACTTGCCTATAAAATGAGTTTCCCTGTCTATAAAATAAAGTAGCTATACAGGATGACCTTTTAAGGATACAGAGTTGGATAGAATATTCATAGTTTCTCTCTCCCTCCCCCACCTTCCTCCCTCTCCCTATATATGTTTATATAAGTATATACATATTACCTTTGCATATAATACACACATACACACACACACATATATATACACATACATAGAGAATATGTACATTTGTGTATATACAACTATACATACATATATATGTATATATAAACACATACACAGAGAAAGAGAGAGAGAGAGAGAGAGAGAGAGAGAGAGAGAGAGAATATTTACAACAAATAAGCATTGAGTTGGTCCAAGAATTAAAGGGAGTAGAGGAGTGAGCTGGATTACTTTTGGGAAATAGCAAAAATTATTTATGATCTCAGAATTCTTCCTGAAATCAAGGCCATGTTGGGTTTTTTTTGGGGGGGGGGTAGAGAATTTTTTTTTTTTGCGAGGCAATGGGGGTTAAGTGACTTGCCCAGGGTCACACAGCTAGTAAGTGTCAAGTGTCTGAGGCCGGATTTGAACTCAGGTACTCCTGAATCCAGGGCCAGCACTTTATCCACTGCGCCCATTTTTTTTTTAACAATAATATTTTCTTGGTATTATTGTATGGTTATGAAAATTGGGACATGGAAATCTCTGAAGGACTGAAAATGAATATCACCCAGACAGAGAGCAATGGAAAAGTTCATGGTGTATATGAGGTTACCACATATTATAAGCAGGGAATTACAAAGAAGAAGAATAAAAGCAGGTAACAAAGATATATATGAGAGAAAAAAAGAAGATGGATTGGTCATGGAGCGAATGAGAAATAAGCAATGAATAACCCATGTGTTCCATTGGTATCTTTGCAATGTCAAAAGAAAGTGGGGAAGGCTTTCGCATAGAAATGCTTTAGTGAATTTATTGTAGGATACAGATAAGAGTTAAGGATGGGCAGGGAAGAATGGCTTGTACTATGCATTATTGGAAAGAATATTCACATTGATAAAATTACATTTTAGCATATTTTTGCAGATTGTCAATTTCATTTAAATCTGCAATTTTCTAACATATTGTGCAAAGTGGCTTCTGGTAATTCTTGATATTTTATTTAGCCTTTGTGAATTAATTTGTTTTAGATTCCAAAACTTCATTTTCCTTTTTTTTTTGATCAAGTGAGCAAATGCTTTGTCAATTTTATTAAGTGTTACTACATTAGTATGATGAGGAAGACAGATGAAGAAACTACCTCTACTAAGGGATATGGGCACTTGCTTTGCAACTTAAAATTTTAGAAAGTTGCCTTAGGCCCTGAGAGGTTAAGTGATTTGCCCATGGTCTCATAGGCAGTATATGCCAGAGATGGTACTTGGACCCAGGTTTTCCAGACTCCAAAGTCAGGTCTTTTCACACTGCATACCAGTTATCTGAGCTTTGGAAACAAACAAACAACAGCTCTTTGTTCTGGTTAAATTGCTTTAAAAGTTTTTTCAATTCTATGTATTTCAGTCAATAGTCAATAGTCAGCTACTATGTTCCAGGCACTGTGCTAAGCACTAAGGATACAAAAAGAGACAAAATATAGCTTCAGCCCTCAAGGAACTCAAAATCTCATGGGGGAGATATTTGTTGATGTTCAGTCATTGCAGTCATGGCTGACTCTTTGTGAACCCATTTGGGGTTTTCTTGGAAAAGATACTGGAGTGGTTTGCCATTTCCTTCTCCAGCTTTTTTACAGATGTGGAAACTGAGGCAAACAAGGTTAAGTAACTTACCTAGGGTCACAAAGTAAATATCTGAGGCTAGATTTTGATTCGGGTCTTTAGGCCATGTGCTCCTGGCTGGAGGAGGTAACAAGCAAACAAAGATGTACATAGGAAGTTATATATAGGATGAATAGTAAATACTTAACAGAAGGGAGCCATTGGAATTAAGAGGAGTTAGAGAAGGCTTCCTATAGAAAGTAGGATTTTAGTTGAGACTTAAAGGAAACCAGGGAAGCCAGTAGGCAGAATTGAGGATGAAGAACATTCCAGGCATGGGGGACAGCCAGAAAAAATGTCCAGATCCAAGAGATGGCATGTGATGTCCATGGAACAGCAAGGAGTCCACTTTCAATCAACTGAAGAGTATGGGACAGGGAATAAAGTGTCAGAAGACTGGAAAGGTAGGAGGGGGTTAGGTTATGAAAGGCTTTGAACACCAAGTAGAAGATTTTGTACTTTATTCTGGAGGTGATAGGAAGTCAAGGGAGTTTCTTGAATGGGGTGTGGAGAGAAGTGAAACAGTAGGATCTGTGCTTTAGGAAAATCATTTTAGTGGCCAAATGAAGGATGGATTGGAATGGGGAGAGACTTGAGGCAGGCAGACCCACCAGCAGACTATAGTAATAGCCCAGGTGTGAGGTAAAGAGGACCTGAACTAGGGTAATAACAGTGTCAGAGCAGAAAAGGGGATATATTTGAGAAATGTTCCAAAAGTGAAATTGGCAAAAGATTAGCTATTGGGGTGGGGTGAGAGTTAGTGTGGAATCCAGGATGACTCCTAGGTTGCTATCCTGAGGGATTGGAAGGGTAGATGACATTTCTTTTTACAGTAACAGGGAAGGTAGGAATAGGGGAAAGAGATTTAGTTCTGTTTTGGCCATGTTGAGATTAAGATGTCTACTGAACATCCAGTTTAAGATGTCTGAGGGGCAGTTTGGAGATATGAGACTGGAGGTACTCAGAGTAGTTAGGGCAAGATAGGTAGATTTGAGAATCATCATAGAGATGGTAATTTGGTAATTAAATTAAATAGAATATAGAGATGGAAAAATTGGGATTTAATAGGATCACTTGGGCAGATAGAGGGGTGAGCCTTGGTAAGGAGTAGGGACAATTCTTCATATAAGTCTAGGAGGAGATAGTGTCAGAAAGCATCTGAGGGATGTAAAATGAAGAAGATGGGAGAAGAGATGTCATGGAAAATGGCCTCTATTTTTTCTTATAAAGTATGAAGTAGGTTTCTCAGTTCAGAAGGTAAGGGTAGAGGAATCATAGAAGGTTTGAGGAGTGATAAAAGGTATACAAAAACTTCTGTGGAGATTGAGAGAATGATTTCATTAGGGAGGCATAATAGGAATGCCTAGAAACAGTGAGGGCCCAGTTGAGGTTGTGTAACACAAGTTTGTAGTGGATCCTGTCAAAATGATTGATTTTCTTTCACCTTTGTTTTAGCAGCACATGTATGGGAGCATAGGTATTGGATGGTTAGAGTAAGCCAAGGCTGAAGTTTGACAGGGCACAACTGGCAATGTAATAATGGGACTAGAAACACAAGAGAAGAGGACAGTATAGAGGTGAACTGGTTCACTAAGGGGTTGATATGGAGGGGGGAAGGAATGACAAGTGCAAGGGAGATGAGAAGTTGAGGTATTGGAGGTCACTGTGTGGATAAAGAGTAGGGTTATATAATGGCAGACATAGGGTGAGGTGAAAAACCAATAGATTATGGCCAGATAAAGAGTTTCAGAATTCTTGAAGATGGAGGTGGTACATTTTTGGAGGATGACAAGATCAAAGGTATGACCATCTTTGTGTGTGGCTGACATGGGGTGGAGGAATAGGTGAGAGGAACTGAGTAGTTAGGATGTTTGAGGAATTAATATGTATGTTGAAGTCCATAAGCATGAGGGCAGGAATTGAGAGGCAGGATCAAGATGGAGGAGAAAAGGCAGGAAGTTGTCTGCATTCACTCCAAGTTTCCCTCAAGACAACATTAAATCAAGCCTAAAAATGAATTCTGGAGCAACAAAACCCACAAAAGGACAGGATGAAACAATTTTGCAGCCAAAGATATCTTAGAAGTACTTAAGGAAAGGTCTGTCTCACTTGGGTAAAAGGGGAGAGCAGCCCAAGTCAGTGGGTAGTCCCTAGACCCAGTATAGTTCAGCAACTGAGGCCCTGCGGTCCCAGCTCAGCAGGCCAGCAGCACAGCAGACCAGCTGTGAGGCCTCCAATCCAGAGTAGTAGGTGAGCTGCCAGCCCTGGAGTCCCCTGGCAAACAGGTAGGCCAGAAGCACTGGAGGCCCCCATGCAACAAGCCAGTGACCAGGCCTGTGGTTCCCAGTGCAAGAATCTTGAGACAAAGCCCTCTGTGACCCAGGAGCAATCTGAACTTTAAAAGATAATAAATAGGCTGGAAAATGAGCGACATGCCTCCAAGCCCCTGACCATAGAAAGCTACTATGGCAACATGGGAGATCAAAATACAAAATCAGAAGAGGACAATGTCAAAACATCTACATGTGAAGCCTCAAGGAGAAATATGATTTGGGTTTCAAGCCCAAAAAGTCTTCTTGAAAGAGCTCAAAAAGGATTTTAAAAATCAAATAAGAGAGGTAGAAGAAAAATTGGGAAAAGAAATAAAAGTTATATAATAGAATCATGAAAAAAGCGTCAACAGGGGCGGCTAGGTGGCACAGTGGATAAAACACTGGCCCTGGATTCAGGAGTACCTGAGTTCAAATCCGGCCTCAGACACTTGACACTTACTAGCTGTGTGACCCTGGCAAGTCACTTAACCCCCATTGCCCCGCAAAAAAAAAAAAAAAAAGAGTCAACAGCTTGGTAAAGGAAGCTTGGTAAAGGAAATTCCTTTATAAAG
Source organism: Dromiciops gliroides (assembly GCF_019393635.1). Classification (NCBI taxonomy): domain Eukaryota; kingdom Metazoa; phylum Chordata; class Mammalia; order Microbiotheria; family Microbiotheriidae; genus Dromiciops; species Dromiciops gliroides. Next base: position 457,970,052 of record NC_057861.1, read on the forward strand.
CAGAATTAGCCTAGTAGAAAAGGATGTACAGAAGCTAATTGAAGACAATAATTCCTTAAAAATTAGAATTGAGCAAGTGGAAGCTAATGACTCTATGAAACATCAAGAATCACTCAAACAAAATCAAAGGAATGAAAAGATAAAAGAATATGTAAAAAAAAAACCCTCATTGGAAAAACAACTGACTCAGAAAATAGATCTGGGAGAGAAAATTTAAGAATTACTGGACTACCTGAAATCCATGATCAAAAAAGGAGCCTGAACAGAAACTTTTAAGAAATTATTAAAGAAAACTCTACTAATATCTTAGAACCAGAAGCTAAAATAGTAATTGAAAGAATCCATTTATCACCTCCTGAAAGAGATCCCCAGGAACTCCCAGGAAAATTATAGACAAATTCCAGAACTCTCATGTCAAGGAGAAAATATTACAAGCAGGTGGAAAGAAACAATTCAGATAACCAAGGAGTTACAGGCAGACTTATATAGGATTTAGCAACTTCTATACTAAAGGATCAGAGGGCTTAGAATATAATATTATGAGAGCTTGGATTACAACAAAGAATCAACTACTTGGCAGAACTGAACATCTTTCAGGGGAAAAATGGACATTTAATGAAATAAGGTACTCAAGCATTTCTGATAAAAAGACAGACTTGAATAGAAAATTCAATTTTCAAATACAACTCAAGAGAAGCATAAAAAAGGTAAACAGGAAAGAATAAAAACTTACTCAGTAAGGTTAAACTGTTTACATCTCTACAAGGGAAGATGATACTTGTAAGTCTTAAGAACTGTGTCTATTAGGGCAGTTAGAAGGGGTATAAATAGAGGGTGCATGTAGAAGTTGACTTTGATGAGATGATATAAAAAACTAAGGGGTGAAAAAAGGGGACTGCACAGGGAGAAAAGGGCAGGGACAGGCAGGACAGAGTAAATTATATCACATGGAGAGGTACAAAAGACCTATTACCCTGGAGGGAAAGAAAGGAAGGGAGTGAGCATTGTATAAGGGTAGGAATTGGGAAGGAGAGGTAAGCCAGGTCCAAAATTCATTAAAGAAGGAAGGAGAGTCAACTCGAGATCTTTAGACAAGCAGCTACTAGGATTTTGATTGGGTGGTACATAGGAATTGCATGAACTTCAAAGAAGAGGTTATTGAGTGATGGAGGTAGGGGGAGAACTTGGAAATGTCAGTGTTGAGCAAGAGGTATTCTAACTCCCTTGCCTTAACCAGTGAGCTGAAAAGAATGAGTGAAAGTACAGCCAGTACAGGAAAGGTGGTCAGGGAGGCTATCATCTGGGAGAAGTCAGCTTCCAGTAATAGCTAGAAGTTGGAAGTAGTGGGAGAGGCAAATATTTGAATGGAGAGAAGTTCGTTGCCCATGGTATAGGCATTCCAGAGGGCACAGTGGAAGGGGTGGGTGATAATTGGCTGGAACTTTAATGAAATGGTTGAGAGGGATGCAAATAAGGAATGAGGTGGTGGTGATGGGGAATTGTGTTTGAATGATGACTTACAAGAGTTTAGAGAAACTGGGTGTGTAAAGGTACCGGAATGCTCATCATTGAGTGGAAGGTATCACTCTTCTGGCCAGCCAAGTGGCACAGTGAATAGAGTGCTGGATCTGGAGTCAGAAAGAATCATCTTTCTGAGTTCAAATTCAGTATCAAACACTTATTAGCTTTGTGACTCTGGGTAAGTCATTTAACCCTGTTCGCCTAAGTTTCCTCAGCTGTAAAATGAGCTGGAGAAGGAAATGGGAAACCGCTCCAGTATATTTGCCAAGAAAATCTCAAATGGGATGATGAAGAGTCAGACAAGACTGAAGTGACTAAAGAATACCATGACCACTCCTCTAGGCTGGAGATCAGGTTGGAAACAAGTACAGAATGAGATAGAAAAAACATGATCTAGTGGTCAGAATAATGACACCATTTCACTATTCCTTTCCCCAGAGGATGGAGATTAGGTAGGAAACAGACTCTTTCCTCTTATGATTTTTCAAGTCTCTTTTTCTTGTTTTATGATTATTCATTTGTTGATTTTCTAGTTTTATAAACTGGATGCCTAGATAATTAATAATTTCTTTTCCTATTCAGTTAACATCTTTTCAGAGATATAACTTTTTCCTCTGAGTATTCTTATCTGTGTTCCATAAATTTTGGTCCATTATGTCACTGTTAAAATTATTCTTTAATCCATTCATAAATATATTTTTTGTTGTTTTAAAGGCTCTCAAAAAGTGCTATGAGTCTTAAGAGTCTCATGTGTCTAGACACACATGAGAGCAGATTTAATTACATAATCTTTTTTTTTTTAAGCAGGGCGATGAGGGTTAAATGACTTGCCCAGGGTCACACAACTAGTGTCAAGTGTCTGAGGCCAAATTTGAACTCAGGTCCTCCTGTATCCAGGGCCAGTGCTTTATCTACTGCACCACCTAGCTGAGCCCTCATAGTCTTTTCTTGATCAATGTATTTGTTAATTTTCCATGTTTCTTTATGTGATATTGTCATGTTAAGTGTCCTGTTGCCCTTTGGTTTACTTTATAGAAATAAGTGAAATTCCTTTATTTAGCTCAAAGTCAATCTTTCATTGAATTTATATAAAAATTATATGGGATGTTACTTTGGGGCTAAGGTGTGTTTCCTTTATTTTTTGAAATATATTCACTATAAAGCAGCAGTCATCAAAACTATTTGGTACTGGCTAAGAAATAGAGTAGAGGATCAATGGAATAGGCTAGGCACAGGAGACACAGTAGTAAATGACTTTAGTAATGTATTGTTTGATAAACCCAAAGACTCCAGTTTCTGGGATAGGAACTCAGTATTTGACAAAAACTGCTGGGAAAACTGGAAGATAGTATGGCATAAATTAGACATAGACCAACATCTTACACCTTGTACTAAAATAAGGTCAAAATGGGTACATGATATAGACATAAAAGGTGATACCATAGCTAAATTAGGAGAGGAAGGAACAGTTTACCTCTCAGATCTTTGGAAAGGATAACAGTTTATGACCAAACAAGAGATAGAGAATATTATGAAATGCAAAATGTATGATTTTGATTACATTAAATTAAAAAGGTTTTATACAAACAGAAGCAATGCATCCAAAATTAGAAGGGAGGCAGAAAACTGGGAAACAATTTTTATAGCCAGTACTTCTGATAAAGGCCTCATTTCTAAAATATATAGGGAACTAAATCAAATTTATAAGAATCCAAGTCATTCCCCAATTTAGAAATGGTTAAAGGATATGAACAGGCAGTTTTCTGATAAAGAAATCGAAGCTATCTATTGCCATATGAAAAAATGCTCTAAATCATTACTGATTAGAAAAATGCAAATTAAAACAACTCTGAGGTACCACCTGATACCTATCAGATTGGCTAAAATGACAAAAAAGGAAAATAATAAAGGTTGGAGAAGCTGTGGAAAAATTGGCACACTAATGCATTGTTGGTGGAGCTTTGAACTGATCCAACCATTCTGGAGAGCAATCTGGAATTATGGCCAAAGGGCTATAAAGCTGTGCATACCCTTTGACCCAGCAATACCACTATTAGGTCTTTTTCCCAAAGAGATCATAAAAAAGAGAAAAGGACCCACATGTACAAAAATATTTATAGCTGCTCTTTTTGTGGTGGCAAGGAATTGGAAATTGAGGGGATGTCCATCAATTGGGAAATGGCTGAACAAGTTGTGGTATATGAATGTAATGGAATTCTATTGTGCAGTAAGAAATGATGAGCAGGCGGATTTCAGAGAAACCTGGAAGGACTTGCATAATTGAGATGAGCAGAACCAGGAGAATGTTGTACACAGTATCAACAACATTGTGTGTTGCTTGACTGTAATAGACTTGATCCTTCTCAGCAATACAAAGGTACAAGATAGTTCCAAAAGACTCATGATGGAAAAGACTCTCCAAATCTAGGGAAAAAAAAACCGAACTGTGGAATATGGATCCAGATTGAACCATCCTATTTCTTTTGTTTTTGGTACTGTTGTTTTTCTTTTTTGAGGTTTTTCCTTTTTGTTCTGATTCTTTTCTTATAATAGGACTAATGCAGAAATATGTTTAATGTTATTGTACATATATAACCTATATCTGATTACTTGCTGTCTTGGGGAGGAGGGAAAGGGGGGGTAGGGAGAAAAATTTGAAACAGAAATATTATAAAAACTAATGTTGAAAACTATCTCTACATGTAACTGGAAAATAATAAAATACTTTTATAATAAAAATGAAATATTATATTCAAATTTACCTGAATTTTTCATAAACAATGAACACTGAATGATTATCATTAAGATGCCTGTAATACGTGTTTAAAATTGAGGTTCTAACACTCAGTCATGAGAACTCCTGATGAGTTAAATTTGAGCTTTCTCACTGCTGGTATTCTGTCTTTCTTTTTTTTTTTTCTTTTTCTTTTTCTTTTCTTTTCTTTTTTTTTTTGCGGGGCAATGAGGGTAAAATGACTTGCCCTAGGGTCACACAGCTAGTAAGTGTCTAGTGTCTGAAGCTGGATTTGAACTCAGGTCCTAAATTCAGCGCTGGTACTTTATCCACTGCACCACCTAGCTGCCCCAACTGCTGGTATTCTGTAGATTCTATTCGACTTTACTTCATTTTCTGTTTCCAGTGCTTTTGGATAATGTGCTTGTATGGCTTCATGAAGCAGGGAAATAAGACTAATTTTGTTTTTCTGGAAAACCTATAATATTTAAATTATTGCTTTACACTCCATCTTTAGACTCAGTTTCCTTGGCTTGTGAATATCATATTTTTCCAACCTTCTTGCCTTTTATTTAGTTAAATTTTTCTTCTAGCTATAAACTTTTGTGTTTTGAATCTGTAAATTTTTAAGAAGAGAATCCATTATTTCGGAAAGATTCTTTTTCATGTGTTTTAAATTCTCTAATCTTAATTGTATTTTTTGTCTTTTGAGAGCTCTTATTTCCACTTTAATTTCCATTCTTCTTTTAATAATTCCATTGTTCTTCTGGAACACTCTGGAATGTTCTGTTTTACCATTGAACTATCATTTTAAGGCTCTCATTATGCCTGTGGTGGAACTTCTCCTTTCATCAACTATTTCTGAGTCCATTTTTTACTCCATGGTATTCATTTATTTTATCGGATCCTTTAAAAAATTATTATTTGCTCATTTTTCTTTTCTCGGTCTCTCTACTAGTTTTTCTGTTAGTTTTTCTTGTGGTAAGTTCTTTCCTAAATCCTCTCTGTTGTTTCCTGCCATTTTGTTTTTCTTATCTCTTGCTATTTTAAAAACGATGAAGGGAGCTGAATTTAGCTACAATCTTTTACCCAGGCATCTATCTGGAGTTCTCCATTTTTTCTCTTTAGTTGTTCCACCTCCCCCCCCCCCCGCCTTTTTTATTTGATACCTTTATAGCAGTTTTGTTTTGCTGAGATGGAGATGGGATTAAACCAATCCTAGGACTTCAGGTGGCACTAAGCTTACACAGACATAGGTTCAGGATGGAGGCCTTTGTTAACAATAGAAACCAGTATTGCCATAGATTGCCATGTCTTACCACTTTGGGTTTGTTTTTTTGTGTGTGTTTTTTGCAGGGCAATGAGGGTTAAGTGACTTGACCAAGGTCACACAGCTAGTAAATGTCAAGTGTCTGAGGCCGGATTTGAACTCAGGTCCTTCTGAATCCAGGGCTAGTGCTTTATCCACTGTGCCACCTAGATGGCCCCTGTCTTACAACTTTGAAATAGGATCTCGTGTTTGCTGACCTTGGAAGATTCCAGATTCCTTTGGCCTCTTCATTGAGGAAATTGCTTTATACTTGCTAAAGTTCTATAGACAGTTTGTGTCAATGTCTTTACCTTTTTCCCAATTTTCTTTTTTTTTTTTTTTAGTGAGGCAATTGGGGTTAAGTGACTTTCCCAGGGTCACACAGCTAGCAAGTGTTAAGTGTCTGAGGTCAGATTTGAACTCAGGTCCTCCTGAATCCAGGGCTGGTACTCTATCCACTGCACCACCTACCTGCCCCCCTTTCCCCAATTTTCAATGCCAATACTTAAAAAGTAAGGTAGCTATTATAATTGAATTAAATATCATTGCCTCATTTTTTTTTCTTCTAGTCATTGGTGTGGTGGCTGACCTTTATTTTAAAAAGTAGATCTAACAGCTAACGTCAAAATGATTCCCGCAATGGCAATTGGTCATTTGCTATTGCTAGATAGTCAATTTCACTTGTGACAATGCTAGCTGGTATTCTCCATGTTCTGTGATGTTTGAATCTTTAAATTAAGCAAATATTCAGGCTATTATAGGTATGATGCTTCTACAAAGTCTGTGAACCTTTGGACTTTTGTTTTTTTACTCTGAACTATATTTTTCAATTTTTTTTTTTTTGCTACCCTCCTCAATGCTCAACTCAAATTACTTGATATTTAAATATATTTTGGCTTAATGTATAAGATCTTATTAAGTTCTTTGCTAGAAATATATGCTTATATATGGAACATAAGTGGCAAACAGAAATATCAGCTAATATTCTTCCTGCATTTGTTTATTAACATTTCTTCCTGGGGCAGCTAGGTGGCGCAGTAGATAGAGCACTGGCCCTGGAGTCAGGAGTACCTGAGTTCAAATCCGGCCTCAGACACTTAACACTTTACTAGCTGTGTGACCCTGGGCAAGTCACTTAACCCCAATTGCCTCACTAAAAAAAAAACAACATTTCTTCCCAAAAGCATTGTGGGCTCTCACATTACTTTTCTCCTTACTCTGGTAATTCCAATTTATGTTCTTCTGGCAATATCATTTTTGTCATATAATGTAAGGGTTTTTTGTATGATTTATGACCTTTGGGGTTTTAATGAATAAATAAGTACAATTTAGAGTTTTCTTTTCTTATTTTATAGATATAAGATTTTCTGCCCTTTTAGGTTTCTGATTCTCAAAGTAACTCATAATTAAAAATCCAATAATCAAATGGAAACATTTCCCTTTGTACCTGTATAGTTTTCACTATCGCTCTACTCCAATGTGTCATTATCATGTGGAGACAACTCTGTGTCCTTGGAAGCTTTTTGGTAAAGCCCAAGGTCTAGCTGGTCCTCCCTTGAGTCTTTCTGATCCTGTGAGAAGTGGCGTGAATGTTACTTAGAACTAACTCAGCTACTTTTTCAAAGACTAAGACATTGGAATCATGACATGCTACAGTTCTAAGGTACTTCCAAAGCCATCCAAACAAACTTGTGCTGAAACAAGTCGCTTAGCTGTGCAATACCTGAAGAGTGGTCATCTGCTCTTTTCCCAGAAACTTTCAGGAATTCATCATGTATGCCCCGGGGCAGCTTATTTCATTTTTTGATCACATTAGTTGCCAGGAAGTTGAGTCAAAATCTTCTTCTCTACAAATTTTCTGGAGCCTCTGTTCCTTGTTCAGATCTCTGAGACTAATCAGAACAAATCCATTCCCTTTTCACATCATAGTACCCCAATTATTCAAAGGTATGTATTTCTATCCCACCCTCAGCCCCCTTAATTTCTTCATTTCTCTAAGGTAAATATCCCTAATGACTTCAAATCATCTTTAAGGTATGAGCTTCAGGACCTCCTGGCTGCCCCCCCCTTTGGACACTCTACAATATGAGCCATTAAGATATAATTTTTTTGGGTGGGGCATACAACTCATGAAAAATTTCTGCTTTAGGAAGGAGGCATATCCAGTTCCATTGGTGGGTGTAGTAGATACAACAATGACAAAAATAAAACCTTGAAATATTAAAGTAAATCTATTCAGAAATAATGTATCAAATTTATAATTTATTTTACCACCTGAATCACACAACTGGAGCAAATATGATCAGCTGCTGCCCCCTCAAATTTACTAGGCAATAAATTTGAAGAATACTGTAAGAAACGAATACAATATTTGCTAAGTTTCATGATTATGCAGAAGCTTTCAAGACATCACAAGATGTAACAAAATACAGATAGTTTCCCTAACTGTTGTCAGATGTTCATTTGATTTTGGGGAAATACTTATATTTCAGCACAATTCTGCAAAACTGTTAAATTCCCCATTCAATGACCACAAACTGCTATAAGTGTACAACTTGTTGCACAGAATCTGTTCATTAAGGAGAGCTGCCCCATCCCATAAGAAATACCACTGCTAGCATGAACTTTTGGAAAACACCTCCTGAAAACACATGTAAAGTAAAATAAAAGAAAAAAATAACAAAAGGGAAAGGAAGATTGAAACCATTAATAGATGTGGTTTACATCCAGCTCATCCTGAAACATGGCAAGAAGAATCAGTGGCCAGATTCCATTCTTCATTTAAACAATACTCAGTTTCTTTTAATAAAATATTTTATTTAACTCTTGCTTAGAAAAGAAATGGGGAAATATAAATATTTCATAATAAAAAAATCACCCTCCAGTTTAAGATTTCCTGACTAGTATATGCCATTGTGCGTTTAGATGAATAATGCAGGGCTCTCTCTCTCTCTTTCTCTCTCTCTCTCTCATTCTACTCTTATTTATGTTGGGTATAAAAAAAATCTTTGTAGTATTGGTGCAGGAAATGAAAAATGTCTACAATCAGAACCCACTAGGTGTCAAACCCTCAAATTAATTTGATCCCTTCAAATATATTTACCTTTGGTTTTAAAATGTTAATGAAGTAAAAGAAATATGTTTTTAAGACCTTCATTTGCCATAGTGCTTATATGTAGTCATACGTAGACTCAAATACATGCTCATAATTTAAAGACATTGTTCCTTACCCACAACTTGCCAATTTGGGGTCCATTTTTCTTATAGCTCTGATAAACCATATATCATTAATAGAAATATAGCTGAAACTATTCAAGTTTGCATTTACAGTCCTTGATTATCATGGGCAGTGCCAACTCATGCCCACTGATAACAATGAGACAGATGGCATTAAAGGTAATCCAGCAGCCTAAAATATATGCTCCCAAATCAACGACATTTTAAAGATAAACAAGAATGTTTATACTAATAAATAATGCTATAAATCTCACTATACTGGACTGCAAACAACTCCTGCTGAATAAAATGGCATGACATGGGATTTACTTATCCTGTATGTTCATAAAAACAACTTGTTCTGTGACAGCACTCATTCTTGGCGATTTACTGCAGCTGTCTGCAGCCAATTTGTTCACATTATGACTATGCATAAAGGTGTAACAATCATGGGGATTTATTAGCTGATTATCATAAAGGTGGCAGTCAGCCGCTCCTTCCAAAATGCAGGTGAAAAGAAAGTTAAATAATTATATGGAGATTAAAATCATATCACTCTCCCTTGGAGTTTGTAACAGTAATAGTTAATTGTTGTTTAAGTTTACAATATGGTATACAGCACTTGAGTCAACTTATAGGTAGCACTATGGTTAGTGAATGCTTGTTGGGTAGATAAAGTACTTATTGGATACCCTGAGGATTCACCCATGTTGGCTTCTGTTCTTTATCTTCAGTAAATGCTTATCAGGGTGATGTGCACCTAAGTATTTTGGTGAGCGCAAATGACTCTTGTTTAAAAGGTTCACAGGTAAATTTCAGAAGGGCAAATAATTCAGAATCATCATTTACCCATTTCTAGGAACCATTTTTAAACTCCTTCATATTTTACACACACAAACACACCTAAAAACTTTCTTAATCCTTGGCAGGACCTAGAACCATTGGTACTTGGCATGAGGTGGGCATGATTTCTGCCCATGACCAGGCTTAATAAGTGCTTATATATTTTTTCACTGGTTATACTAATTTTCTTTATCTAAACGGGTTTTTTTGTTCTGTGTAGTTGAAATTTTAAAAATTCTTATAGCAGAAAAAGGTCATATTCATTTGGATTGAGTCAAATTCTAGCTCATATACATAGAAAGCATGAGTTTTCACTTCCAAGCTTTCACACAATTGCTGTCTTTAGTTTTTTCATATATGCATGCAATTTTATTCTTGGATTGTTCTATTTGGTTTCTTACTTGGATTATTCTTTTATTTTATTTTTAATTTTTTTTTTATGCAGGACTATGAGGGTTAAGTGACTTGCCCAGGGTCACACAGCTAGTAAGTGTTAAGTGTCTGAGGCCAGATTTGAACTCAGGTTCTCCTAAATCCAGGGCCAGTGCTTTATCCACTGCATTACCTAGCTGCTCCCAGATTCTTCTTCTTCTTCTTCTTTTAAAAACACTTATCTACTCTGTTAGGTAGTAGAATCAATAATTTCTGTGCCCAGTGAACAAAATTGGGAATGTAACAGAAGAAAAAGTGCTACAAATTCTCTTAGCTAAGTTCCCTCACTTTGGGCAGATATCTACACAGCCTATGGCCCCTTAATAACATCTGTTCTGGATTGCAGCATAATAAATGCACCCATTCCATTTTCTGTTGCTTGGTAAACATATTTTTTCAACACATTATGTTTTATTGGACCTCTTCTTTAAAAACAGATCATTGGGGGGGCAGCTAGGTGGCACAGTGGATAAAGCACTGGCCCTGGATTCAGGAGGACCTGAGTTCAAATCTCGTCTCAGACACTTGACACTTACTAGCTGTGTGGCCCTGGGCAAGTCACTTAGCCCTCATTGCCCTGCAAAATAGAAAAAAAACCCCCCAAAACCCCCAGATCATTGCAGAGATGAGATGTCAGGACTATTCCTATTGTCCTTACTAAAGTTTTCTCCCATATTTGACTGGATTGAACTCATAAGACATCAGATTCAAGCCTGGAACTGCCACTTATTACCATAGTGATCTTGGCCTGCTCATTTCCCCACTTGGAGTTTTATTTTCCTTATCTATATATGGTATTAGATAGTATTAGAATAGAAGGATCCTAAGATCTCTTCCTGCTCTAACATTCTTCAGTCCCTACTGTTGATTCAATGTGATGATGGACTCTAGTTTCCCTTTATGGACCCTCTTGCATGTGCAGTAGAATCATACTTGAGATCTAATTGATTGATTTCCCTGACATCCCAAATTCTTCTTTGATTGGAAGGGAGACTCTAGAAACTTATAAGATAATCAGAGCTTCTGGTTAAAATCCTGGCTCTACTTCTTACTACCTAAGGGACCTCAGGCAATTTAGTCACAGTCTCACCCTCAGGTTCCTCATCTATAAAATGAAGGAATTGGGTTATTGAACTGGATGACTGCTAAGGTCATTTCCAGCTTGAAATCTATGGTTCTATGATAGGAACCTTTGCTACTATTTCAAGACTTCCAGGAAAGTCAGAGGAAAAGTATACGTGTCTTCAATCTTCTGTAGAGAATGACAGAAACATTATGAAGAAAAGGTCATTGCTACCTCCATATAGGCTCCAGGGAGCTCTTCAGCTAGCCAATTCTTTTTGTGACTGCTACTGTTCACCTCATGATTCATCCTCAGTGCCTAACAATACCTGGTTTGGTAAACATTAAAAAAATTTTTTCCACACAGATATTCTGGGCATTGATTTCTAGATGAAATGAACATTAGAGATTTTCTAGTCAAAATCCTTCATAGAAGAGAGAATTAAGGCCCCAGTACTTGTCCAAGGTCACAGAGGAAGTAAATGCCAGAGCACATCCTAAGACATTTTCCACTAGATCTCACTGCTTTGTTCAGGGCTTTGTCTTAAGTCATTGTAGGTTGTGGGAATGGGGCTCCTATTGGATGTTTCCCATTTCAACTTCTTTGCCATTTATTCCTGCATTCATTCAACAAGAATTTGTTAAAGATCTACGATGTACAAGTCACATAGGTGATAATTATATAGATGAGAAGAAAAATAGTCCCTGACTCTAAGGAATTTACAGTCTTCTGGAAAGATACATGTCCACAGATAAGTAAACAGTACATATACGTAAAAAATACAAAGTGATTTCGGGGACAAGTAGCATTGGTTGGGGGAATTAGGGGAGGTCTCTAGAAGAAGGGGAGCACTTGAGTTGGGCCTTGAAGTGAACTAGGGTCTCCAAAAGATAGAGACATAAGGAGAGAGGATTCAGGGCAACCTGGGAAAATCATGGATAAGGAAGATAAATGTAGTAGATGGATTGCATTTTTCATAAGATCTTCAGAGTTGTTTTGAATCATTGCATTGCTGAAAATAACCGAGTCAATCACAGCAGATCCTCTAACAATATTGCTGTTATTTTGTATACAGTACATTTCACTTGGAAGATAACTATATAGAGAACAACAAACTGGTTAGATATGCTGCAATGTAGCATACATAATGTGCAATCAGCCTCAAAAAATATTATAAAGTCATTGGGAAGGGCTTTAAATGCCAAACAGAGAAGTTTATGTTTTTTGTTTGTTTTTTGACAAGTTTATGTTTTATCCTAGAAGCAATTGGGAACCAAGGAAGCTTCTTCAACAGAGAAGTAATATGGTCAGGCCTATGTTTTAGGAATGTCAACTTGGTAACCACATGGAGGATTCATTGGAGAGGGAAAGTTGGAGATGTGAGAAAACTACTGCAGGGGGCAGCTGGGTGGCACAGTGGATAAAGCACCAACCCTGGATCCAGGAGGATGTAAGTTCAAATTTGGCCTCAGAAACTTGACACTTACTAGTTGTGTGACCCTGGGCAAGTCACTTAACCCTCATTGCCCAGCCAAAACAAAACAAAACAAAACCAAAAACCAAAAACTACTACAGTAGTTTTTATATGCAAGGTGATTAGTGCCCAACAGATGATGGTTGTTGTATGAAGGGAGGGAAGAGGACAGCTGATGTGGAGGAGATAGAATGGATAACCTGTCAACTGACTGGACATGGGGGGAGGTGGGAAATGAGAGCTCCATAGCAACCCATCTTAAAAAGAGCTTTCCACCTGCTGGCTAGAGAGATTAACATGCAGAAAGAGACCCCTGATTATCTCTGAGAGGCAGGGGTGATTCGGAGGTGAGTTGAAATATTCCACCCAATTGCTTAATGGAAGCAAATTAGAGAACTATCAGGTATTTTAGAATGAAAGGATCATAGAAATCTCAAAGTTGGAAGGAACCTCAGATATTATTTAGCCTAATCCCCTTCCTGAAGCATAAATCCCCTCTACAACACCTCTGGCAAGGGATTTATGCAGTCAATATTTAAAGACTGCCAATGTCAGGCTACTCACTTCTTCCCCAAGGGAGCCCATTATTTTTTTTTTCTTTTAACACTTTGAAATTTTTCAAATTATTTATTTATTTTTAACATTATTAAACATCTTTTTTTTTAGTTCTAAATTCTTTTCTTCCTTCCAGCTCTTCCCCAAGCTATTGAGAAGGCAAACAATATATCACTTATACATGTTAAATAATGCAAAACACATTTCTATATTAGCCATATTGCAAAAAAACCCAAGAAAAATAAAGTGAAAAAAATTATACTTCAATTCACACTCATAGTTCATCAGTCTTTTTCTCTGTATGTAGATGGCATTTCCAATATGACTCCTTCAACATTATCTTGGATCGTTGTATTTATAAGAGTAGCTAAGTTTTTCACAGTTGATAATGGTTACAATATTGTTGTTACTGTGTACAATTATCTGCTTACTTCATTCAGTATCAGTTCATATACGTCTTCCTAGGTTTTTCTGAAATCATCCCCTTTGTCATTTTTTATAGCACAACAGTATACCATCACAATCATATACCATAATTTGTTCAGTTATTCCCCAATTGATGGGCATCCCATCAATTTCCAATTCTTTGCCACTGCAGAAAGAGTGGCTATACATATTTTTTCTACATATAGGTAATTTTTCTTTTCCTTTGATCTCTTTGGGATACAGACCTAGTAATGGTATTGCTGGGTCAAAGGGTATGCATAGTTTTATAGGTCACTGGACAAAGTTCCAAATTGGACTTCTGAATGATTGGAGTAGTTCACAACTGCACCAACAGTGTATTAGTGCCCCAATTTTTCCATATCCCCTCCAGCATTTGTCATTTTCCTTTCCTGTCATGTTAGTCAATCTGATAGATGAGAGGTGGTATCTCAGAGTTGTTTTAATTTGTATGTCTCTAATTAATAGTGATTAAAAATATTGTTATGTGACCATTGATAGGTTTGATTTCTCCTTCTGAAAACTGTCATTATCTTTTGACATTTATTAAATGTAGAATGGCTCTTATTTTTATAAATTTGGATTAGTTCCCTATTTATTTCAGAAATGACCCCTTTATCAAAGAAATTTGCTATAGAAAGTTTTGATATTACTTCATAGTTTATGGTGCCTTTAAGCTAAATATAGTTTCCCAGAATCTCTCTTTTTTGTTTCCTGAATATCTCTTTTAATCAAATCTAATTTTGCTTTTGATTTATCTGAGATCATGATTGCTTCCCCTACTTTTTTCTGTCAGCTGAAGCATAATAGATTCTATTCCAGCCCCTTATTTTGTCTCTGTGTGTATCTTACTGTTTCAAGTGTGTCTCTTGTAAACAACATATTGTTGGATTTTGATTTCTAATCCATTCTGTCATGTGCTACTGTTTTGTGGGTAAGCTCATCTTATTCATATTCAAAGCTATGATTACTGTGTATTTCTTTCCATCCTATTTCTCTTTGTTTCTTCTTTTCTCTCTGTTTTGACCATGACCCTCCTCAAAAGTAATTTTTGCTTTTGACCACTGAGCCTCCCTTGATCTGTCCTCCCTTTTATCATCACTCTCCTACTTCCTTGTTGGGTAGGATAGATTTCTACACCCAACTCTCTGTTTATATACATATATATTCTTGTATATATGTGTCTCTCTCTCTATTTTTTCTTCCCTCTTTGATCCAATTCCCATGAAAATGAGGTTTAAGAATTGCCTGTCACTCCATTTCCCCCTCCACTATAAAACTCTTCCTTATATGTACCTTTTATGTGAGATAGTTTCCCCCAATCTTCTTCTCCCTTTCCCCTTCTCCCAGTGAATCCCTCTTTCTCACACTTTTTTTTGGAGATCATGCTAACATAATCGACTCATGCCTATGCCTTCTGTCTATATAGACTCCTTCTAATTGCCCTAATAATGATACATTTCTTAGGAGCTACATGTGTCATCTTTCCAAATAGTATTGTAATCAATTTAACTTTGAGTCCCTCATGATTTCTTTTTCATGTTTATCTTTATTATGCTTCTCTTAAGTCTTGTGTTTGAATGTCCAATTTTTAATTTTGTTCTGGTCTTTTCATCAGAAATACTTGAAAGTCCTCTATTCCTTTAAATATCCACTTCCCCTGAAGGATTATACTCAGTTTTGCTGTGTAGGTTATTCTTAGTTGTGATCCTAGCTCCTTTGCTTTTCAGAATATTATATTCTAAGCCCTTTGCTTCTTTAAGGTGGAAGCTGCTAAATTTTGTGTGATCTTAACTGTGACTCCATTATATTTGAATGTTTTTTTTTTCTGATGGCTCACAGTATTGTCTCCTTGACCTGGAAGCTCTGGAATTTGGCTATAATCTTCCTGGGAGTTTTCATTTTGGGATCTCTTTCAGGAAGTGATTGGTGAATTCTTTCCATTTCTCTTTTACCCTCTGTATCTAAGATTTCAGAGAAGTTTACCTTAATAATTTCTTGAAATATGATGTTTAGACTCTTTAAAAAATCATAGCTTTTTGTGTAGTCCAATAATTCTTAATTATCACACCTTTGGTCTATTTTCCAGGTCAGTTGTTTTTCTGAAAAGACATTTCACATTTTCTTCTATTTTTTTTCATTCTTTTGACTTTGTTTTTATTATTTCTTAATGTCTCATTGAGTCCTTGGCCTCTATTTGCCCAATTCTAATTTTTAAGGAATTATTTTCTTTAGTGAGATTTTATACCTCCTTTTCCATCTCGTCAATTCTACTTTTCTGGACTGTTTCTTCAGTGAGTTTTTGTGCATCTTTTGCCATTTGGTCAATTCTATTTTTTGATGTTCATAATTTTATTGCATCACTTCAATTTCTTTCCCCAAATTTTCCTCTACCACTCTTACGTCTTATAGGATTTCATATTGGACTTGTGTCCAGTTTGCATTTTTCTTTGAGGTTTTGCTTATAGCTGTTCTTCACATTGCTTTTTCTTTTTGTGTTTATGTCTTGAGCTTCCCTGCCACTATCACTAGATTTTTATGTCTAGATTATTTTTTGCTACTTTTTCTAGCCTATTTCTTGACTTTGAATTTTATATTAAAGTTAAGCGTTGCATACCTGCAGGTAGGGAGATACTGTCCCAAGCTTCAGGCTTTTTTTTTTTTGTGCTGATATTTCAGAGCTAGTTTTGGGGATGGAAGGGATCTTCAGGTTTTTATTTCTTTCAGGGTGGTATGATCCACGGAGAGGTATGGTCACTGATTGCTTGATCTGTGCTCTAGTCTTTACCCAGGAAGGGCTCTCTTGCAGTTGCAAGCACTTCTGTTCCTCTTGGCCTTGGAACCATGACCCAGAACTGTATATGGGCAATGGAATTTCCAAACAGTATCCAGTCCTGTGCCGAATATTAGCTCAGAGTCCCCTGTAATCTCTAATTGATCAATAATTTAACACACTTACTGTGTCTAGGCTGAGAGCTCCCAAAGGTGCTGTTGCCACTGTCTTAGATACCACCTCTGAAGTCCACCACTGGTGCTTCTGCTGTGTTCTGCCTGGACCCCATCCTGATGTCATAGACCTCTTCTGCCAACCTCCTAAGTTGTCTTAGGGTAGAAAATATCTCACCCTGAATATCTGTTGGCTCAGCCACTCCAGAATTTGATTTGAGGTATTATTTTAAAGTTGTTTGGAGGGGAAAGTTGGAAGAATTCAGCTGGATTGCTGCCCATAGTTTTTCATATTGGCTCTACCCCCAGCTTGTTCTTTTTTCAACTAGTTCTAGAACTGGGCAGTTCTTCATATTGCACTGAAATCTTTTCTCTAAGGCTTCTACTGTGACCCTGTAAGCTAGTAGGGAGTAGATACCAGGAGGAAAGAAATTCAGACTGGTGTCAGCTCTTAAGCCCAAAACTTCCTCTTCCCCACCACCAATTTTGAATGAGAGTAATGCTACAGGAATTCCTTACATCAGAGAATTCTGAGAAAAGTGCTTTACAAATGCAATATGTTATATCAACATGCTGTTATTATCATTACTACTAGTAAGTCCAGGTTTCAGTTCACTGGTGCTCCTTTCAGGTTTCAAGATGCTATTCGTAGTACTAACTTTTGGAGGATTTTTTACATACCAGACTCACTATAAGCAGAAGACCCTAGGGATATTTATCCTGTATTCATTACTCCTCATCAAGAATATAACCAACTCAAGATATTTAAAAGGGAGTATAAGTGGAAGTGTAACAACTGAGAATGTTGGACTTGGACTTAGAATGATCTCCCTTTAAATCCTGTTAGTATCTATGTGAACATGAGAATCTTTTAAGGACTCGATCTCAGTTTCCTCATCTGTAAAATGGGATAATAATATTCTTATCTCCTAGGGTTGTTGTGTGGATCAAGTAAGATAATGCATGTGAAGTGCTTTATAAACATTAAAGAGATATGTAAAGGCTAGCTATTATTGTTATTATTTATTATTATTATTACCATAAGGGTAATACAATTGAGGATAAGCATATTACAAATGATAATAACAATTCTCTGCTTTATATAAAAGTCCTTAGAACATTTGCTAGCTCTCCTTGTTTTCCTCTTGCCTTTTTTCCCTTGGTTTGTTTCTTACTATGAATTTCATTCTAGTTCCAATTTGATGTTGTTCATTCATTGTCCTCTGAATCTGCTTTTCCAGTTCTCAACATGGGACCTAGCCTGGGACTTTTCTCATACATATTCTAATACAGGAGTATGCTGGAGCCAGTTTGAAATGGAGCCAATTGTTAATTTTTTGGTGTATACATTGGAAAGAGACAAATGCAATAAATCAGGGCATGATATACTGTGTTTTTGATTGTCTAGATTTAAGAATGAGATGGAGAAGATGTTAACACAGATTAAATTTACAAGTGTGTCATGTGTATATCCCTCCCCCCTGGAAGAGTCAGCTGTTAAATTTTTTTTTTTTTTTTTTTTTTAGGCAATGGGGGTTAAGTGACTTGCCCACAGTCACACAGCTAGTAAGTATCAAGTGTCTGAGGCCGGATTTGAACCCAGGTACTCCTGAATCCAGGGCCGGTGCTTTAACCACTGCGCCATCTAGCTGCCCCTAGCTGTTAAATATTTACCCACATATCCCTTCTCCCATCACAGACCTCTCAGGCACCATTTCCTTTCTGGCCATGGTGGGGAAAAGCCAATTCTATATCCTCACCCTTCTCCAAGAGATCTGAATGCTCTGGCCCTATTAGAAGCTTCTCAGTTTCTCATGGAAGCAGATTCAATGCTTCTTGTGTGCTCATGCTTCTTATAGATGACTTCTCCGAGAATAACTTGTTCTTTAGATCTGAAGCTCAATCACTTAAGCTGACCCCGAAGAGAACTTAAGGATGTTAGGAAGTAGACATGAAGGAAGAATGGGAGGAACTGGGTGGGTGGGGTGTGAGAAGACACAGAAATGGCATGTGGACTGCTAAGCTTGAGCTACAATAAGTAGGACAATTTGACTGAATTTGGGTGCATGAATAGGAATAATAAGAAACATATCTGGAGAGGTAGGTTGGAATCAGATTGTGGAGGGTTTAAATTGTTTGGTGAAGAGCTTGTATTTTATCCTAAATGCAATAGAGAATCACTGAAGATAACTGAAAGAGGGAATAGCATAGTCTAACCCATATGTACCTTAGAAAAATTATTTTGACATCTGTGTGGAAGAAGAATTAGAAAGGGGAGAAACCAGAATCAGGTAGACTATTTAGGAAGATAATACAGTGCAAGATAAAAGGTAATAAAGTCCTTAAGGCAGCAGTAAATTTCTTAATCTCTTTGGGTCTCAATTTCCTTGTCTGTAAAATTAGGGGGGTTGAACTAGATGATATCTAAGGTTCACATATATATATATATTCACATCACATGCCTCAGCCGTTAATTTACCTTGCTCCATTATTAGATTAATACATAGTTGCTTAATTACCATTCATCTTTATATTAAAAACATGGTGATTCTTTATAGTTTTATGAATCTCTAAAGAGATTCTAAAGATTCCATCCTTTGCTGTACTTTGCAAAAACAGAATTTTATGGTGATAATTAAATGTTTTATGAAAACTGTTTATCTTACAACTGTATTTTTTTAAAATTCAAGATTCCCTTATCCCCACTTCCAATGTTTCCAATCAAGAGAGCACTGGTATAGGAAAGAAATCACTTGCCTCTGAATCCTATTACACAGATATTTTCCAGTTAGGGTGGTTTCTGTCCATCAACTGGTCAAAACTGCCACCTACTGGTCAATACTGAGTTATGCCTTTCAGTCCTTTGCAATGGGAAATACGGAAAGCTATTTGTCCTCTGGTAAGGTCCTATGTTTCCTTCATAATGATAAGGGTTGGTTATGAGAATTAAATTTAAAACAAAGACCATTTTTGATAATCTATTTCCCTCCAGAGTGAAATAAAAAGACTGACTAGCACAAACCTGCCAATAAAATCATCTCTCTTTCCAGCATCTTTGTCCCATGCAGTAATATCAATAATTCCTCCTCGCTCTTCATAGAGATGAAAGTCAAATTGTTCCCTCCACTGAGGATTCAGTGTTTTTGGCATGATCTGGAAAAAAGGAGGAAGAAAGCAATTATTGTTTTATAATTGAAGGTCTTCTTGCCTGGGACACAAAATTAAATTGTAGGTACTACCAGGAAATCATAGGAACTTGTCTGAGGTTTTATTTTTTTTTAAATCCTGGAAACCTTGGACAACAGGGCATATTTACCATGTTTACCACTCCCACCAAAAAAGAGAACCTACAAGATGGTTTGTCCTGAAAAATGAAAATGAACCATGTTTCTCCTGAGGGAGGAGTCTTACCTTCAGCCCTCTTGAGTGATGGCCAGGAGGCAATGCTAGAAAATAATTTGAGAGTCAGACTGAACTATTCCTAACTTCTGAAGGAAAACAGGTTGAAAACCTCAGACAATAGGAGTAATTCTTTTTTTTGTGTGTAAGAGTGATTCTTTATAATAATAGTCAATGAGAAGAGTCACCATGTTACAAAGAGGAAATCAGAGTTTCCAGAAATCTTGGTTTCTGTCCTTTGGCTACCCCCACAGTTTGGAGAACTGGACTGAACAATACAGAAACAAGGCAGCTTCAATGATCACTTTATATTCAGTTTTGTCAGAGGATCACAGGGTACAAAGTTATTTCTATGAGCAAAATGACCATTCTCTAAGTGTCTTTAAAGTTCCAAAGAAACTGTTTTCTGCTAATTTTTGAGGTTCATTTAAATTATAAAGCAATCTAATACAAGGGCAGCTAAGTGGTGCAGAGGCTAGAATGCAGGGCCTGGAGTTAGCTAGATTGATCTCCCTGAGTTCAAATCTGGCCTCAGACACTCACTATGTGACCCTGGGCAAGTCACTCAACCTTGTTGAATCAGTTTCCTCATCTGTAAAATGAGCTGGAAAAGGAAATGGTAAACCATTCTAGTATCTCTGCCAAGAAAACCTCAAATATGGTCATGAAGAATTGGATATGACTAAACAACAAAAATTCTAACACAATTTAAATGAAACCAAATCAACAAATATTGATTGATTATCTTCAAGGGACTAGAGTTAATAGGTATTATGGGCTACAGAGAGGAATTTAGTAGAAGAAGCATACATGTTGGAGATCATACAAGGAGGTTTATTTATTGAAGTATCAAAAGCACTATATTAAGATGGTCTCTCCACAGAAGTCTATATAAGAAAGCTCAAGAAAAGCACTAAAATCAGGATATTGTGGATTGGTAGAACATAGAGAGTTGAACCATCAAGTTAGCTTGTCAACAAGCACTGAAGTGCTTACTATGTGCTGGAAACTGTGCTAAGTTCCGTGGAAACAAAGAAAGGCAAACATGTGGTTGTTAAAGGAGCTCACATTCTAAAGAAGGAGACATCATGCAACCAACCACATACACAGAACTATTCAGTATTAATGGAGAGTAATCTCAGAGGGAAGGCATTAACAGAGGGTTGGGTGTGGGGAGGGAGAAAGGCAAAGGTTTCTTTTCAAAGAGGGGATTTGAATTGATTTGGAGTGGAGGAGTAGGTCATGACAAAGTAGACTGAGGAACTGAGAAGTGAGAGTTCTTGAGAGAGTATCAATGTATTAATTGAAATTTCCGAGGATAAGGGCAGGAGTTGAGGTGGTGAGAAAGACAATTGTTTTTTAGAACAAAGTGATACATTATGCTATATTATACTGACTTTTATTTGTGACATTGAAGTTTAACTCAAAAATTTGAAAATCTAGGTAATAGTTACCAAAATTCTAGAGAATAATAATGCTTACTTCCTATCACCTGAATAAATATTTACTACCAGGTAACTTTCCATTACTGTATTCTATTAGGTTTAAAATATTTTTTATGTTTCTCATTTGGGGCATGAAATATGAAAGGTATGATGCTGTAGGGGTACAAAAAGAACAAAACCATTTTCAAATAGCTAGCAATCCAGAAGACTTATTCTTTTATTTTGCAGGGCAATGAGGGTTAAATGAATTGTCCAGGGTCACACAGCTTGTAAGTGTCAAGTGTCTGAGGCCAGATTTGAACTCAGGTCCTCCTGAATCCAGGGCTGGTGCTTTATCTACTATACCACCTAGCTGCCCCCAGAAGACTTATTCTTAAATAATTAAAAAAATAATCACCCTCTAGTCATCACTGATAAATAGAAGTATGTATAGAATGATTTTACAGAGATACACACACACACATATATGTGTATGTATACGTGTATATATGTAAATAAAATATTATGGCCAGAGCAGAGAGGAAGAGGAAGAAAAACTCTCATTTGGGCCAGATGAGAAAGAGAGAAAAGTTGAGAAGACTTATTTGGAAAAAAGCAAGGAGAAGATAGAATAGTGGAAAAAAGAGGTCAGAAAACTTGATATCCTAACAAGTTTGAAATAAAAAAGGAGAAAAGGATAGGAAGATCCATTACATATTTTATTAATAAAGAACTAAGAATTTTAAAAAAATCATCACTCTCATAGTACCCATCTTTACAGTGTTATTCAGTAAGTTTATATTTTTTTGACTAGACAATCAAATGCTATGTTTTTAATGTAGGTTACACAGAGAAGAGGCAGTGTGGAATAGTGGGAAGAAAGTTAGATTTTGAGTCAAAAGGCCTGGATTTTAATTCAGGCTCTGATACTAATGATGGAGCCATAGGCAAATGACTTTCCCTTTCTGGGCTTCAGTTCCTTATGTGTTAAAAAGGGAGAATTCTGCTAGTTGGGCCCTAGTGTCTATTAGAGATTGAAGTCTATGATCCTATGATTTCCAGTTTTTCGTAGACATCCTTAGAAAGCCCAGGTTAACTGGTACAAGACCCTTGGCTGCATCAGCTAACAGAGTAACCTAGATAGATTTCTTTCCTTTAAGCAGAGAGGCACAAGCTCATCTTCTACCTTAATAGTAGAACAGATATCTTTATGAGTAATGAGTGTGAAAAGGGAAAACTACAGTATGTACATGTAACCAAATGAACCATAATTTAAAAGCTCATAACTGAAACTTAATTAGTCAAAGAATTAGAGAGGGAAAGAACAAAAGAGACAAGTTCCCAGTGCTAGATTTCATATTTCTGGCTCAAAGATTAGAAGTGTAATAAAGGTTTTAATCTTTATAGAGCAGTGGTGTCAAAGTAAGTTATATCTTTGCTCAGAAAGCCACAAATTAACATTATCTATGTTGTATTGCATTTTAATTTTTTTGTTAAACATTTCCCAGTTACATTTCAATCTGGCTCAGACCCCATTCAAAGTCTTGTTGGGCCTCGAGTTTGAAACCTCTGTTAAAGATCACAGAAATTGAAATTTATTTGGCAAAGTAAAAGATGAAAATAAATCAGTGTTACTGTCATATATTTGTATAATTCTTACTTCCCCAATATATCACTGAACACTGGCTTGGAGACATAGAATTGGATGCTTGATGCAGTGGTTAAGATGCTTCCTGAGTACATTGAATTAATACAAATCTATTGTCATCAAATTCAATCCAGATTAACAAAATTAAGGGTGTGGGTGAATAAGAATTTTAATATAAAAATAAAACATGACTCTTCCTTCTATAAACTCTGAGATTACTTGTTATCTATAACACTGCTGGGGAGAATAAAGAGGACATTAGACTTGTAGTCGGAAGACAGGGATTTGAATCTCAGTTTCACCTCTTCCTTGCAAAATTATATGAACAAGCTTCTTGATCTCTGACACTCAGTTTCCTTATCTTAGGTATGAACATAACAATGACATATACCGCATATCACAGAAGTTTATTGTGAGAAAATTTGTCTGTAAAGTATATAATAAACCACAAGCTAATATTGCTTTGTATTATTGTCTTTTAATGTATTTATGCCTCATTTTCCCCAACTAGATTTCTTGGGGGGCAGCAACTATGTCTTATAGAGTGGTTTTCCAGATCAACTATAATGACAAGCACAGTAGCAAGTGCTCAATAAACATTCACTTGACCAATGGATAAAACTGATGTAATGTTTTAAAGTACTCAGTGGTCATTTAACCACTGAGGAATCATCACTATGAAATTCCCAAGCATGGCTACAGCTAATGAACACTTTGCAGTCACATTTGTAACAACAACTGACACTATAATGGCACTATAAGGAATGCATTTCAGTCATGGTGGCAGTCTAAAAATGGAGGTGATGAATTGCCCCAAGTCATTAGTTGACATCATCAGCAAAAAGCAGACCATTAAACAAGATCATACACAGACTGAGAGTTTGGCATTTTGGCGGGGAGGGTGGGATGGGTGGAGGATAGTGTTGTTAGGGTTCAGATCTGTGATTACATCAGTGTAAGGAGGGGGCGGCTAGGTGGCACAGTGGATAAAGCACCGGCCCTGGACTCAGGAGTACCTGAGTTCAAATCCGGCCTCAGACACTTGACACTTACTAGCTGTGTGACCTTGGGCAAGTCACTTAAACCCCATTGCCCTGCAAAAAACCCAAAAACAAACAAACAAACATCAGTGTAAGGAACTCCCAGTATGGAAACTCTCCCCCCACCCCCCCACTGATGCAGGTCAGTGACTTGACTAACTTATAGTCTTAGAGAATGTCTTGGGATGGTAAGAATTTAAGTGACTCATCCAGTAGCATATAATCTGTATATATCAGAGGCTTGTCTTGCCAGACATCTTGTCAGAGGCAAGACTACAAGGACAATTTGGTTCCTTATCCACTACACCAGGTGCCTCTCAATTTAGATATAATACACATCATATTATGCCCCTGAAACTTTGCAATTACAAAAAGTAAAAGTTTTGGAAAACACAAAATGTGTTCTTTGTTCTGACGGAAGGCCTATGAAAGGGTTCTGCTGTATTTATCAAAGCCTACTTTCTTCAGTTTTAAAAGTATTGATGGCACTAAACCTTACAAACACTGAACAAAAACACAATAAAGGCAAAATACCTTGCTCTTGTACTTCTGATGACCAAGCCGGAATTTCACATAGGGATCACTCAACCCATTTGAATCCATGGCCTTGAGGTCTCGCCCCTCTATCAAAGTAATGCTGACTATTCCTCTCCATAGGTGGGATTTTCTGTGCAGGTCTGAGAGACGTAAACTTTGGGTCTGAAACTTTGGGTAAAGGAGAAAAGAGTTACTTTACAATATGACAAGTAATTTATTTGAAACTCAAGTGGGTTTTTTTTTTTTATTCTGCTACTCAAAAAGAGAGAATCGAATTTTTCAACCTGTTTGAAGATTTTAAAATATGTATCATACATGTTAAATATGACCCTACGGCAGTTTTTAGGATTTTTATAAAGAGTTTAATGAATGAAAAGTCATCAAAATGAACATTTAAGTTGTAAGACAGTCAAGGGTCTGAATTCTTCTTATCCCAATGACTTGGAGGAACTTCAAGAAGATATGGAATTTCTGCAAATGCTGACAACGAACCTGCTGTAAATCATTTATGAAAATAATTTATGACACCTAAGAGTACAGCCCAATCATAGCCCTTAGTAGGTTACTTACTTTTTCTTTAGATGATCTATTTTCTTTCAATCTCTGACTTTATTGTTACAATACATTCTTCTCTGTAGGATTACTGAATAAGATTCTGGAAGCAAAATACCACTACCACCTCTCTCTTGGCACATAGAAAGATCTATTGAGATTCTATCCATTGAAGAGGGTGATGTTCAAAAGGCTTGGAGTTGTAGTTACTGTTGACCTTGATACAATGACTGAAATCCACCAAACAATTGGCACTTAAACCTGAAGCCTGCCTTCCTACAGGGGAGAGAAACTATACTTAAAAAACTATAAATGCATGCTTTATGTGAGAATATATGCTCCTGATTTTATTTCTCCTTTAGATATTTGAGTATTTTTTCTTTATTGAATTTTGTCAGTCATATTCACTTCTAGATTATAATAATATTGAACTAGAATGAAATCAGAACTGCATATAAGGTAGTAAAGGTATCTGTATCAGTCTTAAAGATAGCCTGATAGAAGATTTACTTGACATACAAAATGAACTCAAAATTCAGTCTCTAATCTTGACACTTCTTAATTTGGCTTTCATGAAAATTTTTTTTTTACTAGATTTTATCAGTGTAAAGAGCTCCCAATTAAGAATTTCCCCTAACAATGCCAATTTGTACCTTCTCTGCAATTTATTGTCTTATTGGAGTTGTCTTTATGTGATACCAAAGTGATTATTTCTTTTAATAATCCCATTCACAACTCTCATTGTTTTCATTCCTTTCAAATGAATTTTCAAGATTCATTTCAAATCCCAAGTGTTCCTAAATTGTTGTTTCACCTGCATTATACCTATTTTCTTTTGCCCTAATTGTATAATCATGGTCTGCTCCATGTAAATCCATCTTCTTGTGACCTAATTTCTTTCACATGATAATAATGTCTTATTTAGCTAATAAATTTGGGAAATAAAGTTTCCCACACAACTGAAGCTTGCCCCATTTGAGGGTCAAAATTTAAATTATCTATCTCTCTTTCTAAATATCTAGCCATTTCATTTGTTGGGATCTCTGGTTTTTCATCTGGGAACTGAACAGACTCAATTAGATGAGCTTTAGAGTTCCTTCCAATGCTGAAATTCTTTGATTTTAGGATTCATTAGGCCACTATGTGATATCACTATGTGATAACAGAATTCTCTGTCTGCTATTTAGTTTTTCTTTTCACCTCCTGCAATGTCAGGTTGTTTCTGTCACTGCTGTTGTCATAGTGCTTCTAATATCACCCCGTTCTCCTTTTCCCTTCTGGTTTAGTGTTTTTAATTTATTGTGAATTGGAAGCCTATGGAGATAAGCTTAAGAATTTTACATTACAGGGGGCAGGTAGGTAGCGCAGTGGATAAAGAAAGCACTGGCCCTGGATTCAGGACGAACTGAGTTTAAATTCAAATCTTCTATCACTTGACACTGGCTAGCTGTGTGACCCTGGGAAAGTGACTTAACCCTCATTGCTCTGCTCCCCCCCCCAAAAAAAGAATTTTACATTATAGAAAAGTCAGCAGGGCTCTAAGTGAGGGCCCAAAGAGTCAAGTTCGTCAGTTCAGCGTGGGGCCTTTAGAAAAGCTTTGAAAAATGTTCATGCACTCATGTTAAGGCTATTCCTGTTTCTCTTTTGGCAACATTATTTCATAGTATAAGTATTACTGTACCTTGAAATGAGTCTGACTACTAGTTCCTCCAACAATACTAATGTATGACATCTATTTGTTTTTTTTTTGTTGTTATATATATATCTGTTTATATCTATAAGTTTTAATCATTTGGTTAGGTATAACCAACTGTTATTTCTTTGGAAGTGAAAGTAGCTATAAAAACACCATTAGGGTCCTTAAAGTTAAAGAATTATAAAATGATAATTGTTGGCAATAAAGATTACATTCCTCCTCTGTGCCCCCAAATTATGGAAGTAATAAATAAATATTTAAGTTTTTGGAAGGTTATTTTTCTGACTTCTCACAGGAGACAAAGAACTTGACCTACACACCAAAAAAAAAAAAAGGCACACAGAATACTAAAATGCTCATGAGGAAATAAAATGAATTTAATGGAGGTTTTAGTGCTGCCATTAGTTGTTATGAAATGCTTTTCTACAACCTGGCAGGAACATTTCCAAAATGAGCTATATAATGTAATAGATAAAGTGAACACGGGTGATGGGGGTGGGGGGAGATGGGATCTGGTGCAGGGGAAATATTTTTGCACTCCAAAAAGTTCAGTAATGGAAGACAAACAACCGTGGTACCCTGGTTAAAAGATTATTTTAATGATAAAATAGTAATACAGAGAAATGTTACCCTATTAAAAATAAGTTTTTCCTGTTCTCTCTTAAAAAAAAATTACGCCTTTCAACAGAAATAGTCATCAGTGTAGTATTTACTTTTGTTACAAATGTTTGCAGTCATGACAACATATAGTTTAAATGCTAGGAAGAACTAATGAACTTGAAGCAAAATTATTATGTAAAAGTAATGTTGAATGGAATACAGAATACAAACAATAGAGAAATATATGACAATAGACAAGAAAGGTGAAGAATAAGTTAATTCTGAATAGCCAACTGCATACATTCAAATACTTGGACCTCTTTGGAAATTAACCTGAAAGTACTTAACCCTTGCGTTCACAACTTATTGAGTTCACATTTTACCTTCTCAGTAGTTCTCTCCTTTTCTCCATTTAACTAAGGTTACTTAATACAATATTATCACAATGATCACTCCTTAGTAAATGTATTACTTTTACATTTCTAAGCATAGCTTTTGGGATAGTAGTTTGGTTTGTACATTTTGAACATCTGAAGAGAGAAACATAGGATCAATCTGGCAAATGAAAAAATAAACCTTAGTTTAATTTTCTAAGTGGTAATTCTACTTAAAAAATAAAATATTCCACTTAAAATAAAATATAAAATTTTAACTCCTGGGTAAAATATGCTGATTCAAATATTAATAATAAAAATTATTTACTGAATATCTACAGTGTCCCTACCAGAATATTAAGTAAATATAAGACATTATTCAATAAAGTTTAGATACCATAAATTAGAAACCTTTCCTTCTTCCCTCCTTTCCTTTCCTTTCCTTTCCTTTCCTTTCCTTTCCTTTCCTTTCCTTTCCTTTCCTTTCCTTTCCTTTCCTTTCCTTTCCTTTCCTTTCCTTCTCTTCTCTTCTCTTCTCTTCTCTTCTCTTCTCTTCTCTTCTCTTCTCTTCTCTTCTCTTCTCTTCTCTTCTCTTCTCTTCTCTTCTCTTCTCTTCTCTTCTCTTCTCTTCTCTTCTCTTCTCTTCCCTTCCCTTCCCTTCCCTTCCCTTCCCTTCCCTTCCCTTCCCTTCCCTTCCCTTCCCTTCCCTTCCCTTCCCTTCCCTTCCCTTCCCTTCCCTTCCCTTCCCTTCCCTTCCCTTCCCTTCCCTTTCCTCTCTTCTTCTCTCCTATCCTGTCATTTCCTTTATCACTTCTTTCCTTCCCTCCCTCTCAACTCTTTAAAAACAAAAACATACCAAAAAACCCCAAAAGCAAACAAAAGCAAATGGAGGGGCAGCTAGATGGCACAGTGGATAGAGCACTGGCCCTGGATTCAGGAGTGCCTGAGTTCGAATCCGGCCTCAGACACTTAATGCTTACTAGCTGTGTGACCCTGGGCAAGTCACTTGACCCCAACTGCCTCACAAAAACCCCCCAAAAAACCCCCAAACAAAAGCAAATGGAAAAACTAAACACCATCAAAAAGGCCATTTATCCTTGTACCAATTTATTGATTCGTGATGCCAGGTAACAATATAATTTCAGAAATTCCAGTGAAATAGATACTGACATTTTTTTTTTTGCAATTTCAGCTGGCAGGATTTCAGAGCAGGTGAGTAAATTAGTTCAATTAAAATGAGTGTTATTAAATGATTGCCTTTTGTCATGCTATGAAAACAGTATGGACAAAGAAATGGATTTTTAGCAAGGTCATTCTACTTTCAGTTTGCTGCTCATGTAAGCTTAGAAAGGGCATAGAGAATGGAACAACTTACTTGTGTATTTTGGTAACAAGGATTCTGGAGCTCTGCTCTGAAGAAGCCCAAGGCTGGAAATGCAGGGGTTCTGTAGGTCTGAATTGAAATGAATGGTCAGAACTATATGAGGATGTGAACAGTGTGCCTATTGATCCCTAATCTTCATCAATGTTTGAATTATCTTAACAAACCAATTTTTGAACAAGTTGTAGCACTACTTTCCAAGGTAAAAAATTTCTTATAGTATAGAAAAACATACCTTAGTCAAAGTATATACATGATGGTTATTGTTTTCCTTTGGTAGGCTGATTCAATGGAATTAAAATACTAATCTTCCATTGTAATAATAGGACTTCTTTTAGTTCTTACTGAAGTCCTATCAATCTGGTTAGGTTTCACATACAGTTCCACTGATGTACAGTATGTCCACTTGTTGCCAACTGGACTGTGGTCAATTGCCAATGGACCAATCTGGACAAGTCTAGAGAATCTTATTAATAGGATGATGAAGTCTGTGATTAGAGTAACGCCTGAAAACCATTTACTAACTTGAAGAGGGAACTAATTTGCAAGAGTAGAGGGTTCCCCATTCCCTACTGGGTAGTTCCTATTTTTCCTGAGTAAATAACAGATCCCTGAACTAGTGAAATAAGAATAATTGATACTCAAGGACTCATGAGGTTTATAGATAAAAGATGCAGTGATCAAGGGAATAAAATTCAGGGTTTTCTACAAAACAATAAGGGGTAGAGGACAATTTCTTTAGTCTGAACTATTAATTTTTTTAAAGTTTATTTTGTTTCTTATGTAAAATTACCTAAACAAAAACCTACAATAATGGTGAAGGCCCTAACATGATGGTTCTAGTTGTTTGTCACTAGGTTATACCATAAGGGGACATTACACAGTCACATAAAGAGTGTATTCCAAAGAG
Organism: Dromiciops gliroides; assembly: GCF_019393635.1. Classification (NCBI taxonomy): domain Eukaryota; kingdom Metazoa; phylum Chordata; class Mammalia; order Microbiotheria; family Microbiotheriidae; genus Dromiciops; species Dromiciops gliroides. Next base: position 458,000,150 of record NC_057861.1, read on the forward strand.
AAACAGACTGAGTAAATATGTTTAACTTAAAGACACATATGCAAAGTAACAAGAAGAAGAAGAAAAAATATTACCCCTATGCCCAAATGAAACCAGCAAATTTATCAGAGATTTATAGTGGACCCAAGCAAGAAAGATGGTGAGGAGCAAAAGATATTGCAGAAGGAGTGATTCAATTGCCTAGTGTGATTGAATAGGGCAGTTAGAAGATGATATAAGCAGACATTCAGAATCAGGATACAGAAATCTCCTAACAAGAAAGATGAAGGTGGGGTCACCAAATTTAATGATATGCGTAGGGAGAAATAAACTGGATCAAAATCACCCTGGAAGATAGACTAAGCTATAAAATCCCCAGCAAAGTCATTTTACCCCCCACCTCTCCCCAAGAAATCATCTCTGGAGGCATAGGTTTTTATTGTTTAGTTGTTTCAGTCATATGCAACTCATGACCCCATTTGGGGTTTTCTTGGAAAAGATACAAGATTAGTTTGCCATTTCCTTGTCCAGCTCATTTTACAGGTAAGGAAACTGTGGCAAACATGGCTAAGTGACTTGCCTAGGGTCATAACAGGAATCAAATAGTAGAGGCTGGGATTAATATGCTTTGTGATGCCTTTGTATGTGTTTTCTATTTATTCCTTTGTATATAAGTTGTTTCACCTTTGAGAGGGTAAAGCAAGGCAAAGGACTGTTTTATTGATTTGCCTTGTAGTATTACTAGGCGCTAGTGCAGTATCTGGAACGTACTAAACATTTGGGGAAGCTAGGTGGCACAGTGGATAGAATGCAGGAAGGACTGATTTCACATCTGGTCTCAGACACTTACCCTGTTTGCCTGCAAGTCACTTTACCCTGTTTTTCTCAGCTTCCTCATCTCCTTAAAATGAGGTGGACAAGGAAATGGCAAACCACTGCAGTATCTTAGCCAAGTAAATCCCAGTTGGGGTCATGAAGAGTTGGACTGAACAAACAACAACAACAACAATAACAACAACAAAATGTTGCACATTGGTTGGTGGGTTGATTAGCTTAATACATTATGCAGGTAAGAAGAAAACTGAAAATTGGTTTCTTAGCACAGACTTCCACCATTTGATATATTCTTATGCATTTTCAGGGTAGAGAATTTGGCTTAACAACCTAATAAAATATCAACATATTTACAAATCAGCTGGTGTATATGAAATCTTAGAGAGTTGTCTGAGGCTTGATAAGTATGGGTGTTCATAGTACAAACCTCTTAGAGAGGTTCTGGGGCATGCTCATGAGGCAGCTAGGTGGCACCATAGTGCACAGAGCATTGGCAGGGAATCAAGAAGACCTGAGTTCAAGCTGAACCTCAGCAGCTTACTGACTAACCTTTACGCAAATCACTTAACCTCTATTTGCATCAGTTTCCTTACTGCAGGATGAGGACAATAATAGCATCCCCTTCAGGGTTACCATGAAGATCAAGTAGGATGGAATGAAATAATATTTGTTAAATGCTTAGCACAGTATCTAGCACACAGTAGGTACTTCCCTTCTCTATGGTATAAAATTAATAAGTTAGACATGGGATTTCAGGTCAGTTCATCCTGACTCTAGGTCCACCATTTTATTAATCACCCTCATGCTACCTCTTAATCTACTGGCATTATTATTATTATTAAATTATTTTATGACTCCTTACCAAAAAGGCATATTATTTCCTAATTCTGAAACCAGGTCAAGAAAATAAACTAACCTATTTGGCTTTATCACATGGCAAGAGGGAAAGTCAGTGATATGCTTCTGACAACATTTTTATTTCCTGATAATCCTCTGCTTTGGTTACCTTTGAGTCATTCTTATAACTGTCTACCCTTCTCTATAATCACCTAGACATTATAAAACTGGTGGGAAAGATATTGCTTGTGTGTTTACAATGAGGCAGTATGCCTGTTAGAGTCCATTTCCCCTCTATTTTCAGCACAGGGGTACATGTGCCTTTATTTAATCAAATGACCCATGAGACACTTTACAAAGAAGAGATAATGACAGCTTTGGTGTGACTGTTTTGTACTATGAACACCCATACTTATCAAAGCATGGTGCAATTATCGGCTCAGTCCCACTCACAGAAGCTTTCTATCTTTCTCTTTCCCTACTAAGCTCATTCCAGTGAATTGCACCCAGATGATGTATTCCAACAAGTGGATTTGCAGTTCATCTATCTTTCAATGCAGGATTGGTTGCCTTTTACCAAAACAACAACAACAATAAAAAAAAAAAACAAACAAAAAAAGACCAAGACCCTTTAGTACTTTGTCCAATTTAGATTTAGAACTATAGTCTTACTAAAAACCTTTGATATTTTATTTTCCTTGGAAGACTATTCTAAATACAGTGATCCTCAATGGAGATATTTCCCTTATTTGTATCCTGAAATTTTCTTTGATAAAATTCAGTTCCATCCAATTCACCAAAAATTGTATTAAATAACTGTTGTGTCAGATCACTGCCAGGTACTTGGAGAGGAAACAAACTTTAGATGAAAAACAAATCTAGTCTTCTGGGAGCTTAAAGTCTAGTGGAGAATATGGCACATAGATATATTACTAAAAATGAAAATAATGTATAAGCATATTAGAGAGGTGAAAATGTTTTGTCCAAGGTCTGAAAGGGTACCACAGTATTTGAACATTATATTGTCAACTACTTCTATAAGGTACTGAGATGTTCTGTAAAAGTCATAGATCTTTTTAAAAAATAAGCCTCAGCTTTAATAACTATAAAAAAGAAATACTATCTTCTAATAGTCTGCTTATCTTTCCGACTAATATATTTGATACTTTTGTGAATCAAACATTGTATTGTTTAATTTCCTGTGATGGTCTTTTTGTTGGTCAATGTGTTCTATTTAACTACTTCTTACAATGTTATATGTAAACTGCTTTTTAAAATTAGTCTTTTGTTAATATCTTTAAAGGCATTTGGGAGGGATAGTTTAGGATGATGAGTCATTGACAATGATAATTAAAAATTATCTGGAAAATCACAATCCCTCGGTGAGGCTCAGATTAAACAAGGACTTTAACTTGAGGCTTCACTTTATTTTAATTTTAGCTCTTCTCCCCCCAAATTATAAGCCTTGGAGATCCATCATAACCCTATATCAATTCTTTGTTTTTTAGATTCCAATTTAAAAGCCCAGCACTGTAAAACTGCTTCTCAAACACACACTGGTTTTAAGATATTAGGGTTTATGTGGACTGCTTTTATTTTTAGTCCTTAAGAAAGTGAACTCTCTGACAGGCTAACTGAAAAACATTTCACCGGGATTTAGTATTTTCTTAAATCAAATCTAAACCTGATTCATTCCTTAGTTAAATATATTTCAGCTTTTATTCTAGGTACTATTCTCTTCATCTGAGAAAGAAACTCTTTATTCAAGATTCCCTGCAATATTTAAGATTTTGGCCTTCTGAATACTTCCCTATTGTGTGCCATACTTTTGTAGGAAAACAAAAAGAAAAGACTAAGGTATCACTTGGTCAAAGAGGAGTGGTACTGATGATTGGCCTGACTCTTCATCATGTATATAAATGTTCTATATCTAGCTTCACATTATTAAAGAAGAGTCTTAACCTACTGATTTTCTGAATTAGGAAATAAAAATGCTGAACACGAGAACTTCAATTTGTCCTCCAACACATTCATACATCAGTGACTTAGGGAGAGATTGGGGAAATGCCCCACTATGTAGGAGGCATTTAAAACAGAAACCAGAAAGCCACACCTCCATATAGGTATAGTTTCTACATTTCATAACTGACTCTAAAATGTCTCACATTGACTGCTACCTTATCTACTGACTGAAATACTTAAAAAATATTTAAAGCTGGATAGAGCACTGGCTCTGGATTCAGAAGGACCTGAGTTCAAATCTGGCCTCAGACACTTGACACTTACTAGCTGTGTGACCCTGGGCAAGTCACTTAACCCTCATTGCCCTGCAAAAAAAAAAAAAAAATTAAAGCATGATATGGTCACAGTCCTCAGAAAACCAGGCCACACGTGGCCTGAGTGCAGTGCTTGGAGTCAGGAAGTCTTGAATTCAAATGCTATTTCAGACACTCATTAGCTGTGTGACTCTGGGCAAATAATTTAACCTATTTCAGCCTCAGTTTTCTCATTTATAAGTGGAGGAGATTGAGCTTGGCCTTTAAAGTTCCTTCAAAATCTAAATCTATGATCCCTGCTCATGATCCCTGTTATGATCCCCACCATTAAATAGCTATATGATCTTGGGCATCTTCTGTACTTGTTTCTTTATCAGTAATATAAGGTTGGACTAAGTGATCTCTAAAGTTCCTTCAAAGCCTAACACTGTATGATCTCTGAACATTATCCAAACCAGGTGCTCAGAAAGAGACATTTTATTAAACTGCAAATGATCAATGTAAATTATTCCTTTTAATTACATTCGGTACAAGGAAGAAGAGTGTTAGGAAATGTCAATGGAAAATATCGGATGATTAGAATCAATTGGAAATATTGAAAGTTGGGAGAAAGGGTGGTGAAAAATTAGTATTTTATAGGTAACAACTGGGAAAAAAAACCCAACCGTGTAGAGCAAATTGTGTAAGTGTAATGATGTATGGTAGTATTTCTTAATTTTCAGTCATTTTGGGTTCTGCAATATGTTATGTGTGTATACATATATAATGTGTGTGTATAAATAAATATATACACACACTATATATATTATATATGTTCATGTATGTATTTATTTATACACACATATATAGTAGCAAGCCTTCTACTACTACTATATATGTATATATAAATAAATACATATATGTAAATATGTTTTATATATATATACATATATATATATAGTGTGTGTGTGTGTGAGAGAGAGAGGGGGGGGTGGGGGGATCGAAGCAGGAAATATTCTGGTCTGTTGTCCTAAATAATGTGGCTAAGAGTATTATTAATTTTGAACAACTAGCAAAATAAGGTAAAAATGACAACTTTACAAAAGCCCCTCAATAATGTTAAGGATGTTGAATAATTCAAAAGATGGGGGCCTACATCTAAAATTATTCTCAGATGAAAATCTCTGGGCAATTTAAGAAAATGAATGAACAAATAGGTCATTTCATTTATTTCAAGAAAGTAATTGGAATAACTAAATACCACAGGTCACTTATCAAGAAGCCTTAAATGAAGTGATGAAAAAAATGATAAGGTTCTAATCCTCAAGTTATCTTTAGTCACTGAAGGTCTTTACAAGAGTTAAGCCAGGAAAGACAACAACTACTGTAGTCTCATTTACTTGTGGGGAGGAAGGACCGTCAGTTCTACACTGGCCAGCTCATAACTCTGACAGAGCACTGATATTCTATATATAAAAACTCCGTTGGGCCTAATCATTTTAGAATTTGGGGATAAGTGATTTAAGAGATCCTTATGCTCTTTGAGGACCAAAAAAAGCAAGAAAATACCAACATTTCCACCACATTTCTAAGACTATGAAATGGTGTTCCAGATGTAAATTTCAAAGAAAGAGGAAAGCTCAAAGAGGGAAAAAATTAGCAATCAGCACAGAGCAGAATGTGGAATTATAGCAGGAAAAGTTGGATGATGGGACTAATGAAAAAGTAGGCAGTTGAACTGAAATCTCTTATTTTGAAAAAATTCACACACAGAAGTTTCATTTTTCTCTTTAGGGCTATAGTTGGTTTTTTTTAAATTTAATGAGACATTTTTTTAAAAAATAAAGAAATATGGACTGTGAAAATGTTTCAAACAGTGTACAACTAGCCTAAAATTTCTGTGGAATAAAAAAAGACATTTTCAAACAAGGTTAAGCTCTAAAACTTTAAGCAAAATGGCCATGTCATAGAAAGAACAAGGCACCCAAAGCCTATTTCTTGAGCAGGAGAAAGATGGAACTTTAATGACCCCTCTATATCAGATTGTTATTACTATACAAAGATGTCATATAAAACTACATCTAATGGAATAGGTCAGTAGAAGGAATCAAAATCCTCCATCAGTCATGAATAAGTTTTAGAACTAATATAACTTTTTAGTCATAATAAATAAGAAGTACAAGCGACTGTTAAATTTAGATGTCATAAATGACTTAGTATTCAAAATACAGGGCCAATGAGGAACGTGAAAACATCTTTGCCATATTGTGTTGAAACAGTCAAATTTTTCTAGCCCAAAACAATAGCAAGAGTAGCAATATAACATATTGAAACATTACCCTCCACCAGAAAGACTTCACTGAGAAATACGATCCAAGCACTTCATTTTCTGAGAGTTCCTAGAAATAAACAAATATTTAGCTAAACTCTGAATTTGTTTCATAAATATGTTAGCAAAAAACCCAAAATCTTTACTTCCCATAGGGGTTCTGAATGTTCTTCATGTCTCTCCTGGAATAAATTAAGTTTTTCCCATCAATGACATTGAGGTTTAGAGAAGAGCTCTTTTTGGACTTGTTTGGACATAAATCCACTTACCATTTCATTCTTGGGGACTCTTCAATAAATCTCTTAATCTCTAACACTTTTACTATAAACAGCAGAATTATTAATAACATTCAAAACAATTTCTTTTTCAGATGAAACAAAATTCCTCCTTTTCCTTAAAAAAGATTTAAAATCATTGGCCTCAAGAGCATTTTTAATGATATTATGGCAAGAGGCTTATCCTTCTGCTACATTTCCATAGACTTTTACTGAGGTATCTCTAAACTGATAAAACTTTTTTTTTTTTTACTCTGAGCAGACCGTGTTCAGAAGTTTATGTGGTTTCATCAAGAAAATGTTGTAAAAGTAAAATAGAGCTTGCCTCCTTGTTAAAATTGAGAGCTATCCTACTACAGTGAGTAAAGCCCCAAAGAAATCATTTGTGGTTAAATGAATGCAGTCATAGTAATTTTGCCACTAGAAACAATTTATTAAAAGAAACAAACTTTGAGAAAAGTCTCCACTAGTCTAAAAATAGTATAGATGTCGGAAAAAGCAGTAATTTATAGACTTTAAATATTACTTTCTTTAAAGCATCTCTCATATTCTCTCATATAAGGGCTTTCTCTCCTTGCTCAAGAAATATGTTTAACTGATAACATTTATGATAAAGAACTAGAACATAGGATGGTGATGATTTGTCATGCATTGGTGTAAGAGTCTGTGACCATGGTTATCATTCTCAAGATGATCGTTAAAAATCTGAATGCCCCATCAAAAATTCACTGAGAAAATGTCTCCTTCCAAAGAATTAAAAAGGGGTGTGTGTGTATGTGTGTGAGTGAAACTGATCCTGTAGATTTTTTTATTTCATTTACTGGCATAGTGTTCAGTAAAGTGGCACCTAGAACCATGCCTCCCATGAGAAGACTCCATTTTCAGAAGATACCCCTTAGAATGAAAGCAACTTGAGAATAGATTTTTTATTTTGCTTTTTTGTATCCTTGTATTCCCAGAGCCTAGGAAAACATGGGGCTCATAAGAGACACTTAAAATATTTACTGCTTGATGCAGTTAGATGTCATCTCTTGTATTTGAGTCCTAATCTAATGTTTCTTACTAGTATTGAAATGACTTTGAGTTCTTAAAGTTGATGCCAGTGATGTAAAACTCAAATAGAAATGGATCCCTGTGGGCCAGTTTGACACTTCTGCTGTATGTAAGTAAAATCATAAATTCTAGCAGGCCTTACCAAATTGACAAGTCTTCAAGTAAGGTTAAGTCCAGTGATGTCTGTCATCTCAAGATTGGTTCAAGTTTGAAGAAAGTTATCACCAGAAGGGTGATATCACTTACTGATAGATATTTTGGCCAGAGAATCTGCCCCAATTCTACCAATCCGTGGGCAAGTTCCATTTGTGAAGGTGGAGATAGGACTAGCACAGATGAAATATGGGATCATTTGAAATTCTGAACAAGTATGATGTGACTTATGTCCCTGTTAATACTCAGCTGTCTTCTGATAGAGAGGTAAAGTAGAGCTTGGAGCTTCCAAAAAGCTTCTCTAAAGAAACACTTTTGAACTTGAACATTGTTGATAAAGAGTTTATTTGGAAACCTGTATTCCTGAAGGTTGCCCACTTTTTAGAACAGCAATTCAGCTTTGTATTTCTCCCTCAATGGTAACATACTAAGATATGTTGTCTGACTTAAAGAACACTACTTCTTGTGACAGACTACCGAAAAGAAATTCTAATGGTTTTTATTAGGATTTTTTAGTTAAAAAACAAACCAAACGCACTTTTCTTTCATTGTAGTGTGTGCTATTGAGATTTCTATTGTCAGTTCTCTTCATTAAAATGTATAAAGTGTTGATAAATGTACACTATCCAAGATAAACAATGAATGGATTCAAATATAAGAACAAGAGCTATTCCCTAATAGGTGAGTTGTGAAGGGATAAGAATAGGCAGTTCTGAAGAGAAATCCAAACTATTAACAGCCATATGAAAAAGTGCTCCAAATCACTAGTGATTAAATTAGAGAAATGCACATTAAAAAACTACAAGATTTAACCTCACACCCATTAAATTGGCAAAGATCACCAAAAAAGGAACAGGGCAATTGATAGAAGAACTGAGTTAAATAGTGAAAATTAATATACCATAGTTACAATTTAAAATTGGTCTGGTTATTTTGAAAAAGGAGTTTGAAACTATACCCCAAAAGTCACTAAATTCTTCAAACTCTTAGATCCAGCAATGCCACTACTAGGCCTATACCCCAAAGATACCAAAGAGAAATAAAAGGATCGATATGTTTAAACACATTTATAGCACCTCTTTTTGTAATGGCAAAGATTTGAAAACTAAGAAGGGGTCATCCATCAATCAGACATGATTAAATAAATTAAGGTAAATGAATGTAATGGAATATTACTAAGCCATAAGAAATGGAAAGTATCAGGCAAACTTGGGAATATTTGTATGATATTATGGAGAATGAAATAAGCAAAATACAGACATCAATTTATATAATAACATTGTAAGGAAAAAAATTTGAAAGACTTAAGAACTCTGATTAAGGGAATGATCAACCATGATATCAAAGGATTGATGATAAAACCCACTACCCACCTCTTGACAGAGAGGTGATGAAGTGAAGGTGGAAAAGGAATCATTATATTCTTAGAAAAGCCCAACTGGAGATCTATTTTGCATGACTACTTATCTGATATAGTTGGTTTATTTTTCTTTTATTTTGGGGATAGGATTTAAAGGAAAGGGGAAGAGATTGAGAAAGAGGTATATATAGAATGATTTTATACAAACTACACACACATAATATATATGTATATAATAAACATATATATGTATATAACATATATATACACATATTTGTGTCTAATGGTAGCCATCTCTATCCATGGCAGTGGTAGAGAAAAAAGAAAAAAAAGAAATTTATATGATAACTTTATTATATATTTAAAAGGAATAGCAAGTTAAACAATAGATATGCTGTTTCATGTGCAATAATTTTTATTATACTGTTATGGAATGGTTGTTTTATATCATAAATTAAGCATAAAATTAAAAAAAACAGAAAGAAGTAAGACAAGAGAGTCTTTGAAGCATTACAAAATGCATGGAAGAGAACAGAACAAAAACATACATTGAGGAAAAGAGACAAGTAGGACAACTTTGAAAATAACATGGTGAATTTGTTATACAGGGTGTCCCTCAAAGTCTTAGTGCAGTTTCAAGCTACTAAAGCTTACTTAAAGACTAAAAAAGAAAAGCAAAATGTTTATAATATAGATTTACAACTTCATGTGTAATCTTTTTCTGTTCTACTTTGTATACAGAAATGCTCAGATTATTTGGTGGTGGTCAAGTCAATAAAATTTAAAAAAATATATTATGTAAAAATTATGTTTTGAAAGTTAAAATCTTCATTTAAAAAGCCAGTTGAATATCCGTGATATGAATGGTAAATTTCCAAGAATCAATAATTCTTCTGATAAAAAATTTGTTAAGACAAGACAAGGAAGGATCTTGGGCTTATAATTTCCATTTAGGGCAGTGATACAAGATAGTAATTAAGTCAGCTTTTAAAAAAAATACATAAAATCTGTCAAATTTCCATGCAGGTTAAATATAAGTAAGTGGCAACTGTTCAAGATTGAATTTCTCTCTGCCTCAATTCTGATGATAAATCATCTGATTTCTCATATTAATTCAGAGGATCCCTGCATAATTACATTTCCCTCTGCTTCTAGGAGGTAGAGAATAGAACAGACAAAATGAGAATCCTAGAATTTTTTCTTTAATGCTCAAATTTTAATACTGGAACTTCTTCCTTAGGTCTAAAGACATAAAAATATTGTCCATGTGTAGACCTACTAAGTCCCTAGGCTATAATTTACCTGTTGCATTTCTCTATTCATCAACTACAATTTTTGTGTTACTTAACAGCGGATGTTCTCATACAAATTTGTGCCTTTTCTTCAAATAAAACTACTTTTTCCTATGGAATGCTATGCCATTTATTGCTCTGGGTGGGGTATAAAATTCACAGTGGGGTCATCAAGGGTTTATCTGTTTCTTCTAATAATGTCCCCCAAACACCTGGCATTATGATCATTTTAACTAAAGTATTGATTTCATTATAAAATATAAGAAAACAATCATCTACATATGACTTTCAGTGTAATATACTTTAAAATCATAACTATAGATTTTAAAAGTCAATTTTAAAGTACAATAAAGAAAATATAGGGTTTTTTTCCAGTGAAAGTACCAGTTTAAGCATATCTATGCTAAAATAGAAAAGTAATAATAGCACAAAAACAAAATAACCCCAACCACTCACCCATGACAACGACTTGATGAATACAGATTATTGAAGTTGGTGGGATGAGGTTACTAGTACTTTTTCTGTGGTCTTTTTAAAATTCTAATTCTCAAGATGTAATGATAACTATTTTTCAAAATATCCATTTGCCTCCTAGCCCCTATAATTCAGACCTCACCTCAAACTAAATAAAATCTCTCAAAATAAGATACATGCTAATTAGCAATAATTATTTTTCAACAATTAAAAAAGGGTTCAGAAGATCCTTACATAATTACATTTTCCCTACTTCTCTCAAATCTTTCCACGAATCCAATAAGCAACAAAAGCATTTCAAATAAATGAGTAAATGTATACAAAGCACTCTGAAAATCATAAAATGCTAAAAAAGTTACTGATAATTATTATGATTCCCTCAATTACATTAATTTAACAGCAGCAGAAAAAACAAGAGCTATTATTTCTAAGTAGATATGAACTTAAATCTGTGTTCCATGTACAATGAAAATGTATAAAATCATAACCAACATATATAGTTGTAAATAAACTAGTTATTATATTTGTATTAGGAACAAGTTAGGGTAGGACTCAAATTCTCTAAGAAATATTGTTCTGTAACTATTTAAATACAGCTTTAACATCTTTAAAACATTAAAATGTTTAGCCCAATCCATGGGCTAAATCTCTAACACTGTTCATAGTGGCGCTTGAAATTCCTATCTTTTCAATACTATTGAAATATAAGAAACAATTCAGGTCTGTTCGGGAAGTCCTTTTCAGAAGCACAAAATGCCCTTCATCAAGAAAAGATAAGATAAATGAACTGGTCAAAAAAATTCAACAATTTATGTATATTCAATTTGAATTATCTGGATTTTATTTCTTCATTCCTAGCCATTGGTGACTGCTCCCATATTAGATGAAGGTACCACCTATCTAAACAAAAATAACTGAGAAGATAACTACTAAGAATTTATCCATTTCAAATTCTTTATCTGGTTTGCCAGTTTTTCAAATAGTATTTCTTACCTTTTCTATACACAATGCAAAAATGACCCCATCCAAAACCCTGACTTGTCCTTTTAAATATTACAGTCTCCATACCCCAGGGGAGCCAGCATGTACTTATCCTCAGCACTACTTGGTTTGCCTTTTTTTTTTTTCTACCAAATTCACCTTAAGTCTTTTTTATTTTTTATTGCCTATGAGGCAATGGGAAATGGATAGCCCATGAAAGTAAGAATTTTCCCCTTCTAGAGAATTTAACCTACTTGCACCAACAGTTTTCTTCTTCCCAAATGCACTCATTTAAGCTTCACAGTCATTTTCAAATGAGAGGACAATGTAATCTATGAAATAGAATTCAAGTTTGAATCCATTATTCTGGTAGATATTCCAGACTTCTGGAATGACTTCTTTTTCTCTCTCTTTTTTTAAAAGTCAGTCTAGGTTGCCTCTTGTTATGTTGGAGAAGCCTCCTCTTCAATGTTAAAAAGGCCAGCATGTAGGATAATGCACGCTGACCTTGAGAAAGGCAAATCAACAACCACACAATTAAACATCTTGAATTGGGCACAAAGACACCATGTAATCCAGCCACTGCTGAAGACATTTTTGTTCTTTCACTTTGTGCAAAGTCATCCAGGACTGTTCCCACAAGAGTCCACAACATTTAAAAAATTCAGCAAGATCAGTGAAATAAGAATAGCCATTTTTATGGAGAATAGACAAAAATATGTGATGTTTTATACCATGGGAAATATTACTAAAACCAAAATGAGAAATAATAAATGCAAATTTTAATCAGAATATTCCTTTGGGGGGTAAATTAAGTGCATTCAATTTAAACATAACTAATATTATTTTATAAAAATTTTATCACAAATTTTTTTTGTAGTTTGAGAAACCATTGTCAAACCACAACTACTTATGGCAGAAATCTAATGGGCTCAGCGGCATTTTAAAAACTGTTAATTAAAACAATGAGTTCATACAACTTCTATTATCTGGAGTCTTAATTGTGGCTAATCCCTATAGACTTTCAAGTTAACTTGCATTTCAGGGTACAAACGAGGTGGTAAAATAATTTTTATTTAGAATCTCACATTTCTTTAAAATTTGAATACACTGAGCTCCACCCCCCCCCCGCCCCCCACCCCTCGCCATCACACAAGACCAAAGATACATAATTCTGCGTCACTGGTTAAGGATGTTATGAACAAACAGGATTTCATTTTCTTTGGTATTTTTTAAATCACGTATTTACTCACAAAAAACAAGGTCCTGTTAAAGAGCAGTTGATAATTGTTAAATAATGACAATTTTTTCTTCATTATATCTGAGTGACTGTGTGAGACACTTAAAAATGTGTTAATCTGTTCCTCCACCTTTCCTTAAATTAAAGCACTTAGAGGTTTTACCGATGCATTTTTAATGTGTCATCCAGTGTGTCAGGTTTAACTATGCCCTACAGACTTAGAGCTGAAAGTGCTCTTTGGTTAAAATTAACAATATCCTTGCCAAAAGCTTTATTAAAAATTGCTTCATTCAGCTAAGGACTAAAAAAGTGGTGTTATAGTTCATTAAATGATGCTAAGTGAGTATAATAAAATCATTATAATAGAGATGTATTACTTTTAAAAAGATATAAGCCATCAGGTAACAGAATAATGCAATTAGATATATTCACACTGGTATGTGTTATAATCTGCAAAGAATGAATTTTCTTAAAGGAGTCAAAACGAAGTGTTAGTGTGGTAGTAGGAAGTACAAGTTGGACAAGTTAACATTTTTAAAGTGCAATTTTTCATCTGATTGAATTCAGATTAGTTTGTTAGCCCACTATCTCTTAAATAAAACCCAACCTTTTATAAAGCAAAGTCATTATCTCTGACACCTTAATATAGCCAATTATTTTATAAAATATTTTTCTACTTTCAGTTTTCCCTCCACATAATTTATCTGCACAATACCTATATTGTTCTCTTTTGGTCTTGTTAGCCTTTTACATTGAATAATTCCACCTAACAATAAGAAAAATTGCCTTGAAGAATAAAATATCTCAAAAAACTTAAAGTATTGTTATTTATCAGTCCAAATTAATTTTGTCTCATCATGATGACTCTGGCCAGCATAATGAATCCAGTGTTTCTTGTTTCTCATTTTTTGTGAAAACAGTAGGCTTTCCCCCTTCCTGTAACAACTAAAAGTGGGTGAGATTCCAGTCTTCAAAATGGAAAATTTGATGTTAGAATGTGAGAATGAAGATTTTTATACTCATTTTTAATTATTATTTTTACCAAATTAAAAAGAAATGCCCTCCTCCAGAAATAGCTCTAATACATTTCATAATTACTCACTAGGTTAGAGAAGCATTAATAAAATAAAATAAATATATTGAATCAGATATTTTTCCTCTTCAGAGATGTTTAGGTTCATGCATATTTTTTTTTCTTGCTTCCCATTAATGTTGGATGTTTGGCTTCAGTTAGATAACACATTTGCTTCAAATAACATATAAATCAATCTTGAACTGCAATTACTATTTCACTGTCCACAAACTAGCTATTTATCCTTTTGATTTCAACAGTAAATACGACCTCACATTATGTGAGTGCCACAAGTAATAAGATTTCAATTGAGATAACCTATTATTGGCAGTATGGCTGAAACAAAAATAAGGAAAGAAATCTCATCACTGAAAGTCAGGATGATAAAAATGATGAGCAGGTAGTTAAGTAATGGGAAATGCCATGAAATGATTCATCCCATATAGCGGAGAGACAGGTATATTAAAAAAATAACAATGCCGATTTAGCTTTTCCTTGTGTGGGTATATCACTCTTGAAAGGAACTGAGTAAAAGAAATGTGATTTTATACCACATAAAACATATAACATCATTATATGGTTATATTTAAGTCTTTTCGACAAAGTTGAAGGCTCTGCAATAAGACATTGCATTCACAGGAAGCATCTCAAAGACTGGCTATGTGCCAAATACTGCAAGATAAATGGAAGAATCCTATCTTGTCTAAAACAAGCTTAAAAAACAAAACAAAGCACAAAATCCCTGTAATTTGATCTGTACTTTTACTAGAGAGTCAACTCTGACTTTAGAACATAGCTAAAATTAACACGTAGCACTAGAATTCAAAATGCTATCTGTGAAATATAGCTAGGTATAGCATGTGTATATAGATAATGTGAGCAATCATACCATAAACAGCAGGGAGGATAATAATAATAATAATAATAATAAATAATTAACATTATATAGAGCTTTAAGATTTCTAAGTACTTTACTCACTTTATTCTCAAAACAGCACAGTGGATAAAGCACCAGCCCTGGATTCAGGAGGACCTGAGTTCAAATCCAGCCTCACACTTGACACTTACTAGGTGCGTGACCCTGAGCAAGTCACTTAACCCTCATTGCCCTTGCCCCCCCCCCCAAAAAAAAAACAGCCTTGGGAGGAAAGTGCTATTATTATGCCCATTTTTGTAGATGAGGAAACTGAGTCAGACAGAGCTATTTTTACTACTGATTGTGAGACATGGGAGATGCCAGGAGAGGGCCATTCAGTATGGTGTGCCTACAACAAAGGTGCTGTGTACTCTGAGCAAATCAGAATAGAAGTAGCACAAAGGAAACATGAGATGTGCAAATCTAGAGACATCTCCATCCAAATGTTCAAATGAACTATTGGTGTCCAACCTGTGCTGAGCCTTCTGAGCTTGTATTAGGCTGAGCAGCCATAGTCAAACAAACTGTACTTGACCCCAACATAGTGATGTCATTGGTCCTCTTCAAGTATGAAGGATGAATAACAAGTCTCTGAGTTCAGATTTGAACATAAGCCTTCCTGACTCCTCAAAAATATTAACAAATGATGACTAATCATATCAGCTATTGAAAGGATGAATTTCTTCACATCAATTACTGCAAATAAAACTTCTTCCATACATATAACATATTAACCTAGCTTACTTGTTAAGTACTCCTACCTAGGATGCAGGAGAAATCACCCATGTTCACTACTTCTTTTCACAATATTCTTTCCCATACAAATAGATTGTCACTGAAGAGAATGGTCAAGCAAGAAATCTCAGTTGTTGGTTATGAGTTGAGGAAGACGGATAATTTTTTTGTTTTGTTTTGGTGGGGCAATGACGGTTAAGTGACTTGCCCAAGGTCACACAGCTAGTAAGTGTCAAGTGTCTGAGTCCAGATTTGAACTCAGGTCCTTCTGAATCCAGGGCCAGTGCTCTATCCATTGCACCACCTAGCTGCCCCCTCAGACGGATAATTTTAATGGGATATTGCTTGGAGGAGAAGAAGTGGAAAAACCATTTTATTGGCTTTGTATCAGTTAAATTTGACACAGGACATTGCAACTTTATGCCACCAAATTGCTAGTAAGTTCTAAGAGATAATTCAGTCTTTCTACTTGTCCAAAATCATTCCTTGCCAGCTCCAGAGAATTAATTGGAGCCATTCCAAATCCACTGAAGTTCTGCACCCTTTGAAAGTAAACAATTAAGAAGGCAGGTAGCAAGTTATCCCCAGGGTTGTAATGAGCTTAAAAGAGTTAAGACATCACAACTCAAGGAACTTTATTTAAATGACTCTGAAAGTCAGAAAAAGATAAACTTCGTGCCTATTTGTACATGAATTTATTTCTTCTATTTTTCTTAAGGTGACCTTAATAGTTTTTGATGACTTTGAGCTCGGGGAATGTATACCATGGGCAGCTAGGCAGTACAGTGGATAGAGCACAAGGTCTGGAGTCAGGAAGACCTGAGTTCAAATCCAGCATCAGACACTTATTAGGTGTGTGAACTTGGGCAAATCACCTGTTTGTCTCAGTTTCCTCATCTATAAAATGAGCTGGAGAGGCAGCTAGGTGGCGCAGTGGATAAAGCACCAGTTCTGGATTCAGGAGGACCTGAGTTCAAATCCAGCCTCAGACACTTGACACTTACTAGCTGTGTGACCCTGGGAAAGTCACTTAACCCTCATTGCTCTGCGAAAAAAAAATAATAGTAAAAAAATAAAATGAGCTGGAGAAGTAAATAACAAACCATTCCTGCATCTTTACAAAGCAAACCTCAAATGGGATCACAGATAATAGGATGTAACTAAAGAAAATGAACAACAACAATGTATACCTGGCCTGTTGAAGGTGGAGGTCGCCTGCCTACATTAAGATGGGGGGTGGGTGCCATAAATTATTACTGTATTACATATCACTCTGGGTGTATTTTCTGCTATAAATAGGATTTTTAGAATAAATAATAAATTCTTTAGTAATGTTTTATAAGTTTCCATGCAATTTCAATAATGGGGAGATTGGCATTAGAATTAATTTATACTAAAATGATACTAAGATAATTTTTGTGGGTTGGTGGGAAGGTTGTTTGGGGGGTGCTCCTAAGGATATTTGGAGGCAGCATAGAGAAAGGCATGCTATGATCTCACATGTGACACAAGTACAGAATGAATACTAATTAAAAGAAAGATTATTTAGCTAAAGGTGACATATTCCTCTCCCAATACGTTTTATTCTTTCCAGTAAATATAACATTACTATACACTGCAACAGATGCTGATCCCAAAATAATACTCTTCTGCATCTCAGATCCTTCTCCCTGGAGTGAAATTATACTTCAAAGCATACATTTTTACTAGAAAGACAACCTCAATACCCACTTGAAACCACGTTACAGTTAGCACTTTTTTCCTTCACTTGGATCTTGACATTCGCCTAGTGACTTTATTTAATTTCCATTTCATCAAGCTAACCTTTAAATAAACCATTTTTCAGGATATGGAGTTAAGTGTGTATGTGTATATCTCTCTCACACACATAGGCACACAAATGTGTGTATATGTATAGATAGATAGATAGATATAGATATGCACATACATACCTTACCATTTGTTACTTATACCCTATCTCACCCCACCCCTCACTTTCTTCATTGAACCATACTCTCATCATTTTGTTATAAACACTACCTGGACCACACATACCTGAATTGGATGGGTAAAGAGGCAGCAACAGAGATGAAACTGACCTTGAAGTAAATCAGGCCTTTGTTTTATGGGGTTCATATCTGGTAGAAAAGGTCTTATAACAACACAGAAGTGGAAGGGGCTTTAGAAACCCTTGAATCCAGCCCCCTCATTTTATGGGGGTTCAGGGGTGGAAACTGAGGCCCAGGGAGAGAAGTTAGTTGCCCAAGGTAGCAAAGTCAGAGCCAGGATTTGATCTTGTGGCCTCTGAATCTGGAGTCAGTGTTTTTTACATTGTGCTATGATGCTTCCACATTTCTTGCTGATTAGAAGTGGGGCAAGGCAGTGCATAGTACTATTTAGAAATAGATTCTGTCAGTCATTTTATTCAGGCCAAGATGGACATCTTCTCTGGGCCTAAGCCAGCTATATACTCGCTTGTCCAGAAAAGTAATATTTTAATTAATTTCAATAAACACTCAATGAATATCTACTATGTTCAGGGCACCATACTAGGCCCAGTGAAAATAAAGTCAAAAATGAAATAATCTCTAATGCAAAAAGAACTTGCCTCAGAAATTTCTATCATGTCTTATGTAGTTACAAGTTGTCCCAAAAGTGTTAGTGCAGTTTTAAGGTCTCAAGGCTTAAAACTTTAAGCTTTGTAATGGAAACATTATCTCTGATTGTGGAAAAGACAATGCAACATACACATAGACACTCACATGTATATATACACACATACATATACACATATACACACCCCAGATCTGTGATTCTATCTATGGAGAAAAATTCTGGGGGGATGGAGGAATATCACCACCAACTGGGCCTATCAAAAAAGAGCTACTGTGGGAAGTGTGTGTTTCTGGTGTGTGTGTGTGTGTGTGTGTGTGTGTGTGTGTGTGTAGCAATGAGGGTTTAGTGACTTGCCCAGGGTCACACAGCTAGTAAGTGTCAAGTGCCTGAGCCTGGATTTGAATTCAGGTCTTCCTGACTCCAGGGACAGTGCTTTATCCACTGTGCCACCTAGCTGCCCGCTGGGAAGTAAGTTTTTTTAAAGAAGCTAGGGATTATCTGAGCATTGGTAAGGAAGGAGAACATTACAAACATGGGATATAGCCTGGACAAAGGCACGGCAGTGGGAGATGGGTCAGATTTAGGTAGAGTGTGTGAGGCTAAGTACTGTGAAATCTGATTGGAACGATAGGTTGAAGTTTGATTGTAAAAGGGCTTTCAAGAGCAAAGAGAGGGGCATGTATTTTATTCTAAAGAAGCCAACAAGCTTCTTAAGCAAGGCAGTAATAAGGGAATGAAATGGTGAGATCTATGCTTTAAGAAAATCAATATTGTAGCTGTTTAGAGAATGGAGAGACTGGAAGCAGGGAGACCACTTAGAAGGCTACTATAACACTCCAAGAAAAATGTGATAAGGCCTGAACTACATTGGAGGATTCAAAGAATAATTTAAAAAAATAAGATTGTTCTTAAACATTTCTGTAGTCCTTATTTGGAAGATATCTAAATTATGCCTACTCCATTACTTTAAAAAATCTGAAATACATCTCCAAAAGCCATTTCTTTATCTTGCGTCTGATGACAATGTTTATTAAATCTGTTGCCATGAGACTTCCACTGATTTTGAACCTCTCCTAATGTTCTTGTACGCATCTTCTATTCCTTATTTAGACCCATTACCAATAACTACACATAATATAGGACCTTCAATTTAGTTTGCTACAAAATCTGTGTTAGATACTTCTTTTAGTCTGACTCTATGTTAAACTATAAGGACACTCTGTATGGCCCTTGATAATCTTTAAGGGAAATTATGGATCTCTGTTATGAACCAGATAGCAATGAAAAGTAATATAAAAGTTTTCTTGCTAGAGTATTGAGAGACCTATTGTTTCTATTTTCTATAGGGAGGAAAGAGATGCTCAAAGAGTTTTCTGAAAGACTTTTATGAAAAAGACACTCCAGGACAGATATTCTTAATCTTTGTGTGTGTGTGTGTGTGTGTGTGTGTGTGTGTGTGTGTGTGATGGAGCCCATCAGTAGGCTGGTAAAGCTTACAGAGTCCAAATCAGAATAATATTTTGAAATGCATAAAGGAAACCAGTTATATTGAGATATTGTTATCAAATAAATTTTTTTAAATGAGGTCATGGAACCCAAAACTCCTACTAAAGAAAAGTCTGGGCTAGACAGTTTATAGTCAACACTTTTTATCCAATGTATGTTTCTTGTTCAGTTTTAAAGGTGAGATTACTGTCATATATATACTTGAGACATGATGGAATTTTTCAAGACCTTTTTGTTGATTTAGGTTGCATTTCTCTGGGGAACATATTACTTTATGTTTTCATTTGGAAATGAATGTGAACTATTTTTTTTCCTCTCATCACTCAATTTCCCCATTAAATGTTATATAGTAAAGAAAAAAGGCATTTTGGACCAAGAATCGAAAACATTGGGAATTGCGTATATAACAAGAATCCAGATTTAATTGCACATGCTGGATCCTATACCTTTAGTGGCAAGGTAGAGAAAAATTTCTGACAGAATATACACATATGTTATTCATATGAAAAACATCTCAAACAATTTACAAGTACTAGAAATTTTAGCTTTTTGTTTTTAATGAAAACAAGCACACATTTTTCTTATATACCTTGATTTGGCTTATCAAAAATGGTAAAAAAGAAATTGCACACAATATACTCATAAAAAGAAGAGTCATCTCTATTATTTTTGGGGGATGCTAAAACAACGTACTAAAGGGGGCAGCCAGGTGGTGCAGTGGAAAAAGCACCAGTCACAGATTCAGAAGGACCTGAGTTCAAATCTGCCTTCAGACACTTGACACTTAGTAGCTGTGTGACCTTGGGAAAGTCATTTAACCCTCATTGCCCCCCCCCACAAAAAATAAAACAAAGTGCTAAAAACAAAAATGTCATTGTTGCCAAGTGAAGTGTAACGTCTTGCTATAATACCACATCTGAATTTTCTGGGGAAAGCAAAGTTCTAAATATGAGATAAATATTTTATTGAGGTACATTATAATTCATGGTATCCCCACTGTTTCAATGCTGTTTTAAGCTGCTTAAAATGGCAAAAAGACTTTTGGGACACCCTATATTATCTACAGAGATGAAAAATGCCTGCTTACATGCAGTTTTTAAAATGAGTGACTATAAAACTAATAGTTTTACTATTAGTAATATAATATAATATATAATATTAGTAATATAATATTAAAATGTAACTATCAAGAGAGGAATCTAATATAAATAGAAACAAGAATTTTCCATTTCCCTGAATAATCCTTAACTTTTATTTATTTGAACTAAAAAAAACTGATAGCTCTGACCTGAATTAATAAATAACTAATCAGAAACATGGAGAAAATATACATTTCTAAGTGTAATCAAATATCACAATGGTACTCCTTTCCAAATATTTCTGTCATGAAATATATAGAAATTACATGCATCTATTAAAAATACAAATCTGATTTTTAAAGTTGCTGATGATCCGCTTTGCACAACAAATTACCTTTGTTTTTGTCCTACAATGAAAAGCACACGTAAGAGAAGGACTTCCATGCATACCATGAACCTTTAAAAATATTCAGAAACCTTACAAATTTTTTTTCATCATTTAAAAAAAGTTGTGTACTAATACAACAAAATGTAAAACCATAGCAAGAAAATGTGACTGAATTAGAAAGGAAAAAAAGCTTGTCATGTACCAGGGTCTAAAAAAAGTTGCCATGATCTTTTAAAATGAGTACTGACTTTTTAGAAGAAATATGAACAAACAATACTTTAAAAACAAATCTCCTTCGCAATACTTTTGTGACCAATTTCCATGATACTTGAAGTTTTTATGGTAGTCATCCACATAGAACAACAACAAAAAAACCCAAAAACCACCAACTGATACTCAAATAGTGTCACTACCACTGAAATAATTAATTATTTAGTTAAGGCTTCAAATAAGGAGTCAAGAATAAAATAGCTATTGGAATCAGACTTGTGCTCTCATCCTTGATTTTCTTTTTTTGGTCTTCTGAAGAGAGAAGAGGAAGTGCCTGGAACATTCTACTCACCATTTGCTCATGTCCCAGAGAGATGGTAGGGCTTCAGGGCCCAGTTTGGAGCACTCCAATCTTATTTTCCAAAGTATAAATGCAATAAAATTGAACAAAGGAACAATTTTTATTGGCATTGTCCCATGGGACCATCATTTGGTCTCTAATCAGTTGAAGTGACAGAGATTTTCTAGACCCTGTTGTGTGACAGAAACCAAATGCTAAGGATGATGTGGAGAAGTTAGTGAAGGCAAAGCAGATCCCCCTCTGAGATATTGGTGGGGTTCACTCACTAGAGTGATTTCTCTTTTTTAAAATGCTTCATATGGTTGGATTAAAATGTATGAGAGGGGAAGAGGTTAGGGTTTGTCGTGATTTTTTATAGTGATGAAATTCTATGGTAGAGTTTGCAGAGTTATGAGAAAGATTTAGTAAAATGGCTGAGAGTTCTTTTCAGAAAGAAATGCTGAAAGACCACATGCTAAGAATTACCTTACTTGATCTTTTCCAACTCTTCCTCATTAGCATGGTCTGTAAATGAAATAAAGCAATTTAATTACCTTTCCACTCAGTTATACAATAGGGTAGCCAACTGTCTTAAAGGACCCTCCACCTTTTATTTCTAAGTTCTGTAACAATGAACACTTGCCAACAACAACTATACAAGACAAAAGGAAAAATAATAATACCAGAACACAACTAGAAGCACTTTCACTCAAGCAGTTTATCTGGTGAGAGCTTGGGTTGGTTATTCTTTTATTGAAAGAATTCTATATTGGACATAAGACAACTGGTCTCATTTCTCTGAAATAATTTGTAACTAAAAAGTCATAAATTTTTAATTACATCTTCTGTATGATCAACCAATGACATACAAAGCAATGACTTTTTTTTCTACTAATGGAGGCAACATGAATATTCACATGCCATAACGTCTCTATAAAAGTTGGTACAGCATAGACTTCTTCAGAAGTACTTTGAAATTTCAAACTTCCCCTCCTCTGCTCCAACCTCAAATTCAGCCCAGTAATAGTTAATATTTACCCACATGCTAGCAAAAGTCTCCTTAAATAATGGACCACAGCTTGGTTTCTAGGAATATCCATTACTTTTACCTATATTATTGTTTTTGCTGCTGCTGCTGCTGCTGCTGCTACTACTACTACTACTACTGCTACTACTATTACATCAAAACTTTTGTTTCAAAACAGCATTTGAAGCCTGAGGGGAGGAGATTTCTAACCAAAAAGTCTGTCATCAAGATGGTCCCGGCTTGGGGCAGCTAGGTGGCATGGGGAAGCTAGGGGGCACAGTGGATAAAGCACCAGCCCTGGATTCAGGAGTACCTGAGTTCAAATCCGGCCTCAGACACTTGACACTTACTAGCTGTGTGACCCTGGGCAAGTCACTTGGCCCCCATTGCCCCGCAAAAAAAAAAAATGGCCCTGGCTTTGTACAATTCATGCTGTGAGTCTCAAAGTTGTCTTTCTGTTGCTTAGTTGTAAGTGATAAAAGCCAAAGAAAAGGTTTTTGCCCTTCTAATTAATTTCAGAAAAGGATTAGTGATAAATGGAAGGGTTTTATCTTTAAGCAATGAACCCTCCATAGCCAATCTTATTTTTAATGTCCTCTCTAATGTCATTTAATATGCATAGATAAGCTCCACAAAGGAAGTAAGTATTGCAAGACAAGTAATAAAGTATTTCTGGAAATGTTTGCCATATCCAGGTGAAGGTTAAGAGTCAAAGAAATATACCAGAACCTAGATGGAGAACCATTTGGTATACAGAACATAATAAAGATCTGGTCTGTTTTGGAATCAGTACAAGTAGGATTAATTATTATTATTTTTTTTTTTTGCAGGGCAATGAGGGTTAAGTGACTTGCCCAGGGTCACACAGCTAGTAAGTATCAAGTGTCCAAAGCCGAATTTAAACTCAGGTACTCCTCAATCCAGGGCCGGTGCTTTATCCACTATGCCACCTAGCTGCCCCCTAGTAGGTTTAATTATAAAAATGCCAACAGGATTTTGTTCTTAGGTGGGTCAATGTCAAGGTTTCAATGTATAAATTTGTAATTTTTAACTTTTAGTGAAATTTATTAGATTTTTTTGTATCCCTAGATAGTAATTATAAATGTTATTAATGACATTATTAATATACCCAAACTCAGAAAATAAATATTTACTAAGGGTAAAAAATGTTGCAAACTCTTATGAAATGGACTCAGAAAACTTATACACACACACACACACACACACACACACACAGAAATCCCTTCCAAAAGTATAAATACAAATAAAAATGTATACACATGTACTTGTATTTATATATACATATATATTTTTTATATTTTATAATATATGTATATATAAATATATACAAAAATATATACACATATGTATATATGTGTACATATGTATAATGCATGGAAAGTGGATAGAACACTGGCCTTAAAGTCAAAAAGACTTGTAATAGAATCCCATTTCTGATACTTATTAGTTGTATAACCCTGGGTAAGTCACTCAAAATCTCTAAGCCTCAGATTCATCTGTAAAATGGAGATGACAATATCTATAGTATTTACACTTCTTGCCACCTGTCTTCTCTGCCCCCCTTCCCCACCTAGAATAGTATTCCCTATAGAGACATTGAGGAAATTATTCAACTTTGGTATTCCTTCCTAGGAAATGAGTTGTCCTGATTGTTGAATGAGTACAAATTCACCTATCTGGATATTCCAGACTTTTCTTCATATCCTTCTACCTCAGTCATTCTGCTGTTATGTTTTGTTGCTGCCCTAATCTTTTTCATTCATCTTCTCTCAGGATGATAGTAATGATCAAATTAGATAATGTATGTAAAGTACTTTGTAAAACTTAAAGCATAAAATGTTAGCTATTATTACCTATTATATATGATATATTATAGATCTTTATTTACTGGTTCCTTCCCCACTATATTCAAATATTCCTGGACCTTCCCTATTCTTAAAAGATGAGAACCTACTATCCCCTCATGCTATCATTCTAAATCCTCTTTTTCTCAACCAAATTCCTAGAAAAAGCTGCTTGCACCTACATTTCTTCTCTCATTAATTCCTTAACCTTTTGCAATATGGCCTCTAACAATCTTCACTCAATTGGAGCTACCTTCTCCAAAGTTACCAGTGAGCCAAAAGCACAATGTGTCAAATCGACAAATCTGATGGGTTTTTCCTCAGTTTTCATATTTCTCAGTATCTCAACTTCTGCTGCATTTGATTATAGGATTAAGCTTCTCTCTTTAGGAAAAACTAGTCCTAAAATAATAAACCAGACTAACATAGTCTAAGTCTAGGTTACCTATAGATTTAGTAAATAGACAGATTGAGAAGATTTTATCATTTTGTCACAGAAAATTTAGAAGAATAAAATAATCATAAGATTACAAGGTTTTTCGAAAGGTTAAATTTCCCTTTCTAGCAGAAAGGAGGGTCAACTAGAAGTCAAGTTCCCCTTTCTGTCAGCTGGAGAAAGGTTAGCCAGAGATTGTTATTTTTTCCAGTCTTATTGAATAAGTCCCCCCTTTTTTCTTTCTTCAACTAGAGTCTAAATTGAGTAATGGAATATTCTAAGGAAGATGGGGGTGGTGGTTACTGCTAAGCACTGACCACAAATCTCTCCCAGTATACTTCCTAGTTGCAAAAGGTACCACTTGCAGGAAAGGACTTCTGGCATAGGATTAAGAAAGTGGAGGAGAAGCTATTATCCAATTGAATTATGTTCAAAACAAGTTTCTGTAACTTTTCCAATTCTTTTTTATTATAAAAACCATCTCTGTAAATCACTCCCAGTCTCTGACCTCTGAGTAGTCAGGTGATCTGGTTAGATATGCATATGCTAGCTTTGCAGATCAAATCATAGATGGCTTGGTAACTTTGTCCTCAGTTTCCTTTTTATTTCAGATAATCATTTTTTAACAATTTACCTAATTTAATAAACTCCAGTGGCTCACTATTTCTACTAGGCTGAAAAAAGCTTCTCTGCTGTTCAAAGCCCTTCACAATATTGTGAGTTTCATTATACTCACTCTACTTTTCCCATATTTTATGGTTTCAACAAAATGACCTTCCCTCTGTTCCTTACACACAACATTCTATCTCCTTTTTCTGGTCTTTGAACTGTCCACACTCCATGCCTGGAATATAATCCATCCTCATCTCTGCTTCACAGAATTTCTCAAGACAGTGAAAAAGCTAGCTTTTATGTGAAACCTTTGGTGATTCCCTTAAATTACTGGTGCTCTTTCTCTCTAATTACCTTGTATTTATTTTCTATATATTTATTCTGTATCTACTTTTATACAAACTTGTTTTTTTTCTACCAATCCATTGCTACTTGAGAGCAGAGATTGTTTTTTGTCTGCATATCCTCAGTTCTTAGTTCAGTCCCTGGTCCATAACTGGTACCTAATAAACACATACCAGTTGACTGACTGATGTAGACACGTAGAATATACATATATAAATATATTAGACATTTTCCATGTATTATCAATTGTGAAAGAACGTACTTTCATAATTTATAGTTTTCCAAATGTCTCCTAGAATGATATTATTTGACTTCCAAAGGCAGGGAATTCCAATTTTTGAGCGAATGGTCCTCAGTAGAGGAGAATAAAGATGTAGCTTGTGCCTTTCCCTGTGAGTTTGGGTAAACTGTGTATCTATCTTTTATGTCTGCCCATAAACAGTATTCAGGGGGGTTACAGTGGAAGGCAAGAAAGTGATGCTTTAGGTATTCTTAAAGCTAAATGAGACCTACATCTTAAAAGTGCCCCCTCCTTTTTTTTTAACCATGAACTTCAGCTGTGAAAATGTGATTGCACTTGGGCATATGTTGTTAGCATGAAAAGCTGTTGTAATATAAATTCAAATCGCTTATACTAATGATCAGGAGCTCAAATTTCTTCAAAGACAATAAGAGGAAATAAACAGTATAAAATATGGTCTGTGATAGATGAGCTGTGGGGAATGATTACATTTGTAAAAGATTCCACAACCCAAATCCATTCTTCACTTTCAATCTTTATTTGAGTAATATTTTCCTTTAGGCAATTACATAACTATCACAGATTATGTTAAACATCACAGAGCTATGACTGAAGAAAGAATATGTGTTTTACAAAGGATTTACAAATCAAATTTTTGAGTGGGGTATCTGCAGAAATGCTGAATGCAAAAACATTCTGAGAAGCATGTTGAAAATAAACTATCTGAGAAGAATACAGTTTTGAAATTTACTTAATGAGTACATCAAGGATAACTTCATATATTTCCCAGGATTCTGAGTCTTTTAATGCCAGCTCAGCAATTTTGTATTTCTATGGGTATCTAAGAAAATATGCAACGCAAATGAACTCACTTTTATTTCATAAAGACTCCAATGATGAAATCTGTGCATTGGAATCTGTTAGAAAAAGAGTCAGAAAGAACTCATGCATGCACAATTAGACAGAACCATAAAAGAACAGGACACACGTTTGTACAGAAGACAGACTACAGTTCTAAAAAAGCTTCATGCAATGAGAAGAGAAACAAGATACATGCCATGCAACTTGTTAGCATGCTCTGGACAAATTTTAACTCATAGACACATCAGTGAAATGTGAGAGGGGCGGGAAATCAAGACAATTTTGTTTATATATTTTCTTTTAAAAACTCAACTGTTTTCAACTCAATTATATTTTAACCCCAAAACTTGTGACGTATTTGCCTTTATTGATACTAAATTTCATGTTGTTTATTGAAAATTATATTCTGAAGTCTTTAGAAACATATTTAATAGGTTGTTAGGTTTTTAAATACTTCATTTTTATTTATTTCTCCAAATGCCAGTTCACACAAGGAGAAAACCTTCAAACAGTATTTTTCACATAAATACATCATCAGTTTGACTAACTGTATCACTGAAACTCATAAAATTTCTTAGAGATTTTAGCATTTTGTTATAGTAACTACTTTGTTCTTCTAGTCTTCTTTTCTTTTCATTCACAATTCTACTTAATTGAAGTAGAATATTTAATAATCAGTTAGAAGTTCTTCATACTTATTCTTATTTTCTCTGTTTTTAATATCTCTATACATCAAATATCTATTATATCATTGTGCAAACCAGATTGTTATTCCTTTATAATTTAGTAGAAAGAGCTTCCTGAGGCTCAGATAAATAGGCTTGATCATGGTCACATGGCTTGTATTAGATCCCAGGATTTGAATCAAGGTCTTCTAGACTCCAATTAAAAAACCCTATGCAGAATGCAGAAATATTTTATTTTATTGTATTATATTGTATTTTTGCTGGGCAATAAGGGTCAAGTGACTTGCCCAGGGTCACATAGCTAGTAAGTGTCAAGTGTCTGAGGCCTGATTTGAACTCAGGTCCTCCTGAATCCAGGGCCGGTGCTTTATCCACTGTGCCACCTAGCTGCCCCAGAAATATTTTAAAACAAGCAAAAAAGTAAACACACGTATATATTTGTGTGTATTTATATATATGTATATATATACACATATACATATATGCACATATGCTGGTCATGAGCTCATGATCAACATTCATAGAAAGACCCCAATGAAAATAATTTTAGCACAAGGGTCAGAAGTTGAGAAGATAGAGAAATTATATCAAGAACTTGATAAAAGCTTCCAAATTAAATCAACATACACTTTGGGTTTTGGTAACTTCAATAGAGGTCATGATGAAGTGATGCTTTAAAAAAAGTTGGAATATATATCTCAGGAGTTAGATATGAGAATATTTAAAGGATTATAGCTATATAGAATCTTTTATGGCTATATGTCATAAGTACCCTCTTCAAGAGAATAGGTGGGATGTACTAGACACTAAAAGATATAACAAAAAAGAAATGATAATTTAAGCAGAGAGAGAATAACTGACTACTGATGGGGCAACATTTCTAATCCAGCCATTTGTTCAGTCAGACCACTAACATATTAGAGCAAAAAAGCAAATTACTACCAAACTACAAAAAAGAATTAAAATAGGAAGAAACTGCATGTTACTGAGGCAGTTTCCACCTGACTTGTTTAAATTTGTGGTTGATACTGAAAAATGAAATGGACAAAAGAACAGACCTTATTTGACACAAACTATCGTCACAAACAATGAAGAGCCTAGAAACTACCTCAACCAAGAAATTCTTTAATGTGGAGATATATAGCAGGTGGAGTAACATCTGTTTAGAATAGAAACATATAATTGAGAGATAATTACTAATCATTAATCTACATGCCTACAACAATGATTAACTAATGGAAAATTCCCCATTTCTACATAATTTCATGAGAATGATCTATGCATCAAGAAAATGAGAAGAAAAATAGGCTTTTGAAAACTATACTATATAACAGACCATATCATTACATTGACAAAATTGATTGAAAAATTTAAAGACAAGCTCCTACTGTGCTTACTGTTTGTTGAGTACATTAAAAATAATTTGATTTGATAGAGCAAAATATCGCACTAAAGACTGTCTCCCATCAAGGCCTCTCATTCATGTCAAAATCACAAAAGATTCTTTGAGAGATATAATAAAGTTAACTTTGGTTAATGACCATCTGATTATTAATATCAAATTAGGCAAAAGACAAGAAATCATGTGCTTATCAAAGGTTTCCACCATTTTCATGGAAGATGTATAGTCCAGAGTGCCAATTTAGAGAGAGATCCTTCTATTTGGAAGTCCTCCAGATGTTCCTCTTTGAAGATGAGAATGTGGTGAATTCATCAAGCCTCAGCATCTTGCAGAACCTCTTAATGGGAAGACTCATGGATGAAGAATGCTCACTGTCCACATCATGATATACAGTTGGATGGTCAACCCATATGATTTTCCCATCAATACAATGTTTTTTTCTTGGAGACAGTGGAAAGATATATGGTGGGCATCAGCAAGTTTCAACAAAGATTAATAATAAAGGATTTCATATGAAAAGTTAATAAAGAATATCCCTGTGGGAGCTGTATGACTAGAAAAGGAGGTAGATCATGAGCATGAGGGAAGAATGATCTCTGCAGCATGTATACTCCACTTATATCCATTAAATGTCAGAAATCTAAAGGAAGCCTCCCAACAAAAGGACTGCCCTGATGGGCCTTTGTGATAGCTTCTGGTGCTTTCCTCCATCAGTTGGGTGGCTTTTTTGAGACAAAGAACAATAAGCATTTCCATCTTTACATCCATCTCTTAATCCCCACTTAAAACTTCTGCTTTTGTTTATAATCTTTACCTTATGGAATACTTCAGGTTAGGAGCTATAAGGAACTGAAAGAAAATGGTCAGGATGGTCAACATCCAGAAGCAAAAGATGGAACTATCAGCAAACATTCCTTCTAGAGGGAAGCACCTGGACTTTGTAGTTTACCCCATTGTCCATCTGCAGCTCTGCTTGGTCTGAACTCCAAAAAAACCCAAGATGGTCCCCTGGTGTTCCCCTGTCCCCCAAGCTTTCCAGCATCCTCTTATGTTTTGTCTTCCCCCTTAGATTGTAAGCTCCTTGAGAGCAGGCTGTCTTTCTTTTTCTTATTTGTATCCCTTAGCATTTAGCACAGTCCCTGGTACATAGTAGGTCCTTAATAAATGTTTATTGAATTAAAAAATTCTCTATGCTTGGCTCTTGGGCAAGTCTCTTACTTTTGTTGTAATTCTTGTGACTATCTATCTATCTATCTATCTATCTATCTATCTATCTATCTATCTATCTATCTATCTATCTATCTATCTATCTATCTACCTACCTACCTACCTACCTACCTACCTAACTACCTACCTACCTACCTATCTTACAGGGTAAGAACCAAAGTGAAATTTAAAGTAAGACGGTATTTCAGAGAAGCTAGTAACTGGTAATTCTACTCTCTCAAGGTCTTGGAGGAACTAGTCAGAAAGTGAGTGGGAAAAAGGAAAATCCCTTTTAGGAATTTACTTTAAACCTAAGATAAGTCTATTTCGGATGTATGAGAATGACCAAAGAAAATGCAAGGAAACAGGGAGAAAAGAGAATGGAGTTCATAGTTCATAAATCTAGGGCTGGAAGGGACCATTTTGAAGATGAGGAAACTGAGACCTAGAGATATTAAGGGACTTGCCCAAGGTCACAATGGTATTAAGTAGCAAACTGGGATTCAGAAGAGACAGTTTATGAGAATCAACATATTTTCTGAAAACTCATTTTTCTTCTCCAGTCAGTTTCAACTAGCAGCCTACCTAGTTGGTTCCAGATCATCACTTCCCAGGCACTGCATTATTATCATTACTACTACTACTACTACTACTACTACTACTACTACTACTACTACTACTACTATACTACTACTACTTTTGTTATTACTATTATTACTACTAATATTGTCATTAATGTTGCTTTTATTTTAAATTTGCAAAGATATTGAAATTTTAGGGCTTGTGGGAAAATGACCTGAACTAAAATAATGTTGAAAATTACAATCCCATTGCTTGATGCTTCTTTGAACTGCAATCACCCACCACTACCCAATTCAGAGTAATTAATTATTTTCACCTTCAAGGTCCAGGCTTGGAATCATTATAGCTGTGACTGATTTCGTGACTTGGAATACATATCTTCCCTTTTTAAAATAGGTGATAGATCAAATTTTCACACTAAATATAATTAATTGGATATCTTAAAAAAATTCATATGCTCATTTCAACAAAAAGGTAGATGTGAAATATAGGAGACCAGACAAATTATAGGTAATTACAGATAGTAATATTAAACATAAAGAAATTGATGCTCTTGATAATTCAAGGGCAAATTTTACAAATTATAAAACCTCTAGTTCTCAAGCTCTCTAAAAATGATTTTTGTTAATATAAAATAAAGCTTGGTATCCTTAACTAATATTTACTGAATGCCCCAAATGTCATTAGGAGAAGAAAAAAATTACCAATGTGAAATACCTAAATGCCTATAATCTTGACAGTAAACTTTTTGAGTTTATTATCTAATGGTTAATTTTGCTAAATTTCTATTCAATTGGAAACCATAAATATCAGTGATTATGTCACAAGTCTTTTCAAATTCCCTTTTCTCCAAGAATATTGCTTCAATGAAGGGGACAAATGTTATTTATTTATTTATTTATTTGTTCATTCATTCATTCATTCATTTATCTATTTATTTATCTACTTATTTATTTATTTTGTTTTATTTTGTTTTGTTTTATTTTGTGGGGCAATGGGGGTTGAGTGACTTGCCCAGAGTCACACAGCTAATAAGTGTCAAGTGTCTGAGGCTGGATCTGAACTCAGGTCGTCCTGAATCCAGGGCCCATGCTTTATCCACTGTGCCACCTAGCTGCCCCCAGACAAATGTTTTAATAAAGATTCCTTGACAAAAA
Source organism: Dromiciops gliroides (assembly GCF_019393635.1). Taxonomy (NCBI): domain Eukaryota; kingdom Metazoa; phylum Chordata; class Mammalia; order Microbiotheria; family Microbiotheriidae; genus Dromiciops; species Dromiciops gliroides. The sequence goes on from NC_057861.1 coordinate 458,032,494, forward strand.
ATATAATGGAAGTTGATTAAGTAACATAAATGGACTCTCAGTCCTGTGGTGAGATCACCTCAACGTGAGATTTTTCATATGCTAATCCTTTTTCGTTTAGGAGAAGCTCTTTGAACCTATATTGCATTGTGAAGAGTCTACTTCAACATAAACAAGTAGGAAAATATTCATCACAATCAACGAATAAGCAAAATTAACTTGTATTGGAAAGAGATCCAGCTTCAATAACAATAGCATGGATAAAATTGGAATTTTGAGGGGTAACAAAAATGATGGGGCTTATTAAGATTCCTGTGCTGCCTACTCATTATGACTTAAATCAGGTAAAAATAACCTCCACATGCATGTTAATCCCAAAGGATTCAAGAATCTACCCATTCCTATAGAGGTCATGATGATCATGACAATGCCCCATACTGTTCTGGGCCTATGGCAAGAGAAATGATTTTTATTTGAAGGATTTACTCCAATGACTCTTCCCCTCACCTCTACCTCTTAGCTTCCTGGCTTACTTCAAGCCTTAGTTCTAGACATAACATTCCCTTTCAGTCTCCTCCCCCTCATCTTTACTTCCAGTGCCTTCCCTCAGAAATCACCAACCATTTACACTGTATGTATCTTTTATGATCATAGTTGTTTGCAAATTGTCCCCATTAGAATGTGAGTTCCTTGAAGGCAGGGACTACTTTTTACTTTTCTTTGTATTCCTAGCACTTAGCACAGTGCCTGGTACATAGTGAGAATTAATAAATTCTTGCTAATCAGCTGATTGATTGACTATCAAAATATGCATTTCTATGAATGGTTTTCAGTCCTAATTGTTCATAAATTATTCCTTGCCCACTTCTGTACACATACAGAAAGAGTTATGCTCCTTTTAAGTCTTACCACATATCTTTTTTTTAAAATAAAATATGCCCAAAGGGGAGAAATCACTTGGCTAGAGACTTAAGTGTAGATAATAGGAATATATTTAGCAAATGCAAAAGAATATATGCTTATGTGTATTTAATTAATATCTGTTTATTAAAGGAGATTAAGAGAAGGATAAGCTGAAACTATAAATCTCACATACAAGTTAATATCTGAATTGAGTTAAACATTTTGCCTGCCTTCTGGAAAAAGATTTCCTAAACTAATTAGATATTAATTACATATCCTGAATGTACATTTTCAGCAAGTATTTCTTTAAAAAACACACACAGAGGCATACACACACATACACACTCCCGAAGCATCCAAAATTAAAGCTACTTTAAAAATGAACTCTAGTTCTAATACACAGGACTACAACAAAATTTCATAATTCAGTTCTCATTAAATAATGCCAAAGATTTTTCATTCTGGTGAATATCTGTTAAATGAGGTCAGGAAAAACAACTAGCGAGACCTACTGATTTGGGTCAAAATTGATTTTTAGCACAATGTTTGGCACACAGTAGGCACTTAATGTTCGATGACTATAACGATGACTATTTCACCCCCATGCCCAAATAGTCTGCTTCTCCCTAGTCTTTGTCAATTTCACAGGGCAGCAAAATGAAGTCCAGATGGCAAGTGCTGAAAAATGGATAACATCCAGCGACTGAAACATACTTATTATTCAGCAAACAAAAACCAGAAAGCAGAAACTCTGTTATAAATTCACCTCTGTTTTTTTTGTACTGTGATACAATTGGTCAAGAGTCCAATCCAAATTCTAATGTTTGTACATTCCAGAAGGAAATTCTAAAAATTTAATTGGTTAATGAATATACTCTTGAGACCATTATTAATTATTAGCTCACCTGGAATTTAATAGGTATAAAACAGACCTGAAGTTACAATGCATACAAATCTTTGACTTGTTTACAACAAGAGTTTCTGATCTGGTGGGATGAAATAGAAAAAAAAAGTGATCAAAGGATACAATAAATACAACAATGCCCACGGCACTCACAGAAACAGTGGAAAAAAACCTGAATTTTATATGTAGACTCTCTTAATTACCAACCCCTAGTCCAAAGAATGCACACAATGCACTTCAAACAAGAAAGATCAAGGATTACCTACTGGCTAGACCTTGTGTAAACTTACCACATCCCTCTGTTCTCCTTCTTTTGGAGTAAGAATTACTGACAGCAAAATGGTTCCCAGATCATGATCAGGATAATGTGGGTCTTTCAGAGTTAGAGTCACATCTGTTGGTCTAGGAGATAATAATAATAACTGATATTTACAAAGTGCTTTAGAATCTGTGGTATGCTTTACATATATTTCATTGAGTCCCACAATAACCATGTGAGGCAGGGTGTATTGGTCTAATTTTCTTCATTTAACAAATGAGGAAACTGAGGCTCAAAAAAGGTTAGTGACTTGCCCATGGTCAGAGTGCTACTAAGTGTCATGAGTTAGGACTTGATCTGGGGATATTTTCTTTTTCTTTCTTTCTTTCGAGGGGCAATGGAGGTTAAGTGACTTGCCTAGGGTCGCACAGCCAGTGCCAATTGTGAGACTGGATTTGAACTCAGGTCCTCCTGAATCCAGGATCAGTGCTCTATCCACTGTATCACCTAACTGGCCCAGGGGATATTTTCTATTTAACTTTAATAATTCAAATTTGTGCTATGGGTGCTGAAATAGGAAGCACTTAAGGACATGTTGAATTGAATCAGTGATTTAGTAACCACAGTTACACTGTAACTTGTTCAGGTCACAGGAGGCAGTTGTTGAGTTGTCGAGCATAAAACAACTAATGGTCCTGTACCCCACCCTGCTAATAAGCCTCTCCAAACTTCGCTAGATTGATCTTCAAATAACAAGCACATTGTTTATCACCAGGCCTATACTCAACGTCTTCCCAGTATGGTATGACCTAAAGCACATAGGATCACCTCCATGCTGTGAGTCATCAGAGTAGGGGTCTCCTACAGTCCTGGAGATCTTCTTTATGAGAATGAGACCATATCAAGAGGGTCCTCTCACAATTTTGTTTCAATAAAGTAAAATACATTTATTTATAAGAAATAAAAATAAATATGTATAATAAATAAATAATAAAAAAAATTATTTTATGGAGAAATTTTCTTTGGAAGGGGACAGGTCAGTGAATGTACCAGTGGGTGAATTAGCTAACAGACATATTTTATTTTCCTTTTCTTTCTATAAAATACATGAAACTCAAATATAAGAAACAAAATGGTGGCAGCTAGGTGGTACAGTGGATAAAGCAACGTCCCTGGATTCAGGAGGACCTGAGTTTAAATGTGGCCTCAGATACTTGTCACTTTCTAGCTGTGTAACCCTGGGAAAGTCACTTAACCCTTATTACCCCGCAATAAAAAAGAAAAGAAAAGAACAAGAAAGAAAGAATGAAATATATCAGGGAGTTTGGGCTAGATGACCCTTAAAGTTCTTTCTATTAGCATGGTTTTATTTACCCCTCCCTCAAATTTATAGTTTAATTCAGTTAAGCACCTATTGTGTGCCATGTACTATGCTAAGCACTGTAGATACAAAGACAAAAAATAGTCCCCAAGGTGCTCAATATCTAATAAATAAAATCAAGCAGAAAAATAACACAAATTTACACTGTTTTCTTCTGCTTTTTTTTTTTTTGGTACAACAGAATTAGGCTCCTCCTCAGATTAATATTGAGCATTAGCTAGAACTTTTATGACCTATGTTCCTCTGATATTTTTCAAGATTTCTTCTATTACCACAATCTGTAACTACATGATATTATAGTTGAAAGGTCAGTGCATTAGGCATGAGACGAACCTAATTCTACTCCCAGTACCTCCACCTACCAGCTGAGTGAACTTGTCTAAATCATTTAATCTGTCTGAGGTTCCAGTGACTGGATATGGAACTTCTTGGATGGAACAGCTCCTAACATTCCACATAAAGATGATTGGCATTCACCAATGCTACAAACATTTGGTACTGATATTAAGAAGTGACACATGAGGGTGGTAAATGACTCCTTGTGGAGGAATATGAAAGGAAAAAGAGGTCAAACTGACACATACCATCAAGGGAAGGAGCCTGTCTTCCCAAGGAAAAGCATTATGGATTTGAAAGAGGGCCTCTGGAACTTAGGAAGACTTTTTAGGGGTTATAAAGAAATTAAAATACTTGTAAGCCCTAGTGATGTTTCTGTCATAGCTACTGATGAAAGGTAAGGACCTCAGAAGTTACAATATATGGAAAGTGAGTGAAGTGAATGTCTGGTTAAGAAAGTGGTGTTTGTGAACAGAAATAGGCTTTCTGAAACATGATATAATAAAAAATGATTGATTAATGATCAGAGGTTGAATAGTTGTGTATTGGTGGGAAAGAATGTATTTGCCTGCAGACAGACTCAGGTTAAGAAAGTTTTAATCTGGAAAGGGTTGGAGCTAGAGAAAAACTGCTAAAAATCAGACAGCTGAAGGTTAACATTAAAGAGGTTCTGCAATTCATAGGAGACAGTGAAGAGAGGCATAAATGATGCTACCGGGCTCAAATAATCTATACATCAACTCATAGGGTATGGGTAATAAACGAATGAGCTAGAGATCTTAATATAAGGGATGGATTAACAATTGAAAAAGCATTTATTAAGTACTTATGTGTAAAGCACTGTGTTAAGCAATGGGGATACAAACAGAAATGTATCTATGATAAGAAAGGAAGATAGAAACAGAAAAACCAGACAGTCCTTGCTCTCAAAGAGCTCATATTCTAATGGAAGGAGACAATACACATAATGAGGTTCAGCTACAGGGAAGAAGGAACGGTACAGTGGTGTGTAGGCTGTGGTGGCAAGGAAGATGGTGATGTGTGTTCCTTAGAGTCATTTCCCTTGATAAAACAAAATCTGCTTCTGATGATCTTTTCACAGTGCCAAAGACTTTGGTGGCTGGAATGTTCTTTTCTGGGCTTTAGGTAGCTAGGACAATTAAGTAAAAGTAATCTCCTATGTATGTATCAGTGAGGTTTGGTGAAATAAAATTCACTCATGCAAAAGCGAAGCCTTATTCAAAAGGAAAAGATTACATAGAAAAAGGCAGTGTAGTAGTATACCTCAAAAAGATAAGCATATGTCTAGAAACCTGTCAATTTAATGGGTGAGCATGGTGCAAAAGATTTAGGTAAGGACCAAAGAAGGAAGAAACAGCAATATGGTGACCACAATATATTAAAGACCATTTGGCCAAGAGGTGAATGATGATAAATTCTTGATGTGGTTCCCAAAGTTAACAAAGGGGAAAGATTATACCTGTGAGGGGAGACTTGAACTAAATGAATGCCTCTCTTAAAAGTAAAGTTGTGGTTGAATTTCTTTTTGGCAATGACTGAATCTTTAAAAGGTAGAAGATATGACAAGGATGATTGTTGTGCTTGTTTATTCCTGTTAACAGTCTATATATATTGGACTCAATTTCTATATAAGAAATTTGATAAAAAAATATATTTTACTATCTGATTGTTTCTTAACCTAGATGCATTAATTTTGTGCAAAGGCATTTCAAATTCATGTAATCCAAGTCATATGTTTTATCTTTTATAATTGCTTCTATCCCTTGTTTGATTATCCTACCCATACAAGTGAAAAGTACACGCTCAACTTATTTTCTAAATTTAAAAATATGATCTTTAACATTCAGGTTATTTATCCATTTGGAATTTATTATAAAATATGTTGTAATGATGGAGAAAGCTCTCTAAATCCAGAAAAAAAAGAACTGTGGAATAAGGATGCAGACTGAACCATACTATTTCTTTTGGTTTTGGTGCTGTTTTTCTTTTTTGAGATTTTTCCTTTTTGCTCTGATTCTTCTCTTATAACATGACTAATGCAGAAATATGTTTAATGTTATTGAACATATATAACCTATATCAGATTACTTGCTGTCTTGGGGAGGGGGGAGGGAGAGGAAGGAGGGAAAATCTGAAATTAGAAATCTTATAAAAACAAATGTTGAAAACTATTTCTATATGTAACTGGAAAATAATAAAATACTTTTATAATAAAAAATAAATAAAATAAGTTGTAAAATTATAGTCTAAGATGAATTTCTGCCAGATTGATTTTCAGTTTTCTCAGGATATATTTCCTAAATAATTTAATGAACATATAAATTTCAAGAGAGAAAACACAAATTGATCATAATCGCTTGAAAAATTCTCAACCTTAATACTAATCAAAGAGGTACAAATTAAAATAATTTTCAGGTGGCAAGGTAAACCTGCTAAACAGGTAAACATAAATGAAAGAATAAAGTAAAACCTAGAGAGATTACAGAGAAACAGACATACTCATACATTGCTTGTAGAATCACAAAATTGTAGAAAAATTTTTGGAGAGCAATGTGTCAGTACATAGTCAAAGTGATACAAATAACTATATTCCAGAGTCCAAGAGTTCCATTGTTGGACATGTATTCTGGAAGTGTTATAAAAAACCACCAACAAAAGAACTATCTAGAAAATTTTTTGTAGCAACACTATACATAATTACAAAAAGGGATAAAAAATCTTATGTGTCTAACACTAGGGGAATGGTTAGCTAAATAATTGTGCATCAAGGTAATGTAATTCTAAGTAAATAGTAATACTAAGTAAAATAAACCTCCTATGTATGTATCAGTGAGATTTGGTGAAGTAAAATTCACAACTAGAATATATTAATGGAAAAGCAAAATCTTATTCAAAAGGAAGAGATTACATAGAAAAAACCAGGATAGCCTCATACATCATGCAATTAATATAAGCAAGTATGAAGTATAAAAAGAAACTTCGGAAAAAGAAACCCAAAAGGAGTATTCACTATAACTATATGAGATTAATGTAAACAAGAAATGAAAGAACAAATAATTTTAATGAAGACTTAGAGGATGTATTGGGGAAAAGTTTATAATACTAAAATTAATTAACTTAAATAGAGTTATCAAGTTTAGCTGGTTGCATTTGTGCTCAAGTTAACCTTATAACAACAACTTTTTAAAGCAATAAGTAATATTGGGAGGTAGTGGCCATATCACTTTGAATTATGTGACAATCAAAGAAAGAAATGCTAGGCCTAGTCAGACATGTTCCCTAGACTTTAAGAGAAAATATGTTTTAGAATTCAGAGATGATATGAGTAGTATCTCACAGCTTACTATTCAAAAAGAGAATTTGTGTAAAGTGAGATGAGAGATTCTCTGGAATGAAATTCTGTTAACAAACTTATTAATTTATATGTATGAAAAAGGAAAAGAAGGATATATATAAAAAGAACTAACATGGCTACATGAAGCTCTCATTAAAGAATCCAGACCTTAAAGGTACAAGAAGAGGTAGAAGTGAATTAATGAATGAAGGGATGAATGAAAAAAGCATTTATGTGCCAAGAACTGGGATAAGCACTGCAGATGCATGTATAAAAATTGAGATTCACTGATCTCAAGGAGATCACATTTTATTTGGAGGAAACAACATACATACAAATATAAATAAATAAATGTTAATTAACTGAGGAACATAACATATGGAAAGTGCTTTATAAACCTTAAAGCACTAGAGAAATGCAAGCTATTTTTTTCAAAAAAAGAGAAAATCTAGGTGAAATATAATTTTTCATCAGAAGAATATATTATAAATAAAAGTTCAGATGTAGGAAGGGTGGAGAGGCAGGGATGTTTTTAAAAGTTCTATGGAAGTGCTAATGGCAAGACCCCTTAGAGGGGATTAGTAGGCCAGATGACAACATTTAGAGGTTTGGAAAGAAGAGACAGGGCAAATGGTAATGTCTATAGGACAATGGGATGTAGGAGCAGGGTAGATGGTAAAACTTTATAGTCAATCCTCCAGCTAACTGAAAGGAATAGCATTGGTGATTCCTATTTCATACAAGTAGTAGTTAAGTAGCCTGGCTACCTAGGGTTTGGGGGAGTGTTAAAGGAAAGGAAAGGGAAGGATGGAGGGAACCTCACATAATCAGTTCAGATGAAGTGTGAATGGAGACCCCATTGGGACCAGGATGACCAAAGGCCAGGTGAGGAGGTAAAGGAGAAGCAAAGGAAGATGGTGTCTTTGGTCATGGCAGGTCTTCCTTCAATCTGGCTTAAATCTCAGTGATTCAGATCAGGAGAAGTGATAAAGGAAAAGGACCTGTATTGTTGATCTGGATGGGGTGTGTGAAGGAAGGTAACCATGGACAAATAACTAGGAATGGTAGAATGCCATCAGGGGAGCTAAAGTCCAATAAACTGAAGTCTGTGATAAATGCTAATGGCAATAAAGAATGGCTATTTAGGAGAGAAAAAAGTATAGAAACAACACTGCTTGGGGTGGATAGGAAGATGGAAACAGATGAGAGAAGGGAGGTATAGGCTCATGTGCTTGACTTCTGTTCTGGTCAAAATCTTAGAGAACTTTGTGATGTTTTACAAAATGAAAATGTAATTACTTTGAGTGAGAATGCATTTGTCAAGGACAAGTCAAATTCATTTGCTTTTTTGAAAAGATTGTCAGCCTAGCTGACCAGAGGAATTCCAAGAACCTACTACATTTGATTTTCCAAAAGGAAATATCTGCAGTGGAAGACCATAGGGCTGTGTCTTTAGCTCTATACTGGTATGATTTTAAAAACATAATTATGATTTGTTTTGTGGGGTGGTCAGGGTTGGGTGGCATGCCTGGGGTCACAGAGTTGGTGAGTGTCTTGTGCCTGGGGCTGGATTTGGGCTCGGGTCCTTCTGGGTCCAGGGTGGGTGCTTTGTCCACTGTGTCAACTAGTTGCCCCATGATGACATCTTTAGGGTAAAATTGAGGGGGGAGAGGAATGCACTGGGGGAGGGGGAGAGGAGAGGTAGAATGGGGTGAAATCTCATATGAAAGAAGCAGTAAAGGGCTTATGGAGTGGGGTGAGAGATGGGGAAGGAGTAGGGCAGTGAATGAGCCTTACACTCATCAGAATTGGCTCAAAGACCTTATTCTCATCAGAGTTGGCTCAAGGAGGGAACAACATACACACTCAATTGGGTGGAGTAATCTATCAAACCCTTCAGGAAAGTAGGAGGAAAAGGGGATAATGAGGGAGGAATGAAAGAAGAGAGGGCAGAGTCAGGGAGGAAGTCATCAGAAGCAAAACACTTTTGAGGAAGGATAGGGTGAAAGAAGATAGAAGACAGTAAATATCATGGGGAGGGAATAGAATGGAGGGAAACAGTTAACAATAGTAACTGGAAAAACTTTTGAAGCAGAGTAAAGAGTAATGTAAGGTGATGATGATTGGTGGATTGATGATTAGATGAAGATAAGGGTTGATTGATGATTATGAGGATTGAAGGATGATGATTGATGATAAGATGTATGGTACTTACTTTGCTGGGCTGTTTTGAAGAAAATTCTTTGTTGGGTATAAGGTGCTATATAAATGTTATCTATTACTGTTGTTGCAATCATCAACCTCATGGGTTTATTGTAAGGAAATCTCTCTTTAAAGTACTATATAAATGTAGTTAAGTATAAAAAAGTGATGAGCAGGATGCTATCAGAAAAGCCTGGAAAGACCTACATGAGCTGATGCAAAGTGAAATGTACTGTATACAAAATAACAGCAATATTGTAAGATAATCTGCTGTGAATGACTTGGTTATTTTCAGCAACGTAATGATGCAAGACAACTCTGAAGGTCTTATGGAAAATGCAATCCACCTACAGAGAGAGAACTGATGGTACCTGAATACAGAATCAAGCATAATTTTTTTGTTAGTTCCTTTATCTGAAGTTTTGTTTTTGCCTGTTTTTTTCTCACAACCTGGCCAATGTGGAAATGTTTTGCATGACTGTTCAGGTATATAACTTATATTGAATTGCTTGAGTTCTTGGGGGGTGGAGTGGGGAGGGAGGGAGGAAGACAATTGGGAACACAAAGTTTTTAAAAATGTATGTCAAAATTTATACTTTACATATAATTTGGGAAAATGAATTCTAAATATTGAAAATTTTAAAAATAAAAATTAAATTAAATTTACATTTTTAAAAAAATTAACATAAATTTTCTTTCCACCTAGGAAAGCTTATAATTATGATATTAATTTTATGAGCACAAATGTAAGACTGTATTTTTCCATATTAGGAATTGTCTAATTCAATTTATCTTAGTGTTTTAGCCTGGCAAGATATTTCTAAATGACTTGAAGGCCTGCTGAGAAAATATCTGAAAGGCACAAGATTAGTTGTCTTTTGCTTCTTTTTGTATCCCTGGTGCTTAGTATACTACCCGGAACATGGTAGGCACTTAATATTCATTGAATTATTATTGGTTATAGTTGAAAAGGATAACTAATCTGTTGGATAACAGAATTAGAATCCTAAAGGATTATTGTTAGGTTGAAATTGTAGGCTGAAGTTACCTAGATTAAATTTAAAAGAGAAAAATGCAAGGTCATGTACTTGGGTTCCAAAAACACACTGTACAAAAACAGGAGGAGACACAACTAGAAAGCAGGTCATATGAAAAAGCAGGTCAGGTATCCAAGAGAAGATTTAAAGGGGACATGACAAGTATTTTCACATAATTAATGGGTGTATGCCAGGATAGCTCAAAAGAAACTCATTACCTACATTTCATAAAATGAGGGGTCTTAAACTAGGTGACCTCTAAGTTCACTTCAAGCTCTAACATTTTGTGCTTTTAGAAAAGATAGAAATGGAGATTACTTGTTTCTTTTATATTGGTAGACCTGTTAGATACTGAAGTTGAGGAGGGGAACTTAGAGTAGAGAGACCCTAGATTTGAACCTAGGATCTTTTGACCTTGGACAGGTTGTTTGACCTCTTCAGGACTCAGTTTCCTCATCTGTAAAAGGAAGGGGTTGAACTAGGTGGCCTTAATGTTTCTTTCCCATGTTAATCCATGATCCCATGCCCCTTTTTCTTTTGTAACTGCCTCTTCTCTCTCCCTTATCTAATTTATTCTCCCCATTGTGGCCAAATTGAAATTCCTAAATCACACATATGACCTACTCCAACATCTTAAATGGTTCCCTATGTGTCTAGGATAAAATGCAAACTCCTCAGCCTGGTATTTAAAACCCTTCACTGGGGGCAGCTAGGTGGCACAGTGGATAAAGCACTGGCCTTGGATTCAGGAGGACCTGAGTTCAAATCCAGCCTCAGACACTTGACACTTACTAGCTGTGTGACCCTGGGCAAGTCACTTAATCCCCATTGCCCCACAAAAACCAAAAAACAAAAACCCTGCACAATCTGGCTCCCATTAATCTTTCTAGTTTTGTTTCATATTACTTTCTACTTTTTATGCACTCTGCTCTCATCAAACTGGCTTACTAGTTGTGCCCAGAATACGTTACCTTCTGCTACCACACATAAATGATCCTGCATATCTAGAATGCACATTTTCAATCTGCCAAGTGATTAATAAATGCTTGTTGAATTAATCCAAACCTCTCCCAGTACTTTGTGCTTTAATAAATGTTTGTTCAATTGTGCCTCCTAACTCCATGCTTATATTCAAGACTATTTACATAAAAATACTCAAAAGATCTATGGGTTTTGACAGTGCGATGAATTCCCAGTGTGGGAACTTCCTCCAGTGATACAGATTGGAAACATCTATGACTTACTAGATAAATTCTGGGAAATTGTTTGAGGTTCATAGAAGATAGGGTCACATAGCTTATATGTGGAAAAGATAGGTTTTGCATTGATGTTTTTTTGACTTCAAGCCCAGCACTCATATAAATATGTGTTCAACGTTATATGGCCTCAGATGATTGATTTCTACATAGAATTTAATGGTGGATATTCATAAATGTTTTTAAGGAAACAGCATGCCTTACATTTATAGTTTGGGAAGGAGTACTTCAGAGATTCTTTCCACCATCCTCCCCTCTTCCTAAAGTACTAATTGCTGTGCATGGCATCATCATCTTTCGAGCCAGTCAGGTTTACCACCTTAGGATGGATTCAGACCTCAATCCTCTGATTCCAAATTCCTTGTCCTTCCCACTCTACTAGTGCCTTTAACAAATCCTTGTTTGTCCTCAATCCTTCCTTCTCCTGGGATCATAAATTTAGAGCCAGAAGGGACGTCAGTCATCTGGTTCAACCACCTAATTTTACAGATGAAAAGACTAAGGCTGGAGTAATTAAGTGACTACTTGCTGAGGTCACAAAGGCAGTGATGGCAGAGCTGGGACTTGGTTTAAGTCCCAGGTCCTTAAACACCTAACCATGCTCTTTTCCAATATACTACTGAGAGTAAATAGTAGACCCAAGATTTGAACCAAGATCCTTCTACCCTAAACCCAATATGATAATAACAACAAACATTTCTCAAATGACTATTGTGTACAAAGAACTGTTCTAGGCACCAGGGAAGGACATGGAAGACAGTATCACAAAATGTCTGTCCTGGAAGGAAATTTGAAGATCAAGTCACATGTGCTCAAGGACACATAGATACTTAGTGGCAAAGAAACTACTTTAGCTCAAACCTCCCAGACTAGGGCTCTTTCCACAGGTCTGCTACATTCAATGTCCCTTCTCCATCAGATTAAGTGGGAGCAGCAGTTTCTTAGCCTTAAAATCATTCTTGTTCCAAAGCAATTGATACTCAATTTTCTCATATTGAACCAAATTCCAAAGAGGCAGACAGAGCAAAAGTCTTGCAATTTAGAAGACCTGGATTCAAATTCCCTGAAATGGACTAGCTCAGGACCAGGGGCAAATCCTTACTCTCCAAGTCTCAAGTGCCATCTGTTATTTTTGTTTGTTTGTTTATTTTTGCAGGGCAATGGGGGTTAAGTGACTTGCCCAGGGTCACACAGCTAGTCAAGTGTCAAGTGTCTGAGGCCGGATTTGAACTCAGGTCCTCCTGAATCCAGGACCGGTGCTTTATCCACTGCGCCACCTAGCCATGCCCCCCCCCCCACTGTTATTTTAAAGATTAGCAAACTGAGGTTTATAGAGATTAGCTGATAAACTCCAAGCCACATGGATACCAATTTGTCTCCTAGATCTAGTGTTCTTCCAAACTCTCTAAAAATTATCTAAATTACTCAGAGATGATATCTGGTGCCCTTAAAGTTCCTTGACATATTAACACAGGATTTAATTATAGGAGTTTCATTAGACTCTTCACCTGAGGACAAAGAGATTCAGTTGCCCCACCCTGTTAAACCTTCTGGAAATCTACTTCTCCCTGAGAAAATGTAGCTAAATCATTTTGACACTTTTGGGCCTTTGACCTACTCCTGGATATTGCTTTTCAACTCCAAATATTTCTGTGGTCTAAGTAGTGGTCACTTTTGAGGATGACCTACCTTGGTGACCCCTTCACAAGCTCCCAGAGCTTGAAGCCCTGGAGGGAATTCTACTATCAGTCCTTGGGCTATCTCTCTGAGGACTTGAGGCTCCAAGAGGCTCGATGAGGAAAATAGAACAGAAAAGTTGTATGCAATGATAACGTAATTCTATAACTCTGGGCACAGTTTTTCAGGGTTCAATTTCCTCACATGTAAAATGGTGATGAAAATACAGTACTTTTACTATCTACCTGGCAGGACTTTTTTCATATAAATATTTTATTATTTTCCAGTGACATGTAGAGATAGTTTTCAACATTTGATTTTATAAGATTTCTAGTTTCAAATTTTTCTCTCTTCCTCCCCTCTCTCCCCCTTCCCAAGACAGAAAGTAATCTGATATAGGTAATATATGCACAATCACATTAAAAATATTTCTGCATTAGTTATGCTGTGAAAGAAGAATTAGAGCAAAAAGGAAAAACCTCAAAAAAGAAAAACAACCACAAAAAAACAACAGAAATAGTATGGCTCAATCTGCATCTAGATTGCACATTTCTTTTTTTTCTGGATTTGGAGAACATTTTCCATCATGAATCTTTTGGAACTATCTTGGACCATTGTATTGCTGGGAGGAATCAAGTCTATCGCAGTTGATCAACACATAATGTTGTCGATACTGTGTACAATGGTTCTGCTCATCTCACTCGTAATTAGTTCATGCAAGTCCTTCCAGGTTTCTCTGAAGTCTGCCTGCTCATCGTTTTTTTACAGCACAATAGTATTCCATTACATTCATATACCACAACTTGTTCAGCCATTCCCCAATAGATGGGCAACCCCTCAATTTCTAATTCCTTGCCATCACAAACATAGCAGCTATAAATATTTTTGTATATGTGGGTCCTTTTCCCTTTTTTATGATCTCTTTGAGAAAAAGACCTAATAGTGGTATTGCTGGGTCAAAAGGTATGCACATCTTTATAGCCCTTTGGGCATAATTCCAAATTGCTCTCCAGAATGGCTGGATCAGTTCACAGCTCCACCAACAATGCATTAGTGTGCCAATTTTCCCACAGCTTCTCCAACATTTATTATTTTTTTGTCATATTAGCCAAGTTGATAGTTGTCAGGTGGTACCTCAGAGTTTTTAAAATTCGTATTTCTCTAATTAATAGTGATTTAGAGCATTTTTTCATATGGCAATAGATAGTTTTGATTTCTTCATCAGAAAACTGCCTGTTCATATCCTTTGACCATTTCTCAATTGGGGAATGACTTGGATTCTTATAAATTTGATTAAGTTCCCTATATATTTTAGAAATGAGACCTTTAATCAGAAATACTGGCCATAAAAATTGTTTCCCAGTTTTCTGTCTCCCTTCTAATTTTGGATGTACTGCTTCTGTTTGTACAAAAGCTTTTTAATTTAATGTAATAAAAATCATCCATTTTGCATTTCATAATATTCTCTATCTCTTATTTGGTCATAAACTGTTCTCCTTTACAAAGATCTGAGAGGTAAACTATTTCTTCCTCTCCTAATTTGCCTATGGTATCACTTTTTATGTCTAAATCATGTACCCATTTTGACCTTATTTTAGTATAAGGTGTAAGATGTTGGTCTATGCCTAGTTTCTGCCATACTATCTTCCAGTTTTCCCAGCAGTTTTTGTCAAATACTGAGTTTCTATCCCAGAAGCTGGAATCTTTGGGTTTATCAAACAGCACATTACTAAAGTCACTTACTACTGTGTCTCTTGTGCCTAACCTATTCCGTTGATCCTCCACTCTATTTTACCTGGCAGGACTTTATAATTATGTATACCACAAAACAGATCTAAGTTATTTACTTATCATTATTTTCCTCAGTGAAGTAAGCATGGTGACCTGCATTGAGAGTATCTTCTAGCCACTTGCTTATTCAACAGGATCTTGTACCATACTGGCTAACCCCAAGGCCCAGTTTGGTCCATGCTCGGGACAAGTTAGTCACTATAGAGGCAGATATTTAACTTAGAGTGAAAAGAAACAAAACACAAATTCTATTTTACAGCCAGTAGTTTTCCCTCTGGGATATAATAATGTCATTGTCTTTCATCTTAAAATGTACTGTTCCATTGCCTGGTAATTGAGATGACAATGGACTAGCTTTCTTCCTAACTGATCTTACTTCAAAGAACATTTATGAAATACAACCCAGGTGCTGGGTACTGTGCTAGGTGTTGAGAATACAAAAACAAAAAGCAAAGAAATCCCTGTATGCACAGGGAGCCCCAGCCTCCTTCCCTCCCCCCACTAATAAGGTGGAGAATAATCCTTTGGGCATGTTTTCCTACTTCACAGGGATGTTGGGAAAACAATATGCACCATTCTGTTCAATGCACTAATTATTCCCGCCCCCCAACAGAACTGATATCAATAGGTTATATTTACAAAGCACTATATATTATATTATATACTAAGTGTTTTCCTCACAATAACACTAGGAGGTAGGTAGGACAAGTATCAACCATTATTTTAAAGATTAGCAAACTGAAGCTTGTAGAAATTAGGTGATAAACTCAAAGTCACATGGAAACTAATTTGTCTTCCAAATCTAGTGTCATTTAATTTTTAAAAAAAAAATTTGAAAATGGAATTTTCAAAGAATTCTATCACTTGGAGCTCTGGAGTTTTCTTCTAAGGAGTACAGAGGAAAGAAGGCTAGAATTGAAGTCAGAGGACACTGATTCTGTTTCTTACCATCTGCATGATCTTGAGTAAGTCACTTGACCAGTTTGTGCTTGTTTCTTCACCTATAAAATGAGTGTATTGGAGTAGATAATCTCTGAGGTCACTTCCAGATCTTAATCTATGAGCCTTTATTAATTCTTTCATATATCTTTTACATCTGTGAAACGTGTGGGATCTGGGTTCCCTCTTATGGGAGTTCTAGACAAATAACTGATCCAAGCTCAAACTACAAGTCAAGGTCTAGATGCTAGATCTCCTGATACCTAGTCCTAGGCTTTCTCCTTTGCTAAGAAACTGAACCTTAGAAGAGTTTTAATACTTTAGGCAGCTAACAAATATTTATTAAAATATTTACTATGTGCCTGGAACTGTGCTAAGTGCTGGAGGTATGAAGAAAGGCAAAAGATAGTCCCTGCCTTCAAGGAGTTTACAATCTAATGGAAGAAAAAAGAACATATAAAAATGAGCTGAAATGAGAGTGGAGGGGGGAGAGAAAGGTGAGGGAAGGTATGAAGACCAGAGGAGTATAGCTGGGTTGGAAATGCTAAGATGGCTTCCCTGGATGTCCTCTTTAAAAGGAGGATCTGGGAAGAGCTCTCCACTGTCTACCTTCTACCTGCTCAAGAGGGAGAGAGGGGCCCTGGGGGCAGTGGATACTGAGAAGATATGAGCTTCAGGGTTGATGTGATCTAGCAGGATGCTGAGGTTCTAGAGAGCAGGAGGAACTTCAAAGTGCTGAACAGGCACGTGGCAGAGAAAGGTGGGAATCTGTAAGCCCTTTCTGGGATTTATTGCCACCTCTTTCCTGGCACATCTCTGTTTACCATTAAAGGCCAATGGGAAGCAGAGGGCAGAAGGAATCGATCATCTGGCCTTGAGAACAGGAGGGTAAAAAGATGAGAATACATCCTAGAGACTGGTTCTCTTCTTTATAAGGGTTCAAAGAAAAAAAAATCAACAGTAGCCTGAGTTTCAGGTCCTGGAAATGATGGGAAATGCCAACTTGTTTCCAATTGATCTAAACACCACCCATTTCTTTCTCTGTGGCTCAGCAATAGCCTGAGAAGTTACAGACACTGACACTGACTCCCAGCTTGATCCTGGAAGAAAGTCACTCAATTCATTTCAACAATATATAAATGCCCACTATGTGGAATATATTGTGCTAGGCACTGATAACAGTTCAAGGAAGCTGGCATTCTAATGAGGAAATTACCAATCATTTGCCCAGTTCCATCAATTCTACCTCTATTAAAACTTTCATCTTTGTTCCCTTCTTTCTACTCACATCATCACCCCACTGACCCTTGGCATCTCTATGGAAATAAGCCACTAACTTACAAGTTTATTCTAAACTCTCCAATCCATTTTACACACAGTTAACTGCCTAAATTGGTATTCCTACAATGCAGATCTACCTGTACCACTTCCCATTCAAGATACTTCAGGGGTTCTTATTGCCTCTAGGATAAAATACAAAATCCTTTGTTTGGCATTAAAGGCTCTTTACAACCTCCCTCCCACCTACCTTTCCAGGTTGATTACCCACCATTCCCCTTCATACATCCTTTGTTCTGGCCAAAGTGGCCCACCTGCCATACACTGCCCATAAATGATGTCCAATTCAAATAGAAACGGGCCAGTAAATCTTATACAAGGCTCCCTTAGGATTATATATTGACTTAGAAAACTACATATTAATATTATCTATTTTTATCATATTTTATTTGTTTTTATTAAATATCCCCCAGTTAACATTTTAATCTGGTTTAGACTATATTTGGAAGTATGGTGGACTGTGTGTTTGACACTTCCACCGTACCTGACTATTCATATTCTTCCTCTGTGTTTTTGCACATATGCCCTACTCCTCTCCACCCCTCCTCACACATACCCAAGGTCTGAAATGCTCTCCATCCTCATTTCTGTCTCTTGGAAATTCTATCTTGATTCAAGGCTCAACTAAAGTGCCTCCTCCTATAGCAGAATCCCCATTTCCCAAATTACTAAAGCCTTCCCTCCACCAAAATTATATTGTGCTTATGTTATCCGTTTTTTTATTTGCTTATATGCATACATTCTGTCTCTTCAGCAATATGATGCACGGTGTTGCAGGTTGGGAATGTTTCTTTTTTGTCTTTGTATCACTAATAACTAAGACATTGACTGCATTATGGTAGAAGCTTGATAAATGAATGAAGGAGGGAAATAAAGTAAGAAAATCAAAACCAATAAACAACTAGCAGGTTTTTTCTCCTCCACTCATGTTTTCCCTCTGGAGAGTTTTTCAATTGTTTAGGTTTTAGGGAGTAGAAGAGATATTTATGCTTTGGTATAAGACCAAATGACTCAATATTCTATAGAGAAAAGAATAGTTCGAACATGAGAAAATGCCTGAAATTTTAGCTCCTTTTGAATTCAGTCATCATGCTCATGTACTACATATATCTTAGCTACATTTTATGGAAAATCAGTCCTGCAGATGCCTTTTTTGGGGTGGTGGTGCAAATAGCTGAGTATATTTTGCTGTGTTTTTTTGGCTTGTATTTGTATCTATTCATCATGTGCATGCATTTCTGTTCTTGACTCACAGATGGAATATACAGAAATCTATAGAGGGAAGTCTTCAGAAAGTTTCCATAGGTAGGATCTCTGCCCTCCCTCCTGTGAATATTTATATTTGTGTGTTTATACTTTTCTGAACCCAAATGTCTTTGCCTTTATCCTTTTGCCATCTTATTCAATTCTGCTCAATGTTCTAGTCTGACAGATCATGTGGGATCTTGGTTATGACATCCAATGTAAAAGCTATAACCTTCCTAACTTAGTGTCAACTTCACATTTGATAAGGACACTGTTTGTACTTCTACATGTCACTGAGAAACATGTTAAACAGTAGAGGGTCGGAGCAAGGGCATTGCTCTCAAGACATCGATGCATCAAACCATTAATGAGATACTGTGGTAAGAAAAGCCCTGGATATGGAGTAAGAGGATGCAGATCTGGTGCTTAGTGCTGGCGTGACCTTGGGCAAGTGCCTAAGTTCTCTGAGCTATGATTTCCTCATCTCAGACATGAAGGGCTTGAAGAAGATGACCTCTGTCATCCCTTCTAGTCTACAATTCTGGGATCCTATGAATAAGTGAATCTAGGATCCTATGAATAAGTGAATCTAGTATCCTATGAATAAGTGAATCTAGGATCATAGATATAGAGAAAGCAGGAAGCTCTGGGGCTTGGAGTCTAACACCTCTTACTTTACAGATGAGGAAACTGAGGCCCAGAGGAATTAAGTGACTTGCCTGAGGTGACCTAGGTTTCACACGGCAGAGGAAGGGTTCAGCCAGCCAATAAGCCTTCATTAAGCACCTACTATATGTCAGGCACTGTGCTAAGGCTGAGGACACATACACACAAAAGGTAGAAGTTATTATCTACCCTCAAGGAGTTCCCAATTTAATATACAGGATAAATAGGAAATAATCAACAACTAAAATTAGTAGTGGGTGGGAAAGGCTTCCTGTCGAAGATGGGATTTTAGTTGGGTCTTAGAAGAAGCCAGGGAAGTTAAGGCAGAGAAGAGGAAACAGAGCATTCCAGGCATGGGGGAATAACCAGAGAAAATGCCTGGTGGAGACTAGAGATGGAGGACCTTGTTTATGGAATAACAAAGAGTCACCGGATAGAAGGTATGGCAGGAAGTGATATGTCAAAAGACTGGAGAGAAGTAAGAGGCCAGATTATGAAGGGCTTTGAACACCAAGCAGAGGATTTTGTATTTGCTCCTGGAGGTGATGGAGAAAATCACTCTGCAGGGTGGCTTGGGTGGGGGAGGAGATGGGGAGATCCTGTTGCCTCCAGGAGCAAATACAAAATGCTCTGTTTAGTCTTCAAAGGCCTTTATACCTGATCCTCCTCTTAACTTTCCATTTTTCTTACACCTTACTTCCTGACATTTACTCTTCAATTCTGTGGCACTGGCTAGAGTTCCACGAAAAAGATGCACTCTTCTCCATTCTGGGCATTTTCTCTGGCTGCCTCCCATGCTCTCCCCCTTCTCAATTCTGCCTACTGACTTCCCGGGATTCCTCAAACCCTAAAATCTACAGGAAGCCTTCCTGAACTCTTCTTAATTCCAATGCTTTCCCTCTTTTAATGATTTCCTTTCTATTTTTGTATATACCTTGCTTTGTAAATATTTATTTGTATGTCATCTCCTCCATTCAATGGCAAACTCCTCAAGGACAGGGACTTTTGCCTCTTTTTATTATCCCCAGCATTTAGCACAGTGCCTGGTACATAGTAGGCACTTAAATGTTTACTAAATTGAATTCAGAGATTCGAGGCAGGAAGACCCACCAATGGGCTACTGCAATAGTCCAGTGGTGATAGTTTGCATGAGGGTATCATGCGTCAGATCAGAATCAGAGAAGGGGCAGAATTGGAGAGATGTCAAAAATCAATGGGCCTTGGGGCAGCTAAGTGGCACGGTGGATGGAGCACCGGCCCTGGAGTCAGGAGGGCCTGAGTTCAAATCCAGCCTCGGAAACTTAATACTTACTAGCTGTGTGACCCTGGGCAAGTCACTTGACCCCAATTGTCTCACCAATAAACAAAACAAAACAAAACAAAACACATCAATGGGCCTTGACAACAGATTAGATATGGGGGGTGAGAAATAGTGAGGAGTTGAGGATGACACCTAAGTTGTGAGCCTGGAGGGTTGGGAGAATGGGGACTGCCTTGACAGTGATGAAGAAGTTTGGAGGAGGGGAGGGTATAGGGGAAAGAAAATGAATTTACTTTTGTACATATTAAGTTTAAGATGTCTACTGGACATCCAGTTTGAGATGCAAGATTAAAGGTCAGCAGAGATTAGGGCTGCATAGGTAGACATTTGAGAATAGTCAGCATAGAGATGATAATTAAACCCATGGGAGCTGTGAGATCAAGTGAAGTAGTATAGAGAAAGAAGTGAAGAGAGGCCAGGACAGAACCCTGAAAGATACCTATTGTTAGAAGCAATGATCTGGATGAGGATCCAGCAAAGAAAGAGAAAAGGATCACTCAGAGAGGTAAGAGGAGAACCAGACATGAGTGGGGTCCTGAAACCCACAAAGAAAATAGCAAGAAGAAAGTGAGCAACAATGTCAAAGGCTGCAGAGAGGTCAAGAAGAGTTAGGATTGAGAAAAGGCCACTGAGGGGGCAGCAAGGTGGCTCAGTGGATAAAGCACCAGCCCTGAATTCAGGAGGACATGAGTTCAAATACGGCTTCAGACACTTGACACTAGCTGTGTGACCCTGGGAAAGTCACTTAACCCCCATTGCCCCACCTCACCCCCCCAAAGAGAGAGAGAGAGAGAGAGAGAGAGAGAGAGAGAGAGAGAGAGAGAGAGAGAGAGAGAGAGGGAAGGCCATTGGACTTGGCAATGATGGAAGTTTGGAGAGAGTAGTTTCAGCAGAAACATGATACTGGAAGCTCATTGTAAGGGGTCGAGGAGAGAAAGTGGAGGCACCTAATGTAGATGACCTTGAGGAAGTTAGCCAGAAAGGCCAGAAGACATATAGCATGATATGGGGGTGGGGGTGGAAGCCTCAAGTGAGGGACTTTTAAGGAGGAGACACCTGGACATGTTTGTAAGCAGTAGGGAAGGAGTCAGTCGATAGGGAGAAATTAAAGATAAGTGATAGTAGTGGAATAGAATGGGATTGCTTGTGTAGGTAGAAGGATTTGCTTTGGTAAGGACTAAGGCCATCTCTTTGAGTGAAGATTTGAAGTTAGGTCTTCTCACCCCAGCAAGAGATAGTACTTAGGCTCTCCCCAGTTTTTTTCTAAAAGACTACACACTCCCAGGTATTCTCCCAGGTGAAGAGTATGGATACCAGTGTTCTCTATGATAATCCTTATGCTGATTTAAGAATGATACAAAGGACTGCACATGTATAATCTATATCAAATTGTTTGCCTTCTCAATGATGGGAGAGTGGAGGGAGGAAGGGAATTTGGAATTCAAAATTTAAAAAAATGAATGTTTAAAATTGTTTTTACATGTAATTGGAGGAAAAATAAAATGTTAATTTTTTTAAAAGCCAAGAATGATGCAAAGAGCAATCAGTAGAAGCCAGCAATTACACATGCTGCCAGATGCCACATGACAATTCAAGTTTTAGACTGTGCACATATTTGAATTTAGGGTAGAAAAATAACATAGAGGAGATAGGAAGACACTTTCTTTTTACAGAGAGGGGAAAATTATCAATCACTAACAATAATTTATTGAATAGTTATCTTGGACCTAGCATGGATTCAATGCAAAATATTCAACAAATATTTGAACACTGTTCAAGGGACTAGGTGGTAGGGATGATGGGAAGGTTTACAAAGTTTTGTTAAATGGTAGTTCTTTGAGGGGTTAACTGTGTTAGTTTAGGGTTTTTTTAAGATGGGAGGAAAACTGTCTTTAACTATATTACTTTGGTTGAGGGGAGGAGGATGGAGAGAATTAGATAGCTAGTGATATGGGCTAAATGTGACTAGTCCACAGAGAACTGGGTCCTAATTCATAAAATGGATCCTTTGGGAATCTGGTGAAGTCAATGGACCCCTTCTCATAATAATGTTTTGTTGTTGTTGTTGTTTTTGCTTTGTTTTGTTTTTGTTCTTGCAGGGCAATGAGGGTTAAGTGACTTGCCCAGGGTCACACAGCTAGTTAAGTGTCAAGTGTCTGAGTCTGAATTTGAACTCAGGTCTTCCTGAATCCAAGGCCAGTGCTTTATCCACTGTGCCACCTAGCTGCCCCATAATAATGTTTTTAAACACATAAAACAAAATACCTAGGATTACAAACAAAACCAATTATATTAAAAACATATCCTTTTTAAAAAAAATTTGTGGAATCCAGGTTAAGAATCTCACACACAAATGATCCACAAATGTGTCATGGCAATTGATATCCCAGGTGGATAATGCCATTCTTAGGGAGATCAGGAAGAAAGGAAAATTCAGGGAACAAGGAGGTTGGGGGATGAGTGACTCAAATCTTTTTTTAGGAATTAGAAGAGATTGAGAAATTATTAAGGGAAAAATCCCTGAGGCCAAAGATGAAGGACTCCTGAATCTAGTCTAAAAAGGTGTTGATGCCTTGGGAAGTTGATACAGTTCACCAAGACCCAAAGCACAGGGTTCCATTAATTGCATACTTTACACACAAATCTGTACTTTACTTTTTATCTTTGGCATCAGGGTTATGATTCTGATTCTCTAGATTTTTTTACCTTGCCCCAGAGTGGGTACTTTTTACTCTTTTATGTGTTGTCCCCCCCTCCCCTTTAGAATGTAAATTGCCTGAGGGCAGGGATTATGTTTCTTTTTTGCATTTATATTCCCAGTACTCAGAACAATGATTGGTCCTTGTTCTTTCTTTCTTTCTTTCTTTCTTTCTTTCTTTCTTTCTTTCTTTCTTTCTTTCTTTCTTTCTTTCTTTCTTTCTTCCTTCCTTCCTTCCTTTCTTTCTTTCTTTCTTTGTATCTATCTATCTGTCTGTCATCTATCTATCTACTTGTCTGGTCTGTTTTTCTATATATCCATCTATCATCACCATCTTTTGTATGGATCTTATGAAGACTGCAAAATAGTTTCAAAGCTTCTTAAAAATAAAATGGAGATTATCAATGAGTCATCAGCAGTTATATATTTGATAGCAATGATTTTCAGAACCCTTGGCAATAAGTAGAATTTGTAGCTATGATTTTAATACAGATTTAATTTCTATAGACATAGTTCATCTTCCCAATCAAAATGCGAAAAAGAGTTCCATGTCAACGAAATAGAACATTTGCTTTAGAATAAAAAGAAATGGTGGTTCTTGCTGTGACACTCTAGTGAGGGGATTGGATGAGTGAGATAATTAACAGGACACAATAAATCCAAGTGTATTTAGAGCAGTGTAAAATGCCAGTTGCCACATACTATAAATCTGGTTATATGTCATGAACCAAGTTTGTTCACTTTTTTGCAGATGAAAATTATGAACTGAGAACTAGGCTGGGGTCTCTCAAATTGAAAGAGTCCATTCTTCTGCTTTTATTGGCCACCTCAAATTGTGATTATGCCATTCCAAACAGACAAGAATATCACAGGTCTCTGATTTTGGCCTTGGAGAATTTTGTGCATACCTTTTCCTTGTCTTTGTAAGATCTCCAGAAAGTTAATACTTAATACATGTTTATTGACTAACTAAAGAAGACTGTTCTAGTCACCCTTGGTAGTACATTTGAATCCCTTGTACCTCACAGTCAGGAAGTTTGGGTCTATCTAACCTAACTCTTCTCTTTTAAAAAAAAATAATAAAAGGGAAGTACCTCTGTTCATAGGATCTAGAGCTGGGAGAAACTTCAGAAGTCATCTGGTGCAATCCCTACATTATACAAATGAGGAAACTGAGGCCCAAAGAAGTTAAGTGATTTGTGCAAAGTCACACAGGCAAATGGCAGAACCAAGATTTTAACCCAGACCTTCTGACTCCTGATCCCGTAATTCTTTCTTTCTTTCTTTAGGGCAATGAGGGTTAAGTGACATGCCCAGGGTCACACAGCTAGTGAGTGTCAAGTGTCTGATCCCGGATTTGAACTCAGGTCCTCCTGAATCCAGGGCCAATACTTTATCCACTGTACCACCTAGCTGCCCCCCCTCCTAATTCTTTCTTTCCACTGTCCCATACACACTTAATGACTGGGCTATCACTTTGCACATTCATTTCTTCACTTGGTGCCATTTAACACATACATAGAGTGATACCTCTAGTCTCCAGAACCAATTTGGCTCCTATGTAAGGAAATATATGTCCTTCACTTGTTCTTAGATTTGAAGTCCTTGACCCCATGATGCCTTAGTGTACTTCTCCATAAGCCAGTTTTTATAGGACTTGCTCATTCCAAGCCCTTGCATGCAGACTTCTAACTACTGCCTACCACTGGGCTACCTTGATGCTATTCCACTCTATCTTTTAAGCCATCCCTTTAGCTACTCTCCTTAATAATAACTATTGACTTCCTTAGACCTTAAAGACCATTTAATACAATCTGCTTATTTTACAGAGGAAAAAATTGAGGCCCTGAGAGATTATATGACTTGTATAAAGTACATGGATAGTATGGGGCAGAACCAGATTTTGAACCCAGGTCTCCTGACTCCAAATCCAGTGGTTCTTAATGAACTACTTGGTGCCATTCTCTTAGTATTCTACTCACATCTCCTGACTTCTTACTCACATTCTGCTGAGCCTTTCCAGCTTTCCTGTCTCAGCATGTCTGTCTAATCTCTGGGTTCTTGGTTTGATCTGCTTCCCTGCCTGATGAACTCCAGGACTATCCTTAAGTGTCAAAAACACTTTGAAAGGTATAACATACTTTATAGATGTAACTACTGATAATCTTCTGTATAATATCCCTTTATAAAGAAGCTGGCAGTGACTTCTCTGTGAACTTTGCTCAAGTGGTAAAGAGACTGAGCTTTTGAAGCAAAATTCACAAGTTTCAATTTCTTTTTTAAAAATTATTTTTATTCAGAACATAGCAGTTGCCAATGGAATGGACATTTGCATTTATATAGCCAAACAATAAAAAAATGAGATTTGTACATGAAACTAAAGGCCTATAGACACACACACACACACACACACACACACACACACACACACACATATATATATATATATATATATATATATACACACATATGGGGAGCAGCTAGGTGGCACAGTGGATAAAGTACTGGCCCTGGATTCAGGAGGACCTGAGTTCAAATCCGGCCTCAGACACTTGACACTAGCTGTGTGACCACAGGCAAGTCACTTAAACCTCATTACCCCCCCAAAAGCAACCCCCCCAACCAAATATATATATATATATATATATATATATATATATATATGTGTGTGTGTGTGTGTGTGTGTATACATGTGTGTATGTACATACTTTTCTTTTTATTCTCTATAATGAGATCAATTTGTAGTTTTTGAGACCAGTCTGCTTATCTAGCCTTTTTCCATTCTTTTCTCTCCATTAAAAAATAGTCCCCTAGATGCCAACTTTTCTTTCTTTCTTTCTTTTTTTGTAACTTTACTAAAATCTTCCCTTGCCCTCCACTGGGAAAAAAGAAAGAAAGAACAAAGCCCTTGTAAAATAATAGATACAATCAAGAAAAAACAGTTTCATGCACAGCCCACATTGCCTGTATGCGTTCTGTATCTTGAGTTCATCACTTCTCTGTCAAGAGTTTGGTAGCAAGAAGCTTCATTTTCTAAACCACAGGTGGAATGGTGGAACACAGTTTTGCTGTTTAACAGTTTTTAGTGATAGAGAGGAATGCCACAGAACTGTACCTTTTTAACTCCAATAATGTGAGATCCAAAAAAGCTGAACCCATAAAGTCATCCTGTAGTCCAAAGTCATAATCAAAGACCTGCAATACAAAAGACAATGCATTGTTATGTGTCATTCCAGAAGCAAAATAGAAACGTTTGGTGAAAACCCCATAATTAAGAAAAAATGAGGCATGTAACCTGTGTCACTCACTACCGCTCTGGTTCTGAGATGATCTTAGTTACATTTAGTTATTTTGTGGGGTGCCACATAATTCTCAAAAGAAAATTCCTTTCCTTCCATTTAAAGAAGCATTTACTGTACATCTAATGAGTAGAGTTGAGACCAAATTAAGCAATGATAATGTATCATTGCAATGAAAAGCTGAGGAACACTAGTTTGTACTCCTCAGTACTGTGGATTTCCCCCCTTCCTCCACTTAAGTGGAGATGATGGGAATGGAAAAATATAATTATGTATCAATATGCTGGGACGAAATTCAGCAAGTCTTCCCTCTACATAGGGCTCTTGTCAGGATAAAATGAGATAATGAGTTCAATTTTCTCATATTTTAAAGTGCATTTAGGTTTCATCCTTTAGGATGGCAGGGGCAAAGGTGAGTTAAACACACAAAAATAGGAGAAAATTGAGCTATTATATGTGAAAGCACTTTGAAAAGTTTTTTTTTTAAAGCAGAATAAAAATGTGAGGTTGTGGCAGTGTCGCCAACAATAATAAAGATGCAAACAAAAATAAAAGAGACTGTGGGTTTGCTACATGATTATACCTCTATTTTTTCCTTGTTAGAGAAAATCTATTTTTAGAAATACTTGCTCAAAATACACTTACACATCATTTTACAAATATCACTTTCTCAAGCCCTACTATGTTAATCTAACACAGATTTTAACCTTTCAATAAATCCTAACACATCAAAAATGGGATTAGAATTCAGAAGTTCTTATGTTGATATCTTTGGTTTGCTTTCCATAAAATATTCCCTGATGGCAAAAGAAATGATTGCCAGAAGTTGACAATTTATTAATGTAATGATTCTGTTATTTCAAAAAATAGTTGGAAGTGTCAGGTGGAAGTTTTTCATTCTTTTCCAGTATTATGCACGATTTCTGTTAGCTGCCACTGTGTGATCAGTGGTGCCTAATTAGGGTAGCAAAGGCTAGACTGTGGTCATTAAAAACTGAGAAAGGAAGCACCATTGATATGCTACCAAAGATTTCCCATATTGTAAGACAAAATTATTTATTAAGACAAAAAAGATACATGAGTAAATGAATCAAACATTTATTAAGCTCTTACTACGTGCAAAGCACTATGGTAAATGCTGGGGTTGCAAATCAAAAAGTAAGAACATCCCTGATCTCAAGAAGCTCATATTCTAATTGGTGAGACAAAACATATGGAAGATTTTTAGGTGCATGTCTTATAGGAAAGTCCCATGATCCCTAGGGTGGTGCAATAATGATGATGCCTTGTCTTTAATAATATTTTCAATGAAGTTGAACTATTTCTGGTTCTCACACTGAACCCTTTGACAAAACCAAGGACTCTGGTGGCAACAACTTTATTTTTATGGCCTTTAATAAATGTAGCTCCAAAAGAAAAATAAAATAAATGTAGCTCCAGCACCTATAGGAGCAATTGCCAGACTGCATCCTCCTAGGGGGTTTGCTTCCAAGGGTAATGGCTATGGGTGGTGGACTGCAAATATTACTTTTACCAAGCGTCTTGGATCATGAGGGTATCTCCATAAGGGTCTATGGGGAAAGGGTGGTTAAAGATGGTGGTGGTGGTTTGGTTTGGCTGGCACATGATGACTCTTTTCTCTTCCTCAAGGAAGAGACAGTGGATAGAAGACAGTGCCTAGAGTCAGAAAGACCTGAGTTCAAATGGGGTCTCAGATACTTACTAGCTGTGTGATCTCGAGCAAATCACTTAACCTCTGTTGGCTTCAGTTTCCTCAATTGTAAAATGGGGTTAGTCAAACTTTTGTTAAGTACTGAGTATGAACCAGGTACTTTACCAAGCATTGGAGAAAAAAATAAGAAAAAGAAAACCAGTCTTTGCTCTCAAGGAACTTGCAGTATAATGGGGGAAGACAATATACAAAAGAAAGCTAAAAATGGGGGCACCATGGGTTACGGAGTGTGGTGGTCTGATGGAGTTAAAACCAAGAAGCTCAGAGGAGGGAAAATGAAGACATAGGGATAATCCTAGCATCTACCTTATGAGGTTGTTATGAAGATCAAATGAAATAATGTTAGCATTTTGTTAACATATTAGCAAAGCATTAGCTTAGTAGTCTCTATAGGAATGCTTATTCCATTCTCTACCTCCTCTCCCCTCCCCTCAGCTAGGTGCTTCCAGTTGGAATGGCACATAAAACTCCTTAAATATTTATTCCCCTAGCTGTTTCTAATTTAATCAAGTAGGCTCTTACCTACAGAAGGATGAGTTCCTTTCATTTTTTGTTGATTTCTTAGATGAACAAAACCCTTCTAAATGTTTAGAATAACTCATAAATAAAAGCACATTTGAAAAAAGTTTAAAAAAACCCTTCTTTACAATCCGCAACTAACAGGCAGAGGGTGATTTGAGAATAAGGGAGGAAATAACCTTGATTTTAGCCACTGATCTTACCAATGTATACTGTTACCACAGGTTGGGGTGAGCATGGGGAGATCTATACAAATTCCTTAGCATTACTGGAAAGACAACCCAATGTAGGTGCTCATTGTTATAGTTTGATAGGAAAATCCTATTTGTTCTTTAGTATAAAGGAGGTTTTCCTTTTAGAAAACCCAATATAATATGAAACACATTAATACAGTAAAACATTAACTAAATGTGAATTCTGTTCAGAAGTAGCCTCTGGGAGAGAATAATTTATACAGTCCATGTCCTTCAGGAATTTATATTCTATTTCTGCCAGTGGTGGAGGGCTGGAAGTGTGGTGATATTCGCCAGAGAAAATAAAATAGCACAGTCATTTAGTTAATAAACATGTATAAGGTACCTACTATGTATAAGTGGGGAGCTAGGTGGCATATAGATTACCAGGCCTGGAATCAGGAAGACTCATCTTCCTGAGTTCAAATCTGGCCTCAGATACTTAGTGGTTGTGTGAACCTGGACAAGTCATTTAACCTGTTTACCTCAGTTTTCTCATCTGTAAAATGATCTGGAGAAGGAAATGGCAAACCAGTATCTTTACCAAGAAGACTTCAAATGGGGTCATGAAGAGTAGGACATGACTGAAATTACTGAATAACAACAACAATAATTAAGATTATAGTATCAGAATCTGGTAAATGGTTGTGATATGTACTATTAAAGAAAGTAGCTACAGTATCTAAATAATGAAATTAAATTAAAAAGGTAAGTAAAAGGAAAGAGTAAAAGAAAAATATGTACCAAGGCTTGAAGATGATGGTGATGCTATGAAAAATGAATTAAATAGCTGTGCCACAGACATAAAAAGTAAAGGCAGAAGGATAAGAGAGTTTAGGAGGAAAGATAATGAATTCAATTTTTGGACATGTTGAATTTAAATTGGTGGCAGAGCATCTAGATGCAGATGATCTGTAGGCAGTTGGATAAGTGAGTCTAGAGCTTAGAAAAGAGAGATAAGGGCTGGAAATTATTTGCATAGAGAAAGTAATTGAAGCTACGGAAGTGGATAAGATTGCCAAGGGAGAATCTAGAAAGAGAAGAAAATGGCCAGACCTTTGGAGAATAACACCCATATTAAGAAACTGGAAAAAAGACAAGCAACCAGTGAAGAAGAGAGAGGTGGAATGGTTAGAAATGTAGGAGGATTACTAGTTTCACTAGAGTATTTAAAATGACTATTTTTTAAATTAAAAGGTTATAATAGCATTTTATTTATACACAATTTTTAATACTTTCTATATTGTGTAATGTCAGGCAATAATGATAATAACAATAACAGTAGCAGCAAACACTTATATAATGCTTTAAGGTTTGCAAAGCATTTTACAAATGTTATCTCATCCTATTCTCACAACAAACAACTCTGGGAAGTAGATGCTACTATTATTCCCATTTACAGATGAGGAAACTGAGTCAGTCAAATCAAGTGACTTGTCACACAATTAGTAAGAATCTGAAGCCATATTTGAACCTGGGTCTTTCTGATTCCAGGTCCAGTATTCTACCCATAGTACCATCTAGCTGCCTCACATGTAATTTAAAAGAAAAAGAAAAAAAGCAAAGAAAAGTAAAACTTATTGATCACTTGCCCTGGGCATTGGTCATAAACATGCCTTGGATATGTATTGCAAACACCTGTGACACAGCTGATTAAATAAATGTATATTTCAGCATGCAAAATTCAAGACTGAATTTTACAAGACAAAAAGTATACTGAAAATACAAGTTTCTATCATCCAGTCTATACCAATCAATTTACACCAAGACTTCTATGCCTTCTAGGATTATAAGTTGGAACACAGTGAGCTCATTGGGGATGTACAAAATCTTCCCACCCACTGTCACAGAAAAATGACAAAGATAACACATGGGCATAAAGTAACAGAAGATGGGGAATGAAGTTTGTAGGAGGACTTTAGTGAGGCCAACCTAAATAACTCTAAATTCCAACCTTTTTGTTTTTCATTCTCAGGAGTTTTCTCTTTGCCTGAATTATATAGGTGTTTACCTCAGTTCTCCACTTACATTAGGGGTTCTTAACATTTTTAGCATTATAGACTCCTTTGCCAGTATGATAAAGCTTATATGACCTTTTTTCAGAGTAACAATGTTAAATGCAAAAAAGAAAATACTTAGGACCACAAAAGAAAGCAATTACATTGAAATATAGCTCTGAAAATATTTTTTATTTTTTAATTATAAAAGCATTTTATTATTTTCCAGTTACATGTAAAATAGTTTTCAACATTTGTTTTCATAAGATTTTTAGGGCCAATTTTTCTCCCATCCTCCCTTCCCTTTCCCCTCCCCAAGACATAAAGCAATCTGATATAGGCTATATATGTACAATCACATTAAGCACATTTCTGAATTAGTCATGTTGTGATAGAAGAATCAGAACAAAACATAAAATAAAACCACAACAAAACCTCAAAAAAGGGAAAAAACAACAAAAATAGAAGCAATATGGTTCAATCTGCAATCAGAATCCACAGTTCTTTTTTTCTGGATGTGGAGACCATTTTTCATCATGAGTTCTTCTCAGAATATTTTGTTAAGAAAGTTTACAGACTCCAGGTTAAGAATCCATGATATATATAGAGAAACATGGGAGGGAGTAACCGTGAAAGGTAACATCCCTTCATTTAGGTAAGTTTTAGCTCATTTCAATATATAGACTTTATTCCTTAGCCAGAGGGGAGGCAGCTAGCTATAAGTGAAATCCCCAGGACAATAAGCAGATAGAATGGGGGAAGAAATGGGAAATCAAAGTCCCACTGTTTTCTAAATTCCTGTTTCAGAAATTTAGAAGACCCCCTAGGGGATCAGCAACTTCATACCCCACTCCAGGGAACACAGGCAGGAGTAATTGCTCTGGAATGTAACATAAGGCTAAATAAATTTTTAAGCATTTACTTCCATTCTCAAGGCAACAAGTATAAAATGCTGAGAAATATGAGCCTCATTTCATTATTGTTTGTGTTTAATTAATAATACCAACACATCATTTACATACAGCATTGTGCGCTTGACAGAAGGAACCCAGCCCTGTGCATCCACATTTGCATTTGAACATGTTAACACCTTAAACTAGTAGAGTTTATGAGCCCCAGAATTATTGAACATCCTATCAAGAAGCCTTACAACAAAGGGACAAAACTCAGGATGTGTCTCTATAATAGGTACTGAGTTCACTCAATAAAATTAACGACCCCACTGGGAATCAAGGCTAAAATCACTATGTGGAAGTCAGTGTAACTGAGTTAAAAGCAATTTATTTGCATCATTCTATTTTCCAGTTTCTATAGATATCTTAGGCGATGTATTGGATTTAAAAAAAAAAGATGTCAAATTGCTTTTGCATTGGTTTTCTGATTATTTAAAAAATCAAATTAAATATATCCTGTGAAGGACTCAGTCCATCAAATATGGAGAAACAGAAATTAAGCTCATATAATATGACAGCATATGAAAAAAATTGAAGAACGCTGATTCAGATGTTACCTTCGGGTTTAGGTTCAAGGAATGGCACAGAACAAATGAAAGAGATGAGAAGTTAGTTACTTTCACGGTCTAAGTAGGCACTGATGGCCAATTCCCAATTGTCCCCAGAAAATCAGGCACAAATGAAAAACAAGTAGAGAAATAGTGTTTTCACTCTTTAACAACACAGGGACAAACTGCTGAGATGCTTGACTGCTTCTGTCATGTGTGATGGATGGTGCAAATAGAAGAATGCAAAATGCACAGCGAATGCAAAAATATCTGTGGTTTAAAAGAACTTTTGCTCAAGAGGTTGGAGGCTTTGTTATTGTAACCATGTTTCAACTGGCACTAGAGATCTGCTTCTAGTTATTGATCTAAAACATTCTTTTGAGTAATTTAGTCTGCTTAGATATAATCTTTGAGACAGGGTATGATGCTGGACTATTTAACAAAACGCAAATAAAATAAATCAATCTTTTGTACTTCTGATTATCACCTGGCAAAGCTTCAATCCCAAGGTATTCTTACCCTGTATCAAATAATTTTCCAAGTGTGTCAAGACAATAATCTTGATAGCAGTGGTATGGCCCTAAGTGGAGATGCCTTCTGTGAGAACCCTCTATTTGAATTTAATACCTGGTGGATCTCTAATTCTTGACAGAGAATTGGCCCAAACAAGCAGGAGTTTATATAAACATCCCCCCACCACACTCCTATATTGCTTCTCCCTCTTGCACTATGACCCCGGGTGCTGATTCTGAGCCTTTGAATGATAGTGGCACTGAAGGGCCAGTTGAGATTTTCCATTCATTTCAACAACCTCTGAAATTGATGTACTCCTTTATCAGAGCTGAACACATCACATTATTTAAGCAGTGGGCTAGAGCAGCATTGTAGATTCAAAGAGGGTTCCAAGGCCCTTGTCTCATCTTAAGTGTTATATTTTAACCTGCTATGTCTACTGCTACCTTATTACAATTCCTTTTCTAGTCTCTGTTTCCTACTTAGCCCTACCAACAACCCCACAGGAGAAAGCAAAGCACAGAAACAGGAACAATCCCCTTTTCAACTAATGTATGCAAAATTTAAAGTTCTGTTGTTTCAAACTAATTAAATTGAACATAAATATTTATTATGTGCACAGTACATAGAATGACAGCTACAGTTTTAAAAAATGAATTATTGATTTAAAAAACTGGAAGTAGTACAGCTTTGTAGACTTTAGTGTGATTTTATAACCTTGGTTCAAAACTGGATTTTGTTTTCCCTTGATGCTTTAAGAGATCATAGTATAAGTAGACATGAACCCCAATTTCCTGTAACTATAGGTGTGAAGTGCATTCTTTAGAGCCACACATTTCAAGTCACTGGTATATTTTCATATCACCTGTCACTACAGACTCCAATACTTACTAAGATATTTTCCAGGCAAGATTAGTTTCCTATCATAGAAGACATGTGCAAGACATCAAAATCAAGCATTCCATTGAGAATGGGGAAAGAAAATGAAAATGTTGCAATTTGTAGGTAATTCTAGTATTTGAAAATGTCACAGTCACCAATGGATCATATTTAGATTGTGCCTTTGCATGCTTAGCCATAGAAAAAGAAAAATTAGCACACATACTTAGAAACCCCCTCCCCTCAAATTAAAGCCAGAGATTACACCCAAAACACACACCATACTAAACTCACCAAAATAATGTGAATATTAAATTAAATAGTAGGCAAATATTTTGGAAAATGTCAAGTATTATAAAAAGTATGAGGAAAATATAAATTTTTCTATCTTCAAGAAGCTTAAATGTTTTTCTACTTTACTATTTGTCTTTTTTTTTTAAAAAGAAGTCAATAGGGGCAGTTAGGTGGTGCAGTGGACAGAGCACTGGCCCTGGATTCAGGAGGACCTGAGTTCAAATCCAGCCTCAGACACTTGACACTTACTAGCTGTGTAACCCTGGGCAAGTCACTTAACCCCAATTGCCACACCAAAAAAAAAAAATAAATAAAAAATAAAAAGAAATCAATAAGTAGCTTATTGACTAAAACTTTATTTTCTTTTCATAATTCAAAATAAAATACAAGAAGCCATGACAGTATTTGTCTCAGATTCCTCTCCTACAAAATGAAAAAATAAACTTTGCTCTACCTAACTCACAGAGTTGCTGTGGGCCATTATTACTATTGCTTTTGATAATAAAAATAATATGAAATAAGGGTAAATGCCTTATATCTTCTCTACTATGTAAAAAGGGGTTCTAATGTGAAAATAACAAATATACACACATATGTATATATACATATACATATATATAATTATCTCAGGTGTCATGATAAATACAATGTTGGATTTGGCCTTGACATCTGCTACCAATTATATTAGATTCTTTAATTTCTCATAATGGCATGAGGATAATTAGGCAGATGATGCAAAAAGTGATGAAACAAAGATAAAAATTATTTTCTAAATTAATATCATAATTGTCTTCTCAATTTATTCTCCACAGGGGTGAGTGTAGTAATATTAAATTTTAGAGAGTGTTTCAATTTTTATTTTTATTATATGTTTCATGCATAACAACTGGACAATAATGGTAAAATCTCTAAAAGATTCTGAATTTCCTTAGACATGTTTTTGAGAACTCTCATTGTTTGATTTGGTTATTGGCAAAGCTATTTAAAGTTGTGTTAAGCTCAATTTTGTAGAAAAATCTCCCAGCTGATTACCAGTATCTGAAACACCTGAGGGACTTTACAATCACACCTATACTATCAGCATCCACACCTGAAAGATATTCTACAACTATACCCAGAGGACATCCCAAGAATCATCTGATAAAAGATATCCAAAGACTTAAATGGACATTTTCCTGTTTTCCTTTTCCCCATTGTATACACTGTTTATAATGTCCACTTACTAAAGCAGAGTGCCCCCTTTAGTTTTTCTCTGTTTGTAATGTCCACCTGCTAAAAGGGGAGTGCTCCCTTTTAGCCTTTTTTAATGCGTTGCTCAATTTCTTTTTCTCTCTTTTCATTACTTTGTTAGTCATAAGTATCTGTAATGTTATTGCTTCATTTAAGGAAATGATGTTTCTTCATGAAGCACAGAGGGGAGTGTGAGAATCAGAGCGCCACCACCCTGCTGAGCAAGACATTGTGAGAACCAGAGAAGCTCTATTTTGAGGAGAAAGCATGTGATCAGCCTCTGGAAACTGCCTAGTGTCCAGAAGTTACGTCTATTCATAGACTGCCTGTAAGTCACGTCAATCAATGCTACCAGCCCATTAGCTTGGAACTGTGTGTGGGGACAGCCCTGCTTCCTGTTTCACAGGGGGCTTCTGGGAGAAGCTGTTGAGGATCACCCTTTTCATTCAGGGACTTTGGTTTGGGGGCAGAGGGAAAGGAAAGGAGATAGGCTTTTCTTGCTGTACTCCATGTGTTATCTTTACTCTTTAATAAATGCTTAAAAGCCTAAACTCTTGCTGAATTTATCAATAAATCTTAGCTAATTTCTCCCCCACCCTGGGGTCAAGTCAGGCAACCATGCACTAGATTTTAAACATCACAGTGTGTGTGTGTGTGTGTTTGTGTGTTTGTGTTTGTGTGTGTATGTATATGTATGTATGTGTATATATATGTATGTATGTATTTTGGGTGGCTGGGTAGCACAGTGGAGAGAGAGATGGACTTGGAATCAGAAATTTAGGAAGACCTGAGTTCAAATTCAAACTCAGAGACTTATTAGCTGTGTGATCCTGGTAAAGTCACTTCCTTTTATTTGCCTCAGTTTCCTGATCTGTAAACCAAGGATAATGAATGATACCACTGACTTTCAAGGGCTATAAGGATCAAATGAGATAACTTTTTTTTGCTGAGGCAATTGGGATTAAGTGACTTGCCTAGGGTCACACAGCTAGTAAGTGTTAAGTGTCTGAGGCCGGATTTGAACTCAGGTCCTCCTGACTCCAGGGCTGGTGCTCTATTTACTGTGCCACCTAGCTACCCCCCAAATGAGATAATATTTGTCAAGAGCTTTGTAAACCTTAAAGTATTATATAAATGCTATGTCTTATTCTTATCACCATTACTGCTATTGTTACTTTTATTCTTCTTTTAGGAAAATTTCTACAAAATGGTTAATTTGTATTTTTTTTAAAACAGTGCTTAAATGAAACTGGTTATTGTCTGATGAAAGGGGCAGCTAGGTGGTGTAGTGGATAAGACATTCCAGCAAAGGTATTTTGGTTGCTTTTTTTTCCTTCAGTTTTGGGACTTATTCCATTAGTGGATTTCAGAGTCAGGGTTCCTTTCCCCCCTTTAGGCCTTAATCTTTTAAAAGTAGAACTTCAGTTCCTTGTTCTCTAAGATGCAGCCATCTGTTTAGCCACATTGGCCTGACATTGAGGCAATACATGGGAGCAGTTTGCCTCGCTGAAACCACTCCTCCAGAAGCAGGCTGATCTTGTCATTCATCTACTTCTCTCTATTTCTTCTGGATCTGCTTTGATGGCTTCTTATGGAAAATGTTCTCTTCCCAGGGAGTCAATTTTGCCCCTTTCTTCCTGCCCAGAAGCAGAGCACGGCATAATGAGATGGCTACTATTGATAGTATGTAATGCTCTTGATGACTACACCAGTCTCTTGCTTTGGACACACTTATTGATGGATTCATTGTAGATTACACTAACAATGCTGGTTTGTGGGGTATAACCCTTGGAACCACAGAAGAAGTTGCCCACATCCAGCCTCAGCTCCTGGCACTACATGTTGCCACCTGAGACTCACACCATTTGACTGTGTCGAGGGTTGATCTTGGTGGGCAGCCTAATTCTCCCTGTGCTTCCTGCGCCAGGGCTTCTGCTCATCCCTGCTCTTGCAGGGCTTATACCAGTTGTCCTTTAAAATGCTTTTAAAAATGCTCTTAAAATTCTATTTGAATTGTACATTTTATGTATTTTATGAACTTATATGTAACTAGAAGACATTAGCAGTATAACATAATGCCAACAGAATAAAGTCTCTCAATCAATCCCTACAAGCATCTAAGAATTTAAATTCCATTTCATTGCTTTTCTCCAGCCCATATTTACTTAAAACAGTACAGAAATGGGTATTCATAGTATTTCTAAAGACCTTCAGAACTGATTTCATAATCTCTTACATTTCAGGCAACATTCATATCTCAGATAGAAAACAGACCAGATGATGCCTGAGGGACATTCCAACTCTGGGATTCTACAAGCAAATATCATGAGGCTCTGTGAACAGGTAATTTAGATCTCTCCTGCTGTACTTTAAGACCAAGGATTCGTTTCTGATCTCTTCGGGGATGGAGAACAACTGTGTACTATTCTTTTTTAACAATTATACTTTATATGCATCAAATTAGTTAATATATACTTTGACTTTCTTTTTGGCTGTATAATTTAATCTAGCCAGAAAATCAGTGCAAGTTTCAAGAGTTAAATGGGTTCAAGTGTTGGAATATCAAAGGTTGTTTTTCAGGTATGTAGTCTTGGCTGCACAAGGTCCAGAAGTCAGGGGTAGGGAAACAGAAAAACTTAATGGTCTAAAGTGAAGAAGGTGGGCAGGATGGTAGCAGGCAATGAATAGCAGGCAGGCTTAGACTGGTGAAGGTCACTGAACCTTATGACTATGAGTTTTTTGGTGTTTTTTTGTTTTTATGAGGCAATTGGGGTTAAGTGACTTGCCCAGGGTCACACAGCTAGTAAGTGTCAAGTGTCTGAGGCCGGATTTGAACTCAGGTCCTCCTGAATCCAGGGCTGGTAATTAATCCACTGTGCCACCTAGCTGCCCCCGATTATGAGTTTTTTGACTGAGAATAATGAGAAATGGAAAGCCCCTACAAGGTTCTGAGGGGAAGAGAGGTATGGTCAAAAGAACACTTAGAAGGATACTAGTGGCAGCAGAGAAGGCAGATAGAAAGGAAAAGATGCCAAAGACAGAGACAGGAGACTAGATTATTATATAAAATGAGTTCTTAAATCTGGCTGTGGTGGTGAGAGGAAGGAATAGAGTCATGAGGTGTTATGGTAGAAATACCAGCAGGACTTGGCAGTAAGTGAATAT
Organism: Dromiciops gliroides; assembly: GCF_019393635.1. Classification (NCBI taxonomy): domain Eukaryota; kingdom Metazoa; phylum Chordata; class Mammalia; order Microbiotheria; family Microbiotheriidae; genus Dromiciops; species Dromiciops gliroides. The sequence continues at coordinate 458,071,143 of NC_057861.1, forward strand.
TCATGACACAGAAGAAAAAACAAAAATAGGATCTGATGATATGAACAAAAAGGGAATAGCAAAAGGGTAATGATGAAAGTGATTGAGATAAGAAACTAAAATAAGGACATTCAAGCTTGTGTCTTTGCTTCTGCTTTTCCCCTCTATTGGGGGAAGAAGAAAAAAAATTAATCTATCCAACATCTATTTATTAATTGTCTATTATGTTTAAGGCACTGTGCCTAGGAATTATGAGAAATCTGATTGAAAATGGAGCATAATTCCTTGCTCTAATGGCGCTTACATACTAATAAGAAGTACATACAAGACATGGTATTTGGTTACCAAGTAACTCTAATGGTTGGTTGGTTGGTTGTCCTTCATTGTGGAAGAGGACCAAAATGACACCACTGTGTTGGGGTCAAGGTACAGTGTGTCCAACTGTGGTTGATCAGACCAATATGTGTTCAGAAGGCTCTGCCATAGGTCAGGCACAAATACTCCATATGAACATTTGTGGTGTAGATGTCTCTAAATTTGTACATCTCATGTTTATATAAATAAAAACTTTATAACGTAAGAGATTTACAAAGAAAAGGATGATGTAAATTACAACATTTTATATCTTTTGGAGGAAAAAACTACTCTGCTTTTTAACTCAAATGGTGCCTTGAGTTCCTCTGCAAATAATTGATCCATTTAGGCACATAATTATATATAATTAGGGAGGGTATAGAACTATTGACTCACTGGAAAGAGTAGGGGGATTTCATAGACTAAATATGTTTAAAATCTAAATGTGTTGTCTAAAAAAATCTGTGTGGCCGCCTTAAATTAGAAGCTTTAGCACCAGTCTTTGGGCATTAAGCATTTATTAAAGCATACCAGGTATTCACGTGGAGTTCAGAAAGTTAAGAAAAGGCCTATCTAGTCTAGAGTTCCAGCCTGGTTGGATTCTTCCTCAAGTCCTCCACCACTAGCCTGTTTCAATCACGAACTGCTAAGTAAACACTTTGCCTTTTATTGGATAAGCAGTTACAATCTCTAAGACAGTATCTCTCTTTTTCCCTGTCTGCTTGCTTTGATCTACTACTTTTGACTGACATATATAATAATGGGGAATCAGAAATGTGTTCTGACCACCAAAGCCCACAATCCCACAGATGGGCAAATGTCATCTAAAAACACTGGACCATAAATGGCTCCTAGATTTTCCATTAGCAGTAATGGTCAAAAATGTCTCTACTTAGAAATCTGTAGGTGATTTATGGATTCAAAATACAGTCTATTTCTAATTAAGGATTTTGAAAATATATTCTGTATATCACTAAGTCTATCTTGCTTCTCCTTCACTGACAACTGGTCACAGTAAGTGACTTGATCTCCTCATCAAGTTGATTCATTTTTACAAGTCTGCTTGGGAGAGTTGCTGCTCTGCACAAAGGCTTTGGCATATTTGTGATCTGAGAAAGTCTTAAGTTGGTTGTAGTCTACAGGCATCAAAGTTCGATCAGTTAGCAAACATTTATTATGCACTCAGTATAAGTTCCAGATTGTTAAGCAGGTCAAAGAGGAGGGCAAAATCTGAGTCATTTGCTCCCTCCTATTGAATCTTGGACTACCCTTTACCCTTTCATCTTCAAGAGACATGTATGTAATCATCTTCTCTCCTCTAGGGGGCCGACACTGCACAGGAATTCTCCTTCCCCAGGTAAAAGGCTGTTTCCCTGAACTCTTGAACTTAGAGTCACTAAATGGGCAACTTCCAAAGATGGTGCTACTTAAAATATTCTCCTGCTATTACTAGAAGGCTACATTTGTGATCACACTATTGAACAAATGTCCCTCTCTACCCAGGAAGTTAGAGTTGCTGAATTTTTACCACTTGGTTCTCCTCTTCACAGCTTCTAACAGCTAAAGAACATATGCCTGTTCTTCCTCTTCTCCTTCCTCTTCTCTGTCTCCATCTCTCAGTAACTTGGGGACCAGAATTCCCTTCTTGGGACTATCATGAGATCACATGCACTTCTCTATGGCCTTTGCCCTAAGGAAAGCATTGATGCCTACTACTCTTGAGAACCACTCTCCAATGGGACTAAGACCCAGGACCCTGCAGCACTCTGGTCTGTCCATCATGTAGAGGGAAAAAGAGAAAAGAAAAAGTCCCAAAGAGAAAAAAGGCCACTTTCTTCTTCCTGTTACTCCTGTTGCTTTATGCTCTTATAATATTCTAAGTATATTATAGCTCCTTCTTAATTATTTTTCTCTCACCTCCTTAATGTCGTAAGTTTTTTTGAGGACAAGGGCTGTGTAGTTTTTCATTTTTGTATCTTCTTCCTTGCACACAGTAGGCACACAATAAGCATTTGCTGAATTGATGTAGCGAACAATCTTGTGTGACTGGAGGACTTGCCCACAGAATAATTAAATTCAATCCAATCTTACCCTCTCTAATTCAGTTCAACTTTTAGATACAAATGTACCAACTTCCTTCTGTCCTTCCACTGTATTCACAAACTCATGAACAGTAAGCAAGTCAGTAATAGCCCCAGCCTAAGCCTCTGTGGTTTGTTGTTTAGGTTTTGATGGTAATTGTTTTCTGTTCTGGCCAGAAACTCTGAGGGACTTTCCATCCCAGATTTATATTTTTGTGATGGTAAATTGGGCCATCTTTTGTCTCAATTCTTACCTAGCTCTTAGTCATTGAATGGGCATTGTCTCAGATGAACTGAGAAATTGGGGAAAAACACCTTAATTTAGAAACACCAAGGTCACCCCTTGCATCCTGGGCCATTGTCAGTCATTTTGACTTTTGTCTTGCCATTGGACTTCTATGACTCTGGAGCAGAGAGTGAAGCTGAAGACTATCCACAGCTCTGCCTCACTTAAATCCAATCCATAAGCAAGTCAAGACATCATCCTCATGATGTCATTGGTCTTCTTCAAGAATGAAGGATGAGGTGTGGCTAGGTGGCGCAGTGGATAGAGCACCGGCCCTGGAATCAGGAGTACTTGAGTTCAAATCCGGCCTCAGACACTTAACACTTACTGGCTGTGTGACCCTGGGCAAGTCACTTAACCCCAATTGCCTCTCTAAAAAAAAAAAAGAATGAAGGATGAACAACAACAAATAGTAGGCAAGAAGGTACACATGGTACAGAGAACCTCCTCTAGTGATAAAAAATCTCTTTAGACAGCTTTAATAAGCAAGTATCTCTATGTCAGCTTCCCTTAGTGTGAAAGAAAAAGTAGCTCACCTTTATATACAGAGGCTCTCTAGGTTGATCAATAAGAATGCAAGCTTTTTCCTCCCACACAGGATTGAGATTCTTGTGTATTATTTTACTTCTAAAAACTTCTTTTCCTCCAATTTTAAACTTCACGTACGGATCACTTGTCCCTGTTTAGAGAGAGACACATTGATCCATGTTAATCATGTCTTTTCATGCAAACAGAAATGGTGGCTCCAATTACATATCACAAAATATTTTGTGATCATAGAAGATCATGAAAAACATCATGTAGAAAAATAAGACAAGCATATTTTGTCTTGTTTTCCTTATGTAATCAAAAGTCAATCAATATATTTTTTATCTCTGAACAGGTTTTTTCTTTATAGGGAAACCCTATCCTAGTATGAAAAATTATAACAGCATTATCAACAAGGGACTCGTTATCTTCTTCCCTAAACTCAACCTTTATCCAAACTTCTCTATTTTTGGTGAAGGCACCACTGTACTCTTAGTCACCAGGTTCACGGCCTTGGAGCTATTTTTGACCCTTCCTTCTTAATAACTACTGACAGTAGCCAACAATTAAATAGTGCTTACTATATGCCAGGCATTATGTTAAGCTCTTTACAATTATTATCTCATTTGATGTTTACAATAACCCTGGGATGTGGGTGCTATTAATATCCCCATTTTATACATGGGGAAAGTGGGGCAAAAAGAGGGTAAGTGACTTGTCCTGGATGACATAGCTAGTAAGTATCTGAGACAGGATTTGAAGTCAGGTCTTCCCGACTACAGCACTAGTGCTCTATCCACTGTAATACCTAGTTGTCCTTTTCATTAGATTGTGAGCTCCTTGAGGGCAGAGACTGTCTTTTGACTTTTTCTTTTTTTATCCCCAGTGCTTAGCATAGTGCCTGGCCTTTAAGTAAGCCTTTAAGAAATGTTTATTTGATTGATTCCTTCTTCCTCATTCTACCTGCATCTAATCAATTGCCAAGTCTAATTGATTTCACCTTCACATTTTCTGCCCACTTGTCATTTTCTCCATTAGCTCTCATCAGTTATCAACCAGAATATTCTAATAATCTCTTAATTGGTCTCCTAGCCTCCAATGCCTTTCCCCTTGTGACCTACCATTCTCATAACTGTCAGATTGATACTCTTAAAACATAGGACTGACCATGTTATTCCTTTGCTCAAGAATCTTCAGCGGCTCCTTATTGTCTCTGGGGTAAAAGAGAATCTCTTGCTTATGGCATTTACAGGCTTCCACGATATGATTTTGACCTATCTTTCCATACTTAATATAACTCCCCTTTGTATACTTTACATTCTAGTAAATATAGCTTTTTTGCTTTTCCTCAAACTTACTATTCAAACTCCAGCCTCCATGCTTTTGCAATCTGTCACCATACCTGGAACATATTCCCTTCTCACCACTTAGAATCTTAGAACCATGGTTTGTTTATTTGTTTGTTTGTTTTTAACACTACTCAATATGTACCTCCAAGGAAATCAAAGAAAGAATGCTAGGTAGCACAGTGAATAGAGTACTAGTCCTGGAATCAGAAAGACCTGAGTTCAAATCTACCCTGGACAAGTATTTTATCAGCTTCCATTGGTTCAATTATAATTTCTTTTTTTTTTCTTTTCTGTGGGGCAATGAGGGTTAAGTGACTTGCCCAGGGTCACACAGCTAGTAAGTGTCAAGTGTCTGAGGCCAGATTTGAACTCAGGTCCTCCTGAATCCCGGGTTGGTGCTTTATCCACTGCGCCAACTAGCTGCCGTCAATTATAATTTCCATATAGGATATATATCCTTTACAGAATATGTATGTGTATATCTGGTTTATATGATACATACACATATATATGTTGTCAACCTGAAATCTAATGAAAACAATCAATATAACAAAATTAAGGTTTTTGATCAGGGCAGAAGAATTGCAGCTTGTGGTACCACATAGCACATGCTGGGGTACCCAAAAAAAGGGAACTGGGGGCAAGGTTTATGTGGGGTACTAAAACAGAGAGAACAAGATGAGATTGTCTTTGGAAAGAGTAAATTTCTCTAGGTTTCACAAGGTAAGTTGTTTTGAATAACAAGCAAAATTATGTAAAGAAAGCTTAGGTGGGGCAGTTAGATGGCACAGTGGATAAGGCATAAGCCCTGGGTTTAGGAGGACCTGAGTTCAAATCGGGACTGAGACACTTGACACTTATAGCTGTGTAACCCTGGGCAAGTCACTTAACCCTCATTGCCCTGCCAATTAAAAAAAAAAAAGCTTAGGAATCTCAGGAGGGAAAAGTTTGGGAGATCCACAAAATAACCAGAAGCAAAAATGATAATAGCTGGTCAGGCCCAGGTAACTCATTGGCCTTGGAATAGAAAGCAGATGGAATTCAGTTAATTCTCTGTTAATCATGTTTTTCAACGTGTATGTTTGCATGTGTGTGATAGGGCATCCATGTGGAGATGTCTAGCAGATAATTGGTTATGTAGGTTGGGGATGAATAGATGCAGGAGACATGCAGGAGATGTATACAGATGCATATCTCCTCCATTTCTACTCTATTATCTATCTGCCTCAGTATCTTAACTATAAAATGAGAATAATAGCACCTACCACCCAGGGCTGATGTGAGGATCAAATGAGGTAATCCTTGTAAATGGCTCAGTATTTAGAATATAGTAGACATACAATTCCTTGTTCCTTTTCCATTCCCATATTCCAAAATGTTTATAGCAGCACTGTTTTGTGGTAAAACAGCAAACAGTTCACAGGAAGCACAAGGACTTTTAGCAGCAGGGATGTTGGGACAAATAGCTTTACATACTTTTATAGCTTTTGAGGGTCCCATTGTAAAATGAGTTATATACATAACGATGACTTTGCATTATCAAGAAAAGTTTTAAAATGTTCACTGGAGAAAAGTAGTTTAAGTTTTGGGCAATGGATAAAGTACTGGGCCTAGAGTCAGGGAGACCTGAGCTCAAACCCAGCCTCAGATACTTATAATCGTATGATGCTGGGAAACCAACCTCGTTCTTTTTTAGCTTCTTCATCTGTAAAATGGGGATGATAATAATAGCAGCTCCTGAGATTACTGTAAGGCTCAAATGAGATAAGAATAAAGAGCTTGTAAACTTGAAAGTTCTAAATAAATGCTTCTTTTTCTTCCTCCTCTTCTTCCTTCTTCCTCTTCTTCCTTTCTCCTTTCTCTTCCTTCCTCCTCCTTTTTTCCTTCTCTTCTTCCTCCTTTTTTTTTCTCTGCCTCCTATTCTTTTTACTAATCTTTTAGGAAGATTTCTACAAAATGATTTTTGTGTTTTTTAAAAACTCTTAAATTAAACTGCTTATTGCTGACAATGCTGGTCGACTGAGGCATTATTATAACACACTAAATAAATGCTTTTAGACATTCCATTAATTTCCTGAACCTGGCACACTGGAGTTGAAGCCTTCAGAAGACACCTCCTGGTGGAGAGATGGGAAACTACAGGTGGGGTATGAGGCACACTTCTTCAGATATGTTCAATGTGTTGATTTGTTTTAATGACAATTTATTTGTTTCAAGGAAAAGGTTTTTTGTTTGTTTTTTGCAGAAGGGAAGAATCACTGAGAAATGACAGCAATATTTTTTATAATCTAGAACACTAGATAAATTTAGGAATATATATATATTTTTTACTTCTGCTGCTATGTCCTTAATTTCACTGTTGCTGCTTTTTATTTGTGTGAAATCAAAATCCTTCCTGCATAGTACCCTTGGAATTGTGCTAGATTTATAACAAAAGAACCTGTCTTAGAATCCAGCTATTCCACTTATTACTTGTCTGATTTTAAGCAACTCAATTGACCCCTCTGGGTTTCAGTGTCTTCATCTGTAAAATGAAGGGGTAAGAATTAATTCCTTAGAGGTAATTCAAAAATTATCTCCACATTAACCTACACTTCTGGTTCTATGGATCTATAATCCCTACAGTATGGTCTAGATATTCCTAGTTTTTGAGTCAAGGGGTTTTAAATTTTTTTTTAATGATAAGTAATTATTTCTATAAGGGTAATTCATTAAAAAAATAATATGATGAAAGAATCCCCCAATATTCAATTCAAGTTGACAATGCTGGATTATTTATTTATTTATTTATTTTGGGTGGGGCAATGAGGGTTAAGTGACTTGCCCAGGATCACACAGCTAGTACGTGTCAAGTGTCTGAGCCTGGATTTGAACTCAGGTCCTCCTGAATCCAGGGCTGGTGCTTTATCCACTGTTCCACCTAGCTGCCCCCCAACAATGCTGTAATTAAAGACAACAAAAGACATTGTTTGACAGAAGAAAAAAAGTGGGGACAGAGTCAAGATGGTGAAGAGAAGTAGGAAGTTGCCTGAGCTCTCCCAGATTTCCCTCAGAAATAATAAATCAAGCTTCTAAATAGATTCTGGATCTACAGAACCTACAAAAAGACTGAGTGCAACAATCTTCCAGCTTAAGATAACTTAGAAGGATTTCAGGAAAGGTCTGTTTCACTTTGGTAAAAAGGAGTCACAGTTCAGTGCAGAGGGTGCTGGACAAGCCAGCAAGAGGCTCTTAGCCACAGTATAGATTAGAGGCTGAGGTCCCTCAGTCCTGGATCAGCAAGCTAGTGGAAAAGCAGGCCAGTTGTGAGGCCCCCAACACCAATGCAGAAGGCAGTATGCCAGCTGGGTTATCCACTACACAACAGGTGCAACTAGGCTAGGCCACCCCAGTGCAGTGAGCAAGCTACAAGCTGCTGAGGCCTCAGAGCAGAAAGCCAGTGATCAAGGCTCTAACCCCTAGCAAAAGAAGCTTGGGACAGTGCCCCCTGTGCTCCAGAAGCAGAGCTCAACTTTAAAAGTCATGAAATAGGCTAAATGTCAGTAAGAAACGAAAAAGAACCCTCACCATAGAAAGCTACTATGGTGACAAGGAAGATCAAAAGAGAAATTCAGAAAAGGACCAAACTGTCAAAATGCCTACATGTGAAGCCTCAATGGTGAAGATGAATTGGTCTCAAGACCAAAAAGTCTTCTTGGAAGAGCTCAAAAAGGATTTAAAAAGTCAAACAAGAGGGGCAGCTAGGTGGTGCAGTGGACCTTTCTGTCCCCAATTCAATTTTCTCCACAAGTCTATCATATCTAACTCTTCTAAAATTCTATTTACCTCCTTAACTTCTTTTTTATTGATTTTGTGGTTAAATGCATCTAGTTCTGAGAGGGGGAGGTTGAGGTCACCCATTAGTATAGTTTTGCTGTCTATTTCTTCCTGTAACTAACTGACTTAACTCCTCCTTTAAGAATTTGGATGCTAGGGGCAGCTAGATGACGCAGTGGATAAAGCACTGGCCCTGGATTCAGGAGTACCTGAGTTCAAATCCGGCCTCAGCTAGCTGTGTGACCCTGGGCAAGTCACTTAACCCCCATTGCCCTGCAAAAAAAAAAAGTCAAACAAGAGAGGTAGGAGGAAAAACTGAGGAAAAATGAGTTGCAAGAGAGAGGTAATAGCTTAGAAAAAGAAGGACAAAAATTGACTAAGGAAAACAATTCCTTAAAAAACACAATTGGCAAATTAAAAAAAAACTTAAATGGAGAAAAAACTCCTTAAAAAATGGAATTGGTCAAATGAAAAAATAAGTGTGAAAGCTGACTAAAGAAAGTAATTCCTTAAAAATTAGGATTAGGCAGATGGAAGCTAATGACTCTATGAGACAGGAATCAGTCAAACAGAATCAAAAGAATATAAAACTAGAAGAAAATATATATTTAAAAAAAACTTCATTAGGAAAATGATTCACCCAGAAAATAGATCCAGGAGAGACAATTTAAGAATTATTGGACTACCTGAAAGCCATAATTTTTTTTTTTGAGGGGCAATGAGGGTTAAGTGACTTGCCCAGGGTCACACAGCTAGTAAGTGTCAGGTGTCTGAGGCTGGATTTGAACTCAGGTCCTCCTGAATCCGGGGCCTGTGCTTTATCCACTGCACCACCTAGCTGCCCCTGAAAGCCATAATTTTTAAAAGGGCCTGGACAGATTATTTCAGGAAATTATCAAGGAGAACTCCTCTGATATCCTAATGAGTGGGTGAAATAGTCATTGAAAGAATTCACCTATCACCTCCTGAAAGAGATCCCAAAAGGAAAACTCCAAGGAATATTGTAGTCAAATTCCAGAAAAGGGAAGGAGAAAATACTGCAAGCAGCCAGAAAGAAACAATTTAAATATCAAGGAGCCACAGTCAGGATTATACAGGACCTGACAGCTTCAACAGTAGAGGATCAGAGGGCTTGGGATATGATATTCCATAAGGCAAAGGCGCTTGGATTGCAACCAAGAATCAACTACCCAGCAAAATTGAACATATATATTTCTATCAGGGGAAAAGGTGGACATTTAATTAAATAGGGGACTTTAAAACTATCCTGATGAAAAGACCAGAACTGAACAGAAAATCAATATTTAAATACAAGACTCAAGAAAAGCATAAAAAGGTAAAACAGGAAAAAAAACCCATGTTATTAAGTAAGATTAAAATGTTTACATCCCTACATGGGAAAATGATACTTGTAACCCTTGAGAATTGTATCTCTATTAGGGTAGATAGAAGGAGTATATTTAGATGGAGGGTATGGGTATAAGTTATGATATGATTATGTGATGATGATAATTTTGATGTGATGATATTAAAAAAACTTAAGGGGTGAAAAAAAGGATTATACTGGGAGAAGGGGAAAGGAGAGGCAGAATGGGGGTAAATTACATCACATGAAGAGGAACAAAAGACCTATTATAGTAGAGGGAAGGCAGGGAGGGGGGTGAGCATTGTTTGAACCTTACTCTTATCAGATTTGGCTCAAAGAGAGAATAACATACATATTCAGTTGAGTATAGAAATTTATCTTACCCTATATGGAAGTAGGAGGGGAAAGGGGACAGAAAAGGGGGATGGAGCACTGATAGAAGGGAAGACAGAAGTAGGAGGGGAAGGGGAAAAGAAAAGGAAGTAGAGGCTGATAGAAGAGAGGTAAGATTGAGGGAGGTGGTGGTCAGTAACAAAACACAAGGGGAAAAAAAGGATGGAAGGGAATACACAGTAATCATAACTATGAATGTGAATGGGATGAACTCTCCCTTAAAATGGAAGTGGATAGGACAGTGGATTAGAAACCAGAGTCCTACAATATGTTGTTTACAAGAAGCACATTTGAAGCAGAGAGGTTTCTCTGAGAGTAAAGGTAAAAGTCTGGGGAAGAATATATTATGCTTCAGCTAAGGTTAAAAAACAAACAAACAAACAGGGATAGCAATCCTGATCTCAGATAAAACAAAACCAAAACCAGATCTAATTAAAAGAGATAAAGAAAACTATCTTGCCGAAAGGTACCATAAACAATGAAGTCATATTAATACTAAACATATATGCACCAAGTGGTATAGCATCCAAATTCTTTTTTTTTCTTTTTTTTTTTTTAGTAAGGCAATTGGGGTTAAGTGACTTGCCCAGGGTCACACAGCTAGTAAGTGTTAAGTGTCTGAGGACGGATTTGAACTCAGGTACTCCTGAATCCAGGGCCAGTGCTCTATCCACTGCGTCATCTAGCTGCCCCTAGCATCCAAATTCTTAAAGGAGGAGTTAAGTCAGTTAGTTACAGGAAGAAATAGACAGCAAAACTATACTAATGGGTAACCTCAACCTCCCCCTCTCAGAACTAGATGCATTTAACCACAAAATCAATAAAAAAGAAGTTAAGGAGGTAAATAGAATTTTAGAAGAGTTAGATATGATAGACTTGTGGAGAAAATTGAATTGGGGACAGAAAGGAATACACCCTTTTCTCAGTGGTACATGGCACCTCAGTGGTACTACCTACACCACACAAAAATTGACTATGTATTAGGGAATAAAAAACTTAGAGCCAAATGTAGAAAGGCAAAAATAGTAAAACTTAATTGATGGGCATTCCTTTGACTTCCAATTCTTAGCCACTACAAAAAGAGCTGCTATAAATAGTTTTGTACAAATAGGGTTTATTTTTCTTTTTGGGGATATCTTTGGAATATAAACCTGGCAGTGGTATTGCGGGATCAAAGGGTATGCACAGTTCCAGTTCTACAGCCCTTTGGGCATAGTTCCAAATTGCTCTCTATAATGGTTGTATCTTTTCACAACTTCCTCAACAGTGGATTAGCATCCCAGTTTTCCCACATCCCTCCAACATCCAATATTTTCATTTTTTTGTTGTTGTTTGCCACTCTGATAGGTGTGAGTTGATACCTCAGAGTTGTTTTAAATTGCATTTCTCTGATTAATAGTGATCTAGAGTGTGTCATTTGAAATTATATAGGGGTGCCTATCTCCGTCCCAAGTTTTAGGGAACTTAGCTGGAGTTTCTAATATGTTGTTACTTAGAAATTAGAGGCTATAGCATCAGTTTTGGACATTAAGCATTTATTAAAGCATATTAAATATTAGTAAAGAGAGAGCATGTGGCTCTGAAAGTTCAAAAAGGAGAGAGAGTGGGCTGTGTGGCTGCTCCTCCTGAGTCCCCATGCCAAGAGCGAGTATGCTTCCTGCAGTACAGAAGAGAGGCAGCCCCTACACACTGCTCAAAGCTAATTGGCTAGTATCATTCAAATTTATTGGTTTACTGGACTTGAGGGTGGTCCATGAGCTAACTTCTTTTAGGTAGTCAGGAAGGTCAATCTACATTTCCTTTGAAATTCTCCTGACTCTGGGCTGGCCTTAAGAAAGGTCAGGCAAGGCTCTCTGGGTCCCCCAGAACCCCATTAATTTCTCACAAGAGCATTTTTTCATATAATTATAGAAAGCTGCCTGTTCAGATCCTTTTACCATTTATCAATTGGGGAATGACTTATATTTTTATAAATTTGACTCAGTTCTCTATATATTTGAGAAATGAGGCCTTAATCAAAGATACTTGTTTTAAAAATTCTTTCAGTTAAGGTATTTTAATGAATGATGCCTTCTTTTTTATAGCCCCCCTTGTAATGCAAAGGTAGTAAGTATTCTGCTTCATCAATGAGTTTTGCCATGAGAAATTATATATCATAATCCACCTATGAGAGGTCACTGCAATTTTCTTTTTTTTTAATTAATAAAGTATTTTATTTTTTTCTGATACATGTAAAGATAGTTCTCAACTTTTGTTTATACAAGCTTTCCAATTTCAGATTTTTCTCCCTCCCTCCCCTCCCTCCCCTCCCTCCCCCTCCCCTAGACAGCAGGTAATCTGATATAGGTTATATATATACACATAATAACATTAAACATATTTCTGCATTAGTCATGTTATAAGAGAAAAAATCAGAGCAATGATGAAAAACCTCAAAATAGAAAAAAACAACAGCATCAAAAACAAAAGAAAGAGTATGGTTCATTCAGCATCTATACTCCGCAGTTCTTTTTTTTTTTTCTTGGATTTGGAGATCCTCTTCCATCACAAGTTCCCTGGAACTCTTCTGTGCCATTGCATTGGTGAGAAGAATATAGTCCATCACAGTAGATCAACACTCAATGTTGATGATACTGTGTACAATGTTCTTCTGGTTCTGCTCATCTCACTCATCATCAGCTCATGTAAGACCCTCTAGGTTTCTCTGAACTCCTCCTGCTCATCATTTCTTACAGCACAATAGTATTCCATTGTATTCATATACCACAACTTCCAGCCATTCCCCATTTGATGGGCACCCCCTCAACTTCCCACTGCAATTTTCTGTCTACTTCTCAGTCAAATGCTCCTAATTACTTATACTGAGTTTGCTGCTACCTCTACAAGGATCATATAAAGCTGCAAGGATGAAGCAGCAAAGGAGGTTCAATATCTGGAGCCTTGTTGATGGTATCCTTTCCCTGTTGCACAGTCCCTTTACCTGGGGTCCTGATTTCTTGTTGCTCCAACTGCTCTCCCTGAATTCTGGACAAAACACTTGCCCTGACCTCTGCTACATCTCTAGTTCAGTGCTTTATTATGCTTCCTAGGAAACCATGGATTCTCAAAGGCTATGGAAGCAGAATGTTGGCTCTGGGAGAGCCTACAAAGATGAAAAATCATCAATCTTGGGCCTGTGATTGATTGTATGCCTTCTATCTGAGACCTAGCTTAACATGGGAGAAGCTTATTACTAGGTGGTCTTGGAAATGATGAACTTTTAGGCTACAGCAGCTCTTGAAGGCCATCATGAGTTAGTCTAAGAGCCTTAGTATGGGTTCAGGTGATGTGTGAAAGGCTCTAAATCTACTTTACCAAACAAAACAGGTGCTTAGTACCCCTTTCAGGCTATCTCACTTAGATCCAAATTACAAAAATTGACTGGGGGCAGCTAGGTGGTACAGTAGATAAAGCTCTGGCCCTGAATTCAGGAGGACCTGAGTTTAAATCTGGCCTCAGACATTTGACACGTACTGGCTGTGTGACCCTGGGCAAGTCACTTAACCCTCGTTGCCCCCGCAAAAAATAAAGGAAAAAAAAGAAAATTGACTATAATTGTCTGTGTTCAAATAGCAAAGTAACCACAATATTAACTGGGTGCAATGCATTGCATAATGTTCAGGGGGGAGATATGAAATAAATCAAAAGATATGGGTTTCCCTCCACTCCCAAACCAATATCCCTAAAACACAATCTACATGCTGTTTCCTTACTCTTCTGTGGCTCCCTATTACCCCTAGAATAAAATGCAAAATCATTAACCTGGCATTTTAAAGTCTTTACAATCTGATTCCTAATCATCTTCCTGCTAATTTTATATTCCCTCTCCTCCCTCATACACATAAAGTTCCCATCAAACAAACCTATTAGCTATTGCCTATATATAATATCTCATCTTTTACCTGTTTCTGTGCTCAGGCTATCTGTCTCCCACATTCATCCTGTACTGCTTCCCTTCTTCACATTTTGGAATCCTTTACTTCCTTCACATCATAACTCAGATGCAGCCTCCTAAACAAGGCCTTTCCCGGTACATTTCTCCATCTCTCAACCGCCACAAATGTCTGCCTCTTTAATTATTTTGTATTACATCCTATTTACTTATTTTTTCCTATGTTTTAGGCCCCTGGCAGAATAGAGCTTCCTTGACAGTATGTGCCAGTTTGTTTATCTGAGGGGGTCTTTATGTCACTAGTATCTAATGCAGTGCATTGTGCGTGTTGTTGTTTTCCTTGTGTTATTTTTCAGTCATGCCCAACTCTTCATGATCCCATTTCTTGGTAAAGATCCTGGAATGTTTTGCCATTTCCTTCTCCAGTTCATTTTACAGATGAGGAAACTGAGGCAAAAAGGGCTAAGTGATTTGCTCAGGGTCACAGAGCTAATAAATGTCTGAGGTCAGATTTGAACTCAGGAAGATCAGTGTTCCTGATTCCAGGCCCAGCACTTGATACACAGTGCCACTTAGCATTGAGGATTTTTTAACAAAAGTTTGGTGAATTTGTTAATCTAGGGAGATGAAGATACACAATTAAAAAAAAAAAACAACCTTGGGAACACTTACCAAAAGAAGCCACATGCAAGAGCAAATTGATAGAGTTTTGTGGTTCAGTTGGCTGGAGTTTAGTGCTAATGAGGCTAAATGACAGATCCAATTAAAAACCTTGGCCAGCTATTCCCCCAGATGTATTTCACTGAACCACAAAATGAACTGGGTTAGAGACTGCAAATGGCTCAGTACAATTCCATAACAACCAGTGGAAAAACACCTCAACATATACATTCTACTTCATGTGGGTCATTCATGTCAATTTATCATCACCACTTCCTTATTTAATACAGTAGAATGGAATTTGATAAATTCCTCTTTCTCTACCACTTCCTGTGACAGATTTCTGTGTTCTATTTTTAATTCTTATTAAATTTTTACTTTAACAAAGCCTACCTTATTTTAAGTCCCCTTTCAGGCTCTCAGCCTTACAATTTGGAGTAGTTTGGATCCTTTATCATTTGGGGTTTTTCCTTCTGAAATAGTTAGTCTCTTGGTTTTCTCCATAAAAACTGGGAATATGTTTCAAGGCCCAGAAAAAGTGCTTCATAAATGCTTGGTGACTGACTTCATAAATGTTTCAATTTAGCACCTAGTTTTTGGAGTTTATTATTTTGGTATGGACCTGTGATTTCTCTGAGGAATGGAACTCTCCAAACCACTACCAATGCAAATAAGCATTCTTTTTCAATTTATGGAATTAAAAAGTTACCTGGGGGCACTGGGTCACAGTGATTTGCTCATGTTTATCATGCTAGGAAGCGTAAGAGGCAGGGCTTGAATCCAAGTTGTCCAGACTTTGAGGTTGATTCTTTAACCACAACACCAAAGTGTGTCTACTCTCAGGGACTTAGCAAGATTAATTAGTTAAAACAGGAAGCTACCAGGTCTCATGAAAAAAAAAACAAACAACAACAAACAAAGACAATTGCCATAAGAGTAACTGACATCCCTAACCCCTACCCTAGTCAGGCAGTCTACAAGTCAACAACAATTTATTAAGCACCTACTATGTGCCAAGCAAAAGATAGCCCTTGCCCTCAAAGAACTCACAGTCTATTGGGAGAAATATAATACAAATAGTTATGTGCAAACAAGGGATATCCAGGATAAATTGGAGATAATCAACATAGCAAAGTTTCTAGCATTAAGGAAGATCAAGAAAGGCTTCTAATAGAAGATGGGATTTTAGCTAGGACCTAAAGCCAAGAAATGGAGATGATGAAAAAGAATTCATTGAATAAGGGAAAACCACTGAAAATGCAGAGTCAAGAAATGGAGTATCTTGTGAGTGTAACAGCAAGGAGGCCAGTGTCACTGGATTGCAGAATACATGGTAGAGAGTAAGGTTTAAGAAGACTGCAAAGGTAGGAGAGGGCCAGGTTATGAAAGGCTTTGAATACTGAAAGTAGGATTTTATATGGAGTTAATAGGGAACAACTGGTTTACTGAATAGAAGGGTGAGGGTGACATGTTTTAGGAAGATCAGTTTGACATCTGAATGGAAGATGTACTGAAGCGGGTAGAGACTCGATTCAGGGGGACCAGCCAGAAGGCTACTGCAATAAACCTGGCATGTGTTGATGAAAGCTTGCACCACTGTGGTAGCAATGTCCTAAGAGATAACTTATCTTAATTATCTTGTATTATTTTCCCATCATAAATCACACTTAATTTTAGGGTAAATTTTTGTGCTGCATGTCTGAGGGACCCATATTTCTGAAAACAACTGTTCTTTTTTATCAAATAAATTAAAAATTATGATTTTAAAAAGATATAGAATGACACTGAATTTGTAATCAGAAGACTTCAGCTAAAATTCTAGCTCTGCCTAAAATTCTCAACATCTGTGGGCCATGGTTTTCTCATTATCACCCTAGTGTTTTATTATTTGTAAAATTAATGAGTTAGATTTTTATATTATTTTGCAGTTTAATAAGCATTTCACACAATAGGTGGAGCACTGGATTTAGAGAAAGGAAAGCCTCAGTTCAAATCCTGACACTAGCTGTGTGACTATGGGGTAATGTTAGTTAAAGTTTGTGAGCTTCATTTTCCCTCTCTGAAAAATAAGGAAAATAATTGCACTATCTCAAAGGGTTATTGTGAGTATCAAATGAGATAACAGACATAAAATTCTCTGTAAACCATAAAGCATTATATTAAGCCCCAGATTTATTATTATTACTATTATTATTAATGCAGTTAAAGATAATTAGGTTTAGAAGGAGACTCTGAGATCTTATGGTTTAACCTTCACATTGTCCAGATGTCAAATCTGAGGCATGTAGAGATTACATGACCAGGGCTAGAATAAAGTTCTTGATTTCTAGTCAAATACTATAGGATTAGATTTTAGATGCCTATTAGGAAGTATAGCTTACAGTAAGTGGTGGAGCTGATTGTAATAGGTATACTACAGAATTAAAAATCATAAAAAATTATGAACAATTTATATTTTACAGAAGAAAAGGGAAAAACACCACACTCCTTTGCTTTGGGGTTTCTCTATTCATACATCCTTACCCCTGACCATTACTGCTTTCTCAGATGCAATATTTTATTTCACCACAAGATGGAACTAACACTTATCAAATTATTTTAAGGAATACTCCGGCTCCAGACCAATGTTTGAGGAGCACACTTTCTACCCTGAAAGATTCTCTGTGGCTCTTATTTTTTTTTATTCATGTGCATTTTAATTATCTGTGTTAGTTTGTTGAACCATTATTGTCACCAAAGTAAAAATCTTTCATTATGAGGAGAGAAAATAGCAGACAAAACCAGGCTGTGTTGTGAAGTAGAAACACCAGCAAGAGAGAGCTCTTATTTAATTGGCACAAACTTCCAATTCAATCTTTGCTCTCTCATTTTAATAGATAATTTTCTTTCAAAATGCTTTCAATCGGGCAGCTAGGTGGTGCAGTGGATAGAGCACCAGCCCTGGATTCAGAAGGACCTGAGTTCAAATCTGGCCTCAAACACTTAACACTTACTAGCTGTGTGACCCTGGGCAAGTCACTTAACCCCAATTGCCTCACCAAAACAAAACAAAACAAAACAAAAAACAAAACAAAACAAAATGCTTTCAATCTTAATTCAGTTTTATAATCTGTGCTCTATGTACCTACTCTTTACCAAGTATTGGGAATTCAAAGACAAAAAATAAAAAAAGTTCTCAACCCCAAAGAGCCTGTATTCTCTCATGGAAGCAGATAGATACAGGGTGATTTGGAAAGAGATACTCTAACATGTGGTGACATCAGAAAGGTCTCTTGCCAAAAAGGTGGTGCTTGAGCTGAGTCTCAAAGGAAACTATTGAAAGACATAGAAATGAGAAGGAAGTGAATTCTAGGCATGACAGACAGCTAATATAAGAGTATGGAGATGGGAAATAGAATTTGGTTGGATGACAGAGTATGAAAAAGAGAGTAACAATAAATATTAATTTTGGAAAGATATGAAGGAACCAAGATTTGAAGGAGCCAGTGGGGTTTAATGAGATGGGGAGGGACATGGTCAGAGCTGAGTTTTAGGAAAATCACTTTGGCAGCTGTGTGGGGCATGTATTGGAGAATGAAGAGGATTGAGGCAGGGAGGCTGTTGCAATGATCTAGGTTAGAGGTGATACTCAGGGGGCTTACAAGCTGTGGTGGTGGCTGTATGGGTGGAGACAAGGAGATGGATGGAAAAAAATACTCTGTAGGTAAAAATGACAAGATGTGGCAACCGCCTAGTTATTTGGGAGTGAGGTAAAGTGGTGGGTCAAAAATGACACTAAGGTTATGAACCTGGTGACTAGAAGGATGGTAGTGAATGAAACAGAGAAACATTTGAAAGAGGGATGAGTTTATGGGAGAAGATAAAGAGTTTTATTTGGACAGGTTGAGTTTGAGAGGACTGTGGGACCTCCAGATTGAAAACATCCTTCAAAAACTCCAGGATTTTGCGGGAGGTCACATTACCCGGAATAACCTGAATGGAAAAGTTAGTTCTTCTTGCTATTTTTATTTTGTTCTGCACCCAAAGCAGACATTAAAATGAACAAGGAACAAATCCCCTAGATATTTTAATGATTATATGGTATAGCACAATATGTAAACACATTGTTTTTCCAGGAGGCAAACTACTTGTAAATTTATTTAAATTTCATGTAATCCATTGGTTTTCATGTAATTTAAATCAACCCTCCCCACTAAAAAGAAAAAAAAAAGTCAGAGAAAATCTCCCCAATATCAATTGACCAGTTAATATAAATCAACCCTCAGAACTAAACTTTTCCTCAAGCACGGTGAAGTTTTTGTGGGAGCAATAAACATTGTATACACAAGATGGCAGCCTCCCTTCTCATAGGAATAGCAGCATATGATTCAAACAGAGCATTAGCTGCATTAAGAACAGAAGTAGCCATCTACTCCATTTGTAGATGTTGCTTCAAGTTAAACGAGTGTTCTGTCAAAACTGAATCATTTTCAGTCAGAACATAATGTATTAAAGCAAAGGAATGAATACTAAAACAATGAGAGATGCTCTTGAGATAAATATAAAAAACTTCCATTTCCCATACATATGCTGATGTCCAATCATAATCAAGCCAGCAGTATAATTTGTAGACTGATGTTTTTAAGAGCACTATATCTAATAATATAATGCATTTGGCTTAAAGAACATCACCACAAAGATATCTACACCTCTGTCAATAGGAAAGAGTACCAGTAATGAGACTGTTTTCCTGAATACAGCTTTTCATTGAATTCTTCTGCAATTTTCCTAAGTTGTTTATGAGTGTATGCAATTGTTTTTGCTAAACATACATAAACACGCATCTTTTTGCAAAATACAGTTTTTGTTGTTTTTTACATAAGGGGAGACAAATGTGGAAGAATCTTGCTGAAACTGAAGAGATTTATTCTGTGTAAATTGGAATGCTCAAATGGTTCTGTAGTCTCATTAATGTGGGAATTTCTTCCAGTTACATAGACTTCAATCCATCCATGCCTGTCCAACTCATGCAACTCTTGTCCATTCCCAACTTTAGGCTGGTTCATCACAAGGGTCCATTAAACAAGCTGGGGGTCTTCCTGAATATCCCCGCTCAACACAATGATATCAGAGGACCATCCAGGTTGACCACCAGCAATCCTTTGTGCTTGCTATGTGATCAATCCATCTTCAGTCCATATGCAGAATAACAATAATTAGTCAACAAATATTTAGGCCAATTATCATTTCAGTCATCATTTATTAAGTCTCCACAACATACCTAGAGCTTGAGAGAGACAAAAATGAAAAAAAGACAGTCCTTGACTCCAAGGAGCTTGCAATCTAACAGGGATGGGCCAGGGAAGACAAAACACAAAAGGAAACTGAAAACCAGGGGCAAGGAAGGGTATCATGGTGGAAAAGTCAATCAGAGACACCATGGTAGTTCAGTCAGATAAGAAATGAGGAGATGCTTGAGCTGAACTCTTTCCATAAATGAAGGCTTGCAGATCATGGCCCCTCCCTCCAGAGAGACAGAAAGTAGAGATGAAGTGGAATGCCAAGACTGATTGATAAAACCTCACAGGATGATGAGGTTATCCCAATAGTGAAATTCCTAGGGCATGCCGAAATCAGATAGTACAGCCAGGGGAGAAATAAGGAGATATCTATGATTATTAAGAGCATATTAGGGGGCAGCTAGGTGGCGTAGTGGATAAAGCACTGGCCTTGGATTCAGGAGGACCTGAGTTCAAATCCGGCCTCAGACACTTGACACTTACTAGCTGTGTGACCCTGGGCAAGTCACTTAATCCTCATTCTCCCACAAAAAAGAAAAAAAAAGAAAAAAGAGCATATTATATGCCAAGTCCTTAACTGAGTGCTAGGGATACCAAGAAAGACAAAAATATTCCTTGCCCCAAAGAAGCTTACAGTCTAGTAGAGGAGACAATGTGTAAATAGTGAGGTGCATAGAAGATAACATACCAAGTAGAGCAAAGGCACTTTACAGGGAAAGGCACTATGATCAATCTGGGGATCAAGGAAAGGCCTGCAGAACATGGCATTTGAGTTGAGTCTTGAAGGGATTCTAAGAGTCATTTGAAACTCACAACAAGCACTGTAGCAACTCTTTAGACTTAAGTCCTATCCCATTATCACTGCTTACCTGTGACTCGAAACAATGGAAACACTACAAAGATCTAAACAAATTAAATGAATCTCCCTCTCAAGCTCCCCTTTCTGTCCCTGTCTATCTCTGGATCTTTCTGTTTCTCTCTATTCTTCTCTTCCTCTCTCCCCCGACCTTTGTACAACTCATTAAAATATAGGCTGCAGAACATGCCACACCATCTTTGTGAAGCTATAAAAGCCATGCCAGGGACCTGGCCAGTTATCTACCAAGCTTGAAACATTATGAGTATGGTTTTAGTGATGCACAATGCCTATTGTCTGAGGGCAAACCTAGCTAAGTTCAAGGAGGCATCACCATTTTGGCTGCAGGGTGATTTTTTTGAACACAACAATTCTGAAGACCACTGTCATGAAGGGATAACTAACACCAGTGAAATTACATATTTGTGAAGGATATAAGGCATTTTTGTCATTGTTCAGGCAAGTCTGACTTTCTGTGATCCCATATGAGGTTTTCTTGGCAAAGATACGGAAGTGGTTTGCCATTTCCTTCTCCAGCTCATTTTACAATGGAAAAAACTGAAGAGAACAGAAGTGACTTGCCCGTGGTCACACAGCTAGTGTCAGAGCCCATATTTGAACTATGGAAGATGAGTCTTCCTATCTCTAGGTCTGGCACTATCCACTGTGCCACTCAGATGCCATAAAAGGCATAAAATAACTTTTTAAAAATGGTCTATGAATTTATATCAAACTTGCTTTTATACAGAATGTTAGTGAATGGGAAAATTAGATTTAATATTAATGTTAACTGAAAGTTTGCATATACAACATATTTTCAAAAAATGAAACTATATACACACATACGTGCATACATATGGGTGTATATGTATACACCACTTTTTTCATGAGTCAGGAGGCACTCTAGGCTCAAGCAAGGCCTCAGAGTTGCTTTATAAACAACTTTCAATGATGTGGAAATTTAAAGTGGACTGAAATCTATATGAACCCTATAACATACCCAGGGAATATAGCAGCTTAAAGAAAAAATTCCATATCAGCTTGTTCATTTGCCATTTTTATTATTCTCATAAAAGCAGAGTACAGAATAAGTAGAAGATAGAATTTTAGTTAGAGTTTGGATACATGCCATTTAACTCTGTACTCATGCACATACGGTATGACAATAGGTGGCATCAGAATATATTTTCCAATTGGCTACTGAAAGCTTATGTGAATTAAAATGTGTGTGTGTGTAGGGGGGTGTTAAGTTACTTATTTTCACATTAATCAAAATTACTACCACTACCAAACTGATACGGAGATTGATATTTTAAAAATATTGATTATTAAAATATTGTACAGAGTTTTTCATTTTAGAATATACAAGAGTCTCTGCTTGGTACATTACAAAACGTAGATACAAAGTCACATATTGTTTTTCTCTAGATTACATACGTGTCTGTGGTAGATCTCGTAAGAGAAATAGTAACAGAGATTTGGTAAAGCAAAATCATTCACCACCACCAAAAGCTTATAGCTATGTTCAGTAGAGTGATCAAAGTTGTGTAATATGTATTCCCATCCTATTTGCCCTGATCAACTTGAGTGAGGGGTTTTGCATTCCTTTCCCTGATGTCATCTTTAGAGTTTATTATAATATAGACAACCTTCGAGTCATGTCAACCAATAGATTTGAATAATGCTAAACAATTAGATTTGTTTGAAGTATAATGACCCACCTCTATCAAAAAAAGGATAAAACCCTGTGGAAGATGCCATGCAGAGTTGGCTTCTGGGGCTCTGGGGGGCTTTTTTCCTGCTTGTGCTAACTGGCATGCTGATGTTCTCTTCCTCCTCTAACACATGGCCTGGGACCATGAGAAGTTAGGGAGACATGCGGTCAATCCCTTACTGGTATAATATTGATAAATTAATAATATTCTTACCTAAAACATGTCTATAGTAATTATTTAAATGTCACAAAGGAAAACATCAATCTCTACACCCGGCCCTCATGTTGTATAATTCTGTAAAATATATACAACACACTCCTTTTAAGTCTAAAAGTCTTGAAGGTAAGAATACACTATGAGCAAAGAAAGTAATCAATCAAGGTAATCTAATTTTATCAATTATATGATTCAGAATGGCTTAGTGGAACATGGAATGTTTAAGACCAATGCAAAGTAAAACCTTAAGCTAAAACATAAAGAGAAATATTAGAATGTGGGCTCTTACCCAGGGTCTGCTAACTTGTTTTTGTTTGTTTGTTTGTTTTTGGTGGGGCAATGAGGGTTAAGTGACTTGCCCAGGGTCACACAGCTATTAAGTATCAAGTGTCTGAGGCTGGATTTGAACTCAGGTCCTCCTGAATCCAGGAATGGTGTTTTATCCACTGTGCCACCTAGCTGCCCCATGCTAACTTTTGTTTGTTTGTTTGTTTGTTTTGTTTTTGAAGGGCAAAGGGGGTTAAGTGACCTGCCCATGGTCACATAGCTAGTAAGTGTCAATTGTCTGAGACTGGATTTGAACTCAGGTCCTCCTGAATCCAGGCCTAGTGCTTTATCCACTGCGTCACCTAGCTGCCCCAACTTGCTTTAAAAAAATATATATATTGTGATACTTATATCTCATTATAATTGATTTCCTTTGTAATCCAATGTATTATATCTTATTTATTTAGAAACAGTATCCTGAGAAGGGATCTATAGACCATGAGTTCCTTGAGAGTAGTGATTGTTTTTGCCTTTCTTTGTATTCCTATCACTGAACACAGTGCCTGGCACATAGTAGGAATTTAAAAAATATTTCTTGATGGGCTGACTCCAAAGGGATTAATCTATCTTGTGCCTCTGATTTGGTACAAAACAAAAATTTCACCAGCAAATCAGTATCCGTGGTGCTTAATAAAACATAAATAGAGTTTGTGGTCAAAACCTTGAGAGGAAAAAGCAACACTTTTGGAGGATATAGCTCTGAAATTGTGAGATGAGTTGCAGGCAAGGAGAGGAAGGAAAAGACCAGCAGGAGGGCTTGCTTTCCACCTGGCATATATTTTTCTCAACAGGTGTTCCCCAAGTCTGTTCAGTTCTTTTGTGTACACATATTTACATCTCTCTCTCTGTTTTAAAAAAAATTCTTACCTGTAAATTTTTGTTCAGCATATGTTCACAAAGAAAGACCTTCCCATTGCTGTCTATACCAACTAACCAACTATGGCAATATAAAAGTATTATTTCATCCACTGAAAAAAAATAACTTCAGAATTTTAGATCCCAGCTGAGCAATGGGAACACCTAGTATTTACCAAATAAAAAACCAGAGGAGGATCATGAAACAATTAAAACCAATTTTCCCAAGTTTTTTTTTACTTGTAACAAAAATTAAAATGTTTCTTTTCTTACATGTGGCAGAGCCAGATTTTTAGTAACAGAGTCCTAAATGTAGTTCATTATGGATAGTGTACAGACCACCAAGTTTGTGTTTGTACACACATGAAAAGGATAGAAGGAGACATGTGCTAATTGGCTCCACCACCACCTGGGGCTTAATGTTGCTTCTAGTATTAAGAAATGATGCAGCACATAACAGTCCTAGGGAACTACCACCTGGATGAGCCAGAGGTCCAACGGGAATTAGGGCTAGCCCTGTTTTATACTCTAGAGGACAAAGGCAATGAGAGCATGTTCAAAGAGCTCTAATCTATGCTAAGCAGACTTCAGGAAGCTCTGACTGTGATAACCATGAGGAAGCTAGATCCCCAGAGGGTTGTCAATTTTCTTGGGTATTTAGAAGATGCACTTATGGAATCATTAATTAGTCTAACTTTGTTTATGTGTACTCTCTCCTCCCTCTGGGGAAGGGGCTTAGTTTATCCAGACTTTATCTGTCTGTCTGTCTGCCTATCTACCTACATATCTATCTATCTATGTAGTATTATACATATATAGTATTCTGTATATACAGTATATGTATTCTATTATATATACATACACACACATATATATTGCACTTCAAATGGAGAGCAGAAGACATGCATGGGAAGTGAAAGGGGATTCTTCAAAATATGTAGTTTATGGGGGCAGCTAAGTGGCGCCGTGGATAAAGCACTGGCCTTGGATTCAGGAGTACCCGAGTTCAAATACGGCCTCAGACACTTGACACTTATTAGCTGTGTGACCCTGGGCAAGTCACTTAACCCCCATTGCCCCACCAAAAAAAATATGTAGTTTATTTGTATTTTATGTGATATTACTAGACATGATACATAATAGTAATGTTACATAAAATACAAATAAACTACATGTTTTGAAAAATTCCCTTCCATTCCCCATGCATGACTTCTGCTCTCCAGTTGACATGAAATGAAGATTCCATCAAAGAGAAACTGTAGGCTTAAGGAGGAATGGTAATTTTATATATATACATGTTGTTCGTCCTTTGTTCTCAAAGAGGTCCATGACATTGGAGAGGGGATGTCATGCCTTGCAGTGCTTTGTATTTAAGTGAGGCAGGGCTGTGCAGAGTCACCAGCCTTGCTCTCTTCTCCAGAGCCATCTGGGTCCAATGGCAAAATATGAACCAGGATAACTAAAG
Organism: Dromiciops gliroides; assembly: GCF_019393635.1. Lineage (NCBI taxonomy): Eukaryota > Metazoa > Chordata > Mammalia > Microbiotheria > Microbiotheriidae > Dromiciops > Dromiciops gliroides. Next base: position 458,096,599 of record NC_057861.1, read on the forward strand.
ATGGCCCTGGATGTGTGTGTATATGAATATACATACACACATATATATACATATACATGCATATATATCTACATATATATTAAAAAGCAATGTGAAAATACAATAGTTCCTTAATCCAATTACTAGTTTGTTATTTTTAATTGTTATTATGGTATGTGTGGGTGGGAAGAATTCTATATACTCCCCAGGCAATCAATAATAAGTCATTTAATTTAATAAGTAATTTAAAAGTGAATTAATTATTTTAAAAATTGACTGGGCAGTAATCTGTCAAATGTAGTAGCTATCTTAAGACAGGCTCAGGGTGAACACTAACTTCCCATGCAACTAAAGGGCAAAAGGTCCCTTGATGCCGAAATTCAGTTCAAATACAGACTGCTTCAAAGGTCAGGGATGTTCCAGGACCTCTCACGCTTTTTCACCATGCCAGACTAGATTCAAGTTCACCAGGGTCTGCTTTATTCACTAATTCTGATAGGCTTCTTACTCTAGCTGGGGTTTTGATCGACAGTAGATAAGTACAGTGGGAATCTTGTTCATCTCTTCATGCTCATCATTAATTAGATGATATGGCATTTGGCTACCTTATGAGAGTTGTAAATATTCCTGAAGTTTATTTCTGCTCAATTTCATTTTTTCAGCTTGATCTCAAATCTAGGCAACAAGCATTTATTATGCACTTATAAGTGGAAAGAAATCTTGCTCCTACCTTCAAATTCTAATGGCTTAAGTCAACACATAAAATGAAAGCTGAAAAGGGGTTCAGAATGGTAATGCTCATGCCAGTAGATAATGTCTGTAGTCAGAAATGCAGCCTGGAGAGTCTGGCCTGAGCCTCATCATTAACACTGAGGTTCTGGGAGAAACCAGCCAGAGAAAGAGGCTACAGGGGCAAAGGATACTTCCAATGTGAGAAGATATTTAGGGGCTAAGTTTTACTCTACCTTAGATGGTTCAATGGCATAGTAGAGAAAGTCTTATGGAGATATTAATAATAGCTAACATTTATATATTGCTTATTACATTCCAGGCACTGTGCTAAACACTTTACAATTATTATCTCATTTGATTCTCACAACAGCCCTGGAAAGTAGGTGCTATTATTATTACCATTTTACAGATGGAGAAATTGAGGCAAACAGAGGTTAAGTGATTTCCCCTGGGTCACACAGAGATGAATTGTCTGAGGCCAGATTTGAACTTGGGTCTTCCTAACTGTAGGTCCAATACTTTGTCCACTGCAACATCTAGCTGCTCCAGGATCAGTCAGAAGTGTGGCCTGGAGGGGCAGCTAGGTGGCACAGTGGATAAAGCTCTGGCCCTGGATTCAGGAGAACCTGAGTTCAAATCCAGCCTCGGACACTTGACACTTACTGGCTGTGTGATCCTGGGCAAGTCACTTAACCCTCATTGCCCCACACCCCAAAAAAGTGTGGTCTGGAGAGGAATTCAGAGCAATATATAGAAATCAAGTGGAGTAACAGGTGATTGTCTGCACTTGAAGTAAAAAAGATGTAGATTCCTCTTGTTCACTTGATGCTTCTTGGACACTTGGGCAAGTTCTTAGTCTCCAAACTGTTTTGATTATGCAAACCTATTGGTCTGGGTTGGGCCTAACTTGGGCCAGCCCCCTGACAGTATAGGTCCTGTACTGGAATAAGAGTGTCTTTTAGCTTCATGAATTGACGACTATAACCAAAAACATCTTCCTATAGCAGAGCATTCATTCAGTCAGAAACTTCAAGTGTATTAAAGGCAGTAAAAGATAATGGCAATGAATAGCCAAGAAATATACTGAAAATGTTGGTTGGTTTATTCACTTTAAGAATCAAGTTCAGGGCAGCTAGGTGGCGCAGTGGATAGACCACCAGTCCTGGATTCAGGAGGACCTGAGTTCAAATTCGGCCTCAGACCCTTGACACTTACTAGCTGTGTGACCCTGGGCAAGTCACTTAACCCTAATTGCCTCACCAAAAAGAAAGAAAAAAAAAGAATTAAGTTCAATTTTTAAAAAAGAATCAAGTTCCATTACATAAAGTTAAAATTACTAGATGCGTAGCTAGCATAGATGAAAACACGGCAGATAGATAGATGGATAGATAGATAGATAGATAGATAGATAGATAGATAGATAATAGATAGCCTAATGTTCCGAAGGGGAAAAAAGTGCATACAATGATCAAATATTGATGGAAAAATGTATTCTGGAAAAGGATGCCCTTTAGAACTTACATTTTGAAGGAAGAAAAATTAAACCAGGGGTTAAAGTATCTAAGATTTCCTAATGTTTTTATTGGGAGGTGATGCAGAAGGGGATTTTAAATTAAAGCCAATGTATGTTTCTCTCCAACTGTGCTTTGAGAGCCTACAATCATTGATAGCTTCCAGTTCTTTGGTGGTCAAATAAGAAAGCCTGGGTGATTAAAGCTGTTTTTGAAGACTGGTTTTCAAGTTATTTTAGCTCAGTTGTTGAAATTCTGCAAGGACAACAGCATCTGTTTATAGCCTTATTGATTTTAGATAATGCCTCAAGTTATCCAACTACATGTGATTCACTGTGTGAGAATGTGAGAATGAAAATTATCCAAGATGGTAGATAAAGCTCTCTGTACCAAGTATGTATAAAGATTTAAAGAGAAAAAAAGACAGTTTAGTCAAAAGCTTCTTAAACTATGTGTTACCACCCCATATGGGATAACATAACTAAGTTTGGGGGTCACAAAAAATTTGGCAACAGTAAAAGATTGTGTATATCTATTTTACATGCCTATGTACCTGGGGTCACATAAAAACTTCTCAGGTGCAAAGGGGTCATGACTGGAAAAAGTTTAAGGAGCTCAGGTTTAGATCACAGTACTAAAATATTTTAAGTAACAATAATGACATTTTCATAATATTGTCAATATGACTTATCTTCAGGTGTGGTACTTAATAATATTTATAATTTTTAAAATTTCCTTTCTATAACTACTTTATTACTTTGTAATAAATGATTTTTCTCATCCTTTGCTGTTAAGAAACACATTAAATAACTTATTTAAACATTTTTTCATTGCATAGTGCCATTGGGCTGGAACTAATTACTATATAACAAATAATTATAATATGAAATGGTCTGATATGAATAATGTGACCACTTTACCAGATTCCTTGCTTAAATTAATCAGGACCTAGCCATATATCTGTGGGACCATGATCATTCATGCCTGCTCATCCTGAGACTCACTCTACTCCGCCCAAAATCAAAAGGAAGGAAAATTGTCTCTTATTCTCTTGTTACTATCCAGGAGCAGCATTTACTCCACCCTCAACTAGGTGCTTGCTATAGTTCTCAGGTGTGAGAAGGGATCAGGGAGAGATTTGAGGAATTTTTCCAGTGACCCCTTTGGAAGTGGTACAGTGTTTACCTAGGTAATAGTTGTGTCATGGGAGGATTATGGGCCCCGGTCACCCCAACAATTCTCTGGGGGGTTCAAGGAACCTTTTCCTTGAAACCTCAGGGGTTTTCCCTTGAAATCAAGTAGGCCTCTCCTTGAACACAATCAAAGACACACACACTCACCTAACGGAGATAAGCGGCACAGATTGAACTGAGCATGCTCCAGGACCATCACCCCACATTCCAGTCCTCCTAAGCATCTGGATGAGGTAATCCAGGAGAAGACCACCTGGAACCGCCCATCAGCAGACTGCTTAGACCCATCAGGACAAAGTTGACACCCACCACCAGATCTCTCACGAGGGATTCTTCCTACCACAGCGCAACGCGGGAAGACCACCAGCCCCTCACCCAATAAGAGACTCTTACCCACCCCCCATCTAAACCCTATAAAATGGCACCCCACAAGTCAGTTGGGGGAAGCGTTTTGTTCTGGCAAAACCTTCCTCCCGGCCGGTTTCTCATGTACCCCAATAAACCTGTTCTCTTATTCCTGATTAGGTCTTGTGCGAGAGTGTAATTCTTTACAGAGGAATCCTAAGGACCCATGTGCTTTCTCCTATCGCTTTCCCCATATCAGTTGGATTATAACTAGCTTGAGGGGGGCAGCTAGGTGGCGCGGTGGATAAAGCATCGGCCCTGGATTCAGGAAGACCGGAGTTCAGACCTTGGCCTCAGACACTTGACACTTACTAGCTGTGTGACCCATGGCAAGTAACTTAACCTCAGTGCTGCGGAAAACAAAACAAAACAAAACAAAATAACTAGCCTGAGGGACTGACTCTCAGAAGAAGGGAAGCTGGGAATTGCATGGCTGCAAGTAGGGGTTAAATAAATGGTGAAGTGTGAAAAATAAAGATAGGCGTGGTTGGATTGGAGACAGCACCAAGATTGTTTATCCTAGAGTGGGTGGGATTTGACTCACCTTCTTCTCTGTGGCTCATCACATACCCTTAATCGTCATATTGAAGAACACTGTCCTAGATGTTAAGTAATAGGTAAATAGGGAACTGCTGGAAGTTGCCACACAGAATATTGACAAAGTAATTTGCAAAGCGATGTATTGAAATTCTTTCTTTCTCTGGTTTCTGTATTTTTGACCCTATATATTAAATCTTACTCATTATAGATCATAGAGAATTTTAAAAGATTTTACTTACACAATTTAGTTTTCTCCATACTTAAGTCACCCCCTTTTGACCCATGATTTTTTTTTTTTGGTGAGGCAATTAGGGTTAAGTGATTTGCCCAAGGTCACACAGCTAGTAATCGTCAAGTGTCTGAGGCCAAGGTTTGAACTTAGGTCCTCCTGACTCCAGAGCCAGTGCTCTATACACTGCGCTACCTAGCTGCCCCAAGTCACCCCCTTTTAGGAAAGCATCCACCATATGTATTTATTAAATGTCTACTATGGACCAGGCTCCATATCAAGCACTTGAGGATATACCAAAAGTGGAATAGTTCTTGCCCTCAAGGAGCTTACACTTCCTTGGGGGAGATAACAGAGTACATTAACAAATATAACAACCAATGAGCAAGGATTTACTAAGTATTTATTGTGTGCACCTGCCTACAAGTATGCATCTGCACTATGCTAGATGCAAGAATAAATATAATACCCTTGTGCAATAAGCTTACATTCTAATGAGGCAGAGAAGAAATACATTTAAAAACACCTATCTAGGCAGCTAGGTGGTACAGTGGCTAGAGTACCAGTCCTGGAGTCAGAAGGACCTGAATTTAAATCTGGCCTCAGACACTTGACACTTACTAGCTGTGTGACCCTGGGCAAGTCACTTAACCCCATTGTCTCACCACAAAAAAAAAATACATAGAACTTAAATGTAAAGTCAATATATAAACATATGTGTGTACAAATACACACAAATAAGTTAAATACAAAGTAATCTAGGAAGTAAGGTAATAGCAGTTTGGGGCATCAGGAAAGTCTTCATGTGGAAAATGGTATCCGAGTATATTTTAAAGGAAGATAGGGAATACATTCCAGGCATGATGGGAGCCAGGGCAAAGGCACGGAGTTGGGAAAAGAAGGATAATGAAGAACACTGACAAATTTGGTTGGATTATCAAAGTGATGTTGATTTTAATGAGGACCAGTGTCACCACACTGACTTGCTTGTGAATTGGATTTCAGTGAGGCAGAGTTGCACAAGGTTGTCAATCTTACTCTCTCTTCAGCCGCCTTCATGGTCTTGGAACAAATTATTCTCATCTGTCCATTTCACTGGAGGAATGCTTGGGGTAGACATTCCCCTAACTCACCAAACTCATGTTTGAGGCCTGTCAGTTACCCTCAAATGAGTTTAGCCTGTATGCTGAGATGGTTTTACAAAGGTGTGGCTGCCATTCATGCTACAGCTTCTGGAGCTACAGGTATCAGGTGAGAGGTGGACACCAAAAGTGGATGAGCAGCTCTGAAAAGGACTCAGCAGCCCTCATGTCAAAAGTGCCAGCATTCTCTGAACACCCCATAGACCCCATCTTAAAGTGGGTCAGGGGCAATCATGTTCCATAAGGCTAAAAATATAAGTATAGCCCAATGTGTGTAGGGTTTTAAAAACTAAAGCAAAGGAAGGAAACAAATATTAAGTGTCTACCATGTGTCAGGCACTGTACTAAGCATTTTACAAGTATTATCATATTTGATCCTCACAACAACCCTGAGAGGTAAGTACTATTACTCTCCCCATTTTATAGGTGAGGAAATTGAGACAGAGGTTAAGTGACTTGCCCAGGGTCACACAGCTAGTAAGGCTTTGAGGGCAGTTTTGAACTCAAATCTTCTAGGCTCAGTGCTCTATCTGTTGTAGGGGAGATTTTATTTTATCCTGGAGGCAACAGGAAGCTACTGAAGTTGAGTAAGTGGTGGTGGTAGTGTGTAGGTGGAGGGACTACAATTACCTTAACAGCAGTTTGTAGGAAGGACTGGCATGTATTGAGACTTGAGGCAGGGAAATGAATTACAGGATTGTTATAATAATCTGTGTGAGAGGTGATGAGGGCCTGGACTAAGGTGGTAGCTATGTGAATGAAAAGAGAGGGTTAGATGGGAGAGATGCTGTGAAAGTAGAAATAGTAACATCCTGTAATTGATTGGATCTCTGGGGTGGGAAGTCCAGGATGATGCTGAGATTATCTGAACCTGAGACCCTGGATTGATGGTGGTGCCTTCAACAGAAAAAGAGAAGTTTGGAAGAAGGGATGGTTTAAGGGGAGATATAATGAGTCTCATTTTAGGCATGTTAAGTTTTAGATGGCTCTGGGACAACGTTTGAAATATACAAAAGGCAATTGGTAATATGGGGATATTGGTGGTATAGGGGTGGGTCTTTAAATCTGAGAGTAATCTGCATAGAGGTGATAGTGAAACCCATGGAAACTGATGAGAGAGACAGAGACAGAGAGACAGAAAGACAGAGAGACAGAGAGAGATGGGGAGAAGGAGAGAGAAAGACAGAGAGACAGAGAGAGATGGGGAGAAGGAGAGAGAAAGACAGAGAGACAGACAGAGAGATGAGAGAGGGACAGAAACAGATAGAAGTGGAGGGAGAACGAAAAGGGCCCAGGAAATAATTCAATTAACCTGAGAAGGGAAGGCACTAATGGCTGGGGTGGGTGTGGTAGATAGAGGCTTCCTACAGTAGACAGCACTTGATCTGAGTCTTGAAAGAAATTGATCAGTACAGAAGGTGTAACTATGGAGTTGAAGCATACCAGCCATGGAGGGCAATGAGGAGGAAAAAATGAGAGGCATTGTGGATAGAGGACCATTCTTAGAGTAAAATAGAAAGATTAGGTTTCAAGTCCCACCTCTAACACTTAGGAGCCTGCGGGACTTTGAGTAAATCATACAATGATTCAAGGCCTCAAGGTAAATCCTAAGAATATACATTATAGAAGTATGGGGAGTTCCCTGATCCACTAAAATCTGAGGTTTAAGAGATTGGGTTGAATCATATTAAATATTGAAGTAGGGCTGTGGGAAATATGTATTCTATCAATTATGCTATTGGTAGGGCTATGGTTTGGAGAACAACCTTGTAGTATAGAATACAAGTCACAAAACTGATCATGCTCTATAAGCTAATAATACCATTGACTGAATTACATTTTAGGATGTTATTTCTTTGCTGGGCTCACATTCCAAAATGCTATTAAAAGGACTAAGGACTAATCTCTCAAAAATATCCATAGCATCTTCATTTAGAATAGTGAAAAACTGAAGGCAACCTCTACAATCCAATAATCCGGGTTCTGTTACTTAATACTTGCATGACCTTGGGCAATTCATTTAACTTCTCTTGGTCTCAAGTTTCTCATCTTTAATATAAAAAGATTGGACTGAACAGCCTCAGCTCCTTTTCAGCTCTAAACCCATCATTCTATTATTGAGATTGGCTAAATATATTATAGTATACATGCTGAACTTAATACTGTTGAGGCAAGAAAATGACAAATGCGAAAAATACAAAGGAACATGGAAATGATAAAAATTTTGAAAAATATAAAAAAGGCAGATTAAAAACAATATTGGCAACAACCATGTTTCAAATCAATAGATGCAACAAATGTCAGACATTAATTTAAGAAAAATAAAGCAAGGTAAATCTCCTGCAAAATTATCCTTATGACATTACATGATATACTTATTCCATAGTCAAAATTTTGGATTATGCAGTATTGGTGAATTGTCCATTTTACTTCATTAGCTCAATTAAATTTAATAATTAAATTGAACAAAATTAATATTTACAAAATATTTAGTAAATATCTAATACGCTTATCCCCATCAAGAGTTTTCATATGGAGAATGACTTTAATAGGGAAACTAGGATAAGGAGTTAAATAAATATTAAAATATGATATAGCTGTACCATGGAAGATCTAAAGAAGAATCTGAGAGTGGATAAACAGACAAAGCCTATGACAATACTTTACATTTGTGTAGTATTTTTTCAAAAGAGATTATCTCATTGGATTCTTCAGATACAGAAATTTCCCATGCCAGCCTGTGGCAAAGGGTCAACAACTTTCTTAAGTAGTGGAGATGGTAATTGCTCAAACATGACTTTCTACCCTATATTTGAGCAAACTCAGGTCAAATCGGTCCCTGCCCAACTGTGGTGATGATTGCTCATATTTTTATAATGGTTTAGAATCTAGAAAGCAACCAAGCACTTAAGAAGCTAAACTGGATTGTAATTAAGATAAAAAGAACACACTAAAATGGAAGAATATTGGGTTAGGTTATCAGAAGACTCATACTTTTGTCCTGATTTTGCCCTATCACCTGAGGCTTAACCTGAGTCTCAATTTCTTTCTTTATAAAATGGAGTTGTCTGTAATAACTCTTCAAACCCAAATCCATGATGACTCCCTAGAAAATGTAATGGATTTTCCATATGTAAGAAGTTTTGTTTTGTATTTCTTTCAGAACATCAGTGTCACATCTTAGATACAAAAGCTATTGGACTCCCCGCCCCAAAAGATTATTAGGAATAATAATCACTAAATCACTATATCTGATATTTATATAATGCTTTAAGGCTTACAAAGCATTTTTCTTTACCACAACCTAAGAAATAGATATGGATAGTGCCGAAATCTTTTCTTTTTAGTGACAGAGGAAACTCCTGGATGATGAAACTCACTTTCACCAGGTTAGCACCTTCTCTGAAATATATATATATATACACACACACACTCTTAGAGAATTTTTATCTGAGAACTGAGAAGTTAAGTGTCCTTTTCAAGGACAAAGAGAGAGTCTACATGAGGTGCAGGAGCTGAACCTGAGGATACCTGGCTCTCTGTCTACTACATCATGTAGTCTATCAAGAGGTAGAGTACAAGTATTTTTTTTTTTTAGTGAGGCAATTGGGGTTAAGTGACTTGCCCAGGGTCACACAGCTAGTAAGTGTTATATGTCTGAGGCCGGATTTGAACTCAGGTACTCCTGACTCCAGGGCCGGTGCTCTATCCACTGTGCCACCTAGCTGCCCTGAGTACAAGTATTATTAATCCCATTTAACAGATGAGGAAACTAAGGCTCACAGACACTGAGTCTGTCACATAATACATGTTGGAGATAGGATCTTAAGGATCAAAGGTCTCCTGACTCCAAGTTCAGAATCCTTTGTATTATGTCACAATTCTTTTCTACAAATGAAATGTTATATTTGTATAATAAAAATGTCCATTTTACCATATGAAGCAAAGAGAACTATATATCATCATCATCAGTAACATTATATAGCACTTGCTATGTTACCAGAGTTGTTAAGCGCTTTACAATTATTATTCCATTTGATCTTCACAACAACCATGGAAGTTAGGTGTTATTATTATCTCTATGACAGTTGGGGAAACCGAGGCAAACAGGATCAAGTGACTTGCCTATAGTCACACAGCTAGTCAGTGTCTGAGGCCAGATCTGAATTCATATCTTCTTGACTCCAGGCCTGCAATCTATCTAGATACCCCCCAACTGTATCATCAGAAGACAGCTAGATAGATACACAGTGGACAGAGAGAAAGGCCTGGAGTCAGGAAGAACTAAATTCAAATCTGGCCTCAGATACTGACTATCTGTGTGACCTTGGAAAAGTCACTTAACTTCTGTTTGCTTTAATCCTGTGCAGAAGGAAATAGCAAGCCACTCCAGTATCTTTGCCAAGAAAGTCCCATGGAGAATATTGGCATGCCGTAGTTCATGGGGTCATGAAGAATTGGACACAACTAAACAACAATAAGAAACTGCCCCATCATACATGCTAGAAAAATGTCATCTTCAATATATGTAAACACTAGTTGAATCAGGCAGAAGCAAATATCTCTCAAGAAAATACCATGAGTATGAATCATCCCTACCTAGTGACTTCCTGTCCCCCATTAAATAGATCAGGAGGGAGAAGCCTACAATTGTACCTCTAGGTGGCAGCATGATACCATGGGGAAAGTACTCAGACTAAAACCAAAAAAAAATTAAATCTCAGCTCCGACCTTGAGCAAATTAGTCAACATCTCCTGAGCCACTGTTTATTTATCTATAACATAAGAATCATAATACCTGTATATTGCCTACTACAGAAAGTTCTTTAAAAGGAAAAAATTTTATAAATCCCACGGTAGCATAGAAATGTGAGTAATTAGCATTCTCCTCAATCAGTTTCATGGAGTATTTGCATTGATTCATCACCAATTTTCACCCCTGATAGACCTCCTCCCTATCTTTTTAAAGACTCCTAAGATTTTTCAGAGGCCAACCACCATGGAAGAAGAACTTAGGAACTTAGAAGCATTTCTCCAATCATCTATCCCAATACATTTACCTCACCTTTTTGGGGCAGAGGTGTGTGATGTTTAAAATCTAGTGTGTGGTCACCTTTTAAAATTAGAAGCCTTGGCACCAAGTTTGACATTAAGCATTTATTAAAGAGTAAAGAGAGAACATGTGGAGTTCAGAAAGATAGCAAAGCCTATTTACCCTAAGAGTTCAGCCTGGCCTCCTTCTTCTCCTTCCCTTCTGCTACCAGCATGAGGTTCCAGCCATGAAAGATCCAGAGAGCCAGCAGCGATTCCCACTTCCTGCCTCCTTCCCCCAGAAGAGGCTGTCCTTCAGGCTGATGGGTTAGCATCACCCAAATCCATTGGTTCACTGGACTTGAGGGTGGTCTTGTTGTTGAGTTCAAAGTCCTTAGCTTCTGAGAACAATACCCTCTTAAGGGTTGGCCAGGTGTGGTTTCAATTTGATTAACTTTAAGTGGGTTAGCTGATCACTCTGTCAGTCTCACTTAATTCAATCAATCTAAATCAATCTCCAGGTGGGATCTTTTCGTGTTAACAAATCTCACATCCCCCCTGTGCTTCATTAGGAAACATTGTTTCCTTAATGAAGCAATAACATTACAGATACTTAAGACAAACAATGTAAAGGGAATGAAAAGAGAGGAAAGAAATTGAGAAATGCATTGACAGTAAACTAAAGGGGGCACTCCCCTTTAGTAGGTGGACATTACAGATAGAGTATACAATGGGAAAAGGAAAACAGGAAAATGTCCATTTAAGTCTTTGGAAGTTTTTTCTCAGATGATTCTTGGGATGTCCTCTGGGTGTAATTGTGGAGTGAAAGTCTTTCAGATGTGGATGCTGATGATCAGTGAGAAAGTTTCAGCTGGAGAGTCTTGGGTGTGGTTGTAAAGTCTCTCAGATGTTTCAGATACTGATAATCAGCTGGAAAGTTTCCTACAAAATTGATCTTAACACAACTTTAAATAGTTTTGGAAATAACCAAATCAAACAATGAGACTTCTCAAAAACATGTCTAAGGAAATTCAGAAACTTTTAGAGATATAATAAAAACAAAAGTTGAATTTTTAAAACTTAATATTACTGCAAACCCCCCATGTGGGGAATAAACTGAGAAGACAATTGTGATATTAATTAAGAAAATAATTTTTTATCTTTGTTTCATCACTTTTTGCATCACCTCCCTGATTATCCTCATGACATTATGAGAAGTTAAAGAATCTAATATAACTGGTAACAGATGTCAAGGCCAAATCTCACAGGTATATACTTCCAATTCAGTTCTTGGGACTATCTTTTTCCTGACACAGGTGTGATTTGCTGTTTTCTGCATAGCAGAATACAGGGCAAAGAGTCTACTGATAAAGTTAACTTTCCAGACACAGTATTGGTACTCCTAGGGTCTTTCTGGGTCATTCTAGTGTACTCTGTCATGTTAGTACTTAATATGCCCATTGGAACCCCAAGCCTCTAAAGCCCCTTAAGAAACTAGACCAGAAACTAGCCCATACCTTTTTTTCTTTCTTTCTACTTACATTTTTATTTTCATTCAGTTTCAGCGCATCTTTATGCAAAGATAGAAGCCATTGGGGGCAGCCAAACTACTTAAATCCATTACTCCATGTGATGCAGCCTCTGTCCCAGGACAGTACAACTATTCTCTCAGTCTGGAGGAGGGAATTTGGAAGGAGGCTCTAAATTCAGCAGCTGAAATCAGGATGGTCTAGAAGGGCAGTGCAGGGCAGGGCCAACCACATCAGACCCAGTCATAACCTGGGGTTATAGTGCTGTACAGCAAGTCAGTCTTCAACTAGCAGGAGAGTTGAGTGCTTCACTTTCTACAATCAGTGAAGCTGAACAACATATATTTTATGATGAGTTAAGGGATGAGCTATCAGCTTTGCCATCTTCCATGTCACTGTGTCCTCTCAAGTGCCAAACCTCTGAACCACCGGACATTTTTATCAACCCTACAGTTGATAGGAAGCTAGGTGGCACAGTGGACAGAGTACCAGGCCTGAATTCAGGAAGACTCATTTTCCTGAGTTCAAATCTGGCCTCAGACACTTACTACCTGTGTGACCCTAGACAAGTCACTTCACCCTGTTTGCCTCCATTTCCTCATCTGTCAGATCATCTGGAGAAGGAAGTGGTAAACCACTCCAGTGTTTTCACCAAGAAAACCACCTAAAGGGGTTATGAAAACTTGAACATGGCTGAAAGCAATTACATAACAGTGTGAGCTTTCAAAGAGCAAGGATCTTCTCAATTTTCTTTTTGGTTATCTAGCACTTAGCACAGTGCTCATCACACAGGAAGTAATTAATAAAGGTTTTTCATTCATCCAACAAAGTTTTTTTCAGTCCTATATTTCATATCTGAAGTCCATAACTACTTTATCAGGAAGGAAGAAAAGAAGGAAATAAACATTTATTAAGCATTTACTATGTGCTTGGTAGGACAGCTAGGTGGCACAGGGTAAAGAGTGCTGACCTGAAGTCAGGAAGACTTGTCTTAGTGAGTACAAATCTGGTCTCAGACATTAACTAGCTGTGTGACCCTGGACAAGTTACATAATCCTGTTTGCCTCAGTTCCCTTATCTGTAAAATGAGCTGGAGAAGGAAATGGCAATCCACCCTAGTATCTTTGCCAAGAAAACTCCTGAATAGTATAACAAGACTCAAACACAACTGATACAACTGAAAAACAAAAAAAAATGTGCCCAGTCTTTTATACATATTTCACTTGATTCTCACCTAGGAAGTATTATTATTCCATCCATTTTTCAGCTGAGGAAAACTGAGGCAGAGAGAGGTTAAGTGACTTGCCCAGGTCACACAACTGGTAAGGACCTAAGGCAGGATTTGAACTCATATCTTCCTAACTCCAGTGCCCTCCATTGTGCCACCTTAGAAACTTAATAACTGTGTGACCCTGGGCAAGTCACTTAACCCTAGTTGCTTTAAACATCCAGGGAAATCTCCAGTCATACTGATGTACATCTTGCCACTGGACCCAGATAGCTCTGGAGGAGAGAGTAAGGTTGGTGACTTTGCACAGTCCTCCCTCACATTCAATTCAGTGCAAGTCATGACATCTCCCCAATGTCCTGGTTCTCTTAGAGAATGAAGGACAAACGAACAACAATAGCAAGAGACCTGTATCAATAAGGGAGAGCTTCGTCATCTGAAATCCTGTATACCAATGGAATTGTAGGTCCACACCCTTTGCTAGCTTATCCTCTATCCCCCCGAAGTAATGGCTGCTTACAATATGGCACATGGGAATAAGCTCATGTACCTGCCTGAATGAACCTGAGTTCCTTCTGCTGAAAATGGGCATTTTCAGCCCTGGCAACTTGTTTATGAGTTCAAAACTTTAGAGTTCTTGAATTTGGTGCTAGCTCTCCAGTAGGAGGTGATATCTACAACAGCACACTTCTAGGAAAAGAAATTCACTCCCGCCAGTAGAGTTCTTCAACTGAAAGACTTAAGAAAACCATGTATGGATGACCTGAAGATTTTAAGTGGTACAAATCTAAGGTAAAATAGGTTTCAGTAGTTTCACAAAAATGTCTTCACTTTCTATGATGAATACATTGAGTATTATGGACTATTTGAGATATTTAACTTTTAAAAATATTTTGTTCTTGTGTGCTTTTATATCCTAAGCATTTTTTTCATTATGGAAGAAATAACCAACAATCCTATATCTGATACTCAGTACTTTTTATAGAAGGGACTTTTGTTAACCATATTTTCAGAAAACCTTAAACATGAATAATACTTCAGCTTCATTTCAGAGATTTCCCCAGAGTTAATCAGGATGGAGGCAGAAGCAAAGAGATAGAGAAAAGCATAACTTCCATCTTTGGGGTAAGCCCCCCTCCCTTCATCAAATTCCTTTGTGGGAAGGGGTACCATGGGTGGAAGGGCACAAAAGCATTAAATCAGGGATTGGCAAGAACTCTGTAGCATAAGATTTCATTTTAAGTGGCAAAGTGAGCATGTACTACTACTATGTATTCCTGCCTTCCTCTTCCTCAAATCTTTGAGAATACTTCTATCATTTAGAATCAACAGCCTGCCAGGATCAGCACCAGCATCAGCAGCAGCAGCCCTGGTCTTGCTCAGCAATTCAAAGGGAATATCACCGGGATTGTGGTTCAAACTGTTACCAGCTGTGTGACCCTGGACAAGTCACTTAACCTCTGCCTCAGTTTTGTCATATGTAAAATAAAAATAATAATAGCACCTACTTCTTAGGGTTGTGTTAAGGATAAAATGTGATTTTTGTAGAAGCACTTTGAAAACCTTAAAGTACTAAATAAATGATGGCTATTATTGGTGTTGTTGTTGAGTGACTAGCCCAAGATCAGTAGATGTGAAAAGTAGAACATGAAACTAGATCTTCCTGATTTAAGGCTAATTGTCTTTCCATTATGATGGCTCACCTCTTGTATTTTTATATTTTTAAGGCTTTTTATTTCTTACTTTGTAAGAAAGCACTGTGATAGGTGCTGGGGATAAAAATACAAAAATATTAACCAGTCCCTGCCCTCAAGGAGCTTACATTATACTAGAAAAAGAAAACATCTCAAAGATAAGTACCTAGAGAATGTATACAAAATAAATACATAGTGAGTAGAGTAGAAAAGAGCACTAACAGCTAGGAGAGAAGTTGAGCCTTGAAGAGAGCTACGGTTTCTAATAGAGAAGAGACAGCATTCCAGGCTCCAAGGACAGTCTGTGAAAATATATGGAAGTGGGAGATAGGATTACATATATGGGAAATATCAAGTAAGCCAGTTTGCCTCAAGGGACTGAATGTCTACTAAGCCTAGAATGATAGGCTGGAAGAAGATTGTAAACAGAATGAGTATTTTATCCTAAAAGCAATGGGAAACCATTGAAGCTTCTAGAGAGGAATAATATGTTCAAACCATTAGTTCATGTAATTCATGTCATATTTCTCTTTTAAAAATGTATTTATTTTAATGGTTTTTCCAATTACATATAAAGATATTTTTTGAGTTCCAGATTTTTCTCTCCCCTTCCCTTCCCTCCCTGCCTCCCAAGGACAGCACATAATTTGATATAGGCTATATATTACAATCATGTTAAACATATTTCCACATTAGTGATGTTGTAAGAGAAGAATCAGAACAAAGGTAAAAAATGCAAGAAAGAATAAACAAGAACGATAACAAAAAAAAAAAAACCAAAAGTGAAAATAGCATGCTTCAATCTGCATTCAGACTCCATATTTCTTTTTCTGAATGTGGAGAGCATTTTCCACCATAAGTCTTTTAGCATGGTCTTAGATCATTGGATTGCTGAAAAGAGTTAAGTCTATCACAGTTGATCATCTATGTCACATTTCTCTAAATTCCTCATATTTGTTTTTAAAGTTACCTCCAATCAATAAGTTCCTTCCTTCCTTCCTTCCTTCCTTCCTTCCTTCCTTCCTTCCTTCCTTCCTTCCTTCCTTCCTTCCTTCCTTCCTTCCTTCCTTCCTTCCTTCCTTCCTTCTTCCTTCTCCCCCCCTTTCTTTCTCCTTTTTGTTACTGTCTGCTAAGTTTCAATCCTGAGGAGTTTTGTGAGAGGCTGCATATTTATGATTCTACATTTGGGAGAGAGAATGATATACCTATTTGAGAGATGGAGTTGGCATAACAGCTTTGGACAAGAAAGAAATTTTCTTCATTCCTATTTTGAGAAAAATATAAATTAGACAGCTAGATGTAGGGAAAGCCATCAACATGTCTGATTTCCAGCTTGCTTCCCTAGAGAATTTTGAGAATTTCCCCTTAGGTCCTCTCCTCTTCTCTCTTCTCTTCTCTTCTCTTCTCTTCTCTTCTCTTCTCTTCTCTTCTCTTCTCTTCTCTTCTCTTCTCTTCTCTTCTCTTCTCTTCTCTTCTCTTCTCTTCTCTTCTCTTCTCTTCTCTTCTCTTCTCTTCTCTTCCCTTCCCTTCTCTTCTCTTCTTTCCCCTTCTCCCCCCCCTCTCCCAGTGGGGCAGCTAATATGTAATATGTATTCTGTATATTTCCTAGGATATTCTAACTTGTAGCATTTTTCCAAATTCTACTTGCTATCTGCTTGTATAAATGGATTTACTTGCTATTCATTATTTGTGTGGCCTTTTGTGTAAGCAGCATTTGAAAGAAGGGATAACAACCAGGAAAAAAAAAACTTGGCCCTAAAAACAAAAATATCCAAAGAGGTATACTATTTAATTTATTAAATAATTTAATATTGATAATTAATAAAAATGATAATTTAATACTATGAATTAATATTCAATTAACTTTAGTCTAATCTCTCATCTCCCTTATTTTGGAAGAGAACACAATGACTAACCTAGTTGCCCCTTCTTCTGTCCTCCATGTAGGAATCACAATATCCCTTGGAGAAGGGGGCACAAGTCCAGAAACAATGCACAATATCTTCCCATGAATTATATTTAGACAACATGTCTGAACATACATAACCTTCAGCAGTAGCATATACCCTAAATGTGGGAGTGTGCCTGCAGGAATATTTCAATTAATTCCTGGCATTTATTTTAGCCAAAAGTTGTTGGCAATTTTTTAAAAAAACAAATTACTTTTTAGCCTTGGCTCTTAGGTCACATTGTATTTTGTCTTAGAGTTAGCCCTCAGATTCATGAATAGCAATGCTTCAATATAATTTTCAACCTGAAAAGTCCTGGGCATGGTAGACAATCAGTATTGAACAACACCCTTCCACAGCCAGACTTCAATTCCAGGAGACCCATTATTCTAAATTTGTTTGGGCTTTTGCTGGTCTTGAATGAGTTTAAATTGAAATAAATTTTCTAATCATTTGATTTGGTTCAAATAAAAGTTGAAGAAAAGGAGTCTGCACTAAAACAAAAATACTGCATGGACAGACATAAATAAATGGGTCAATATGCAGGAGAAGAACAAAGCTAATCTAATACCAACAATCTTCTTCATCAATGAAAATTAAATGGATCTATAGGATTTGATGAATGAGGTTTTTTTGAAATCTGGAACAAATACAAGGAGTTATGATTATAAAATCTGGTTAGAATTTAGAGCTAAATGAAAGTAGTGTTTGAATAATGGATTCTTCAGTATTTTCAGAATGAGAAGAAAATATTTTCATTTCAATCTGTTAATCAAAGAAATCACGCTTTCTTTGTTGTTGTTCAGTCATGTATGACTT